>NW_027271852.1:0-500203 GCF_040938485.1 Diadema antillarum | reverse complement strand
GGCCTATTTTAGGTTAACGTCGAGCTTGGTGGAAATTACCACCACTGCCACACACCTACACCCCAAGTGCCTCCAGATGGAGCCAGCTGCCTTGCTCAAAGGGTGGGCCAGGGCAGGAAGTAATTGTGCTACTTAGTGAGAAAAGAGGTAAAGCCCATAGAAAGTTAGATCAGACCTGTTGGAGGCCAACTGAAGTTATTCATAGCATCCATAACAATCGCTTCAGATCGATACATACTCGTTGCATTGCAAACCTGGTGGCCTGCACATTGAGTCTATGGACATTTCAAAATTCAGTATGGAACGGGTTAACAATTTGGGAAGTAGCTGGGAAGTCTGCAAACTGTAATGAAATGGCTACTTCCATTGCGTTGTGCATAGATTTGGAAACCCAGACATTGATCTTTTTGCATCCAACTGAACAAACAAGTTTCTCCAACTGACAAGCAAAAACAAAAACAAAAGGCCTTACCCACTCTCCCACTTCAAGGTTTCATCGGCTGGCAAAAAAAATAAAAATAAATGAATAAATAAAAATGAAATTATTGTATACAACTTGCAATCAGCAAAAGCTTAACCACATTCAATTCTTTTTTTTTTTCTGGTGCCATTTCTGAGATGAAAAAAAGAGTGGGGGCCCAAAGTGGCTACACCCTATGTATTCCTATGAATTGTGGAAAAATAGTGGGGGCCCAAGGCTCTCCACACCCCCCCCCCCCCCCACCCCTTGTCGGCCTGCCTGAACAGAACACAAAGTCTTAGAGGCACGTAGCAATTCTTGTTGACATTCACGAAACATGGTTAAAACATGTCTGGCAGATGCAGGTGTGAACAGTCAAATTTACAAGCCTCACCCCGCTAGGGCAGCCTCAGTCTCAACAGCAGACAGCCTAAACATTCCTATTACTAATATATTGGCAAAGGCAGGATGGGCTTTGGAGAAAACTTTCAGAAATTTTTAAAGAAGGCCACTTCATGACACAGGGGAATTTTGCCAGAGCTCTGCTGGACCAATAACTAATCCAGACCTGTATAGAGAACTTGGGTGGTTGTGGAAGGTGTGTATTTCCCTGGTTGACAATTGTAGAGAAGGACATCTAGACTGTTTCCCATGACATTTCTGGTTTTGACATATGGACTGAGGGTCCACAGGGCTTTATACTACTGTAAGCGCTGTTATTTTCGTGTACAGATATTTTTGCGAATGAGGAGGTCACAGACATTTTCGCCAGATGTTGTTTTCGCATATTGACACGGCAGCCTTCATAAGTGCCTTATCACCTCAGCGCATGGTGACAATTTCGCGTGCTGTTAAATTCATGGTCCAACTGTGATTCCCGAAAAATCACGAAAATTAAACCCTCGCGAAAATAACAGCTTATACAGTAAAAGTCTCACAAAATTCTCATACACAGCAATGGGTAGTCTCGGTATTAAGACTTATGAAATAAAATAGAAAGATTGAATGAGAACTAACCTGTTCAAAATTTGATCTTTATTTTATGAGTAATGTGAAGAAAGACTATGTACCCTAGCTCCTCTCCCACTCAATGCATTGTATCTTACTAAGAATTTCATTGCGGTAAGTTCTCAGCTTTATCTCTTGTCAGAATCCTGGGGACACTTAGTCACTTTAAAGATTGAACAGGTCTTAGAGAACATCAGCTAGTATTTTAACGGAACACGCTACATCTGCAGATGGCTCCATTCTCATAAAGTGCAATAAACCCACCACCACCATGTCAATACGGAAGTTTCGAGCTTGGCAGATTTTATTAGATTCTACATAAAGTTTTTACTAATACACTGACGCAGTATGTCGACCGATGTCATGCTCTTCCATTTTATCAACATGTTATTGACACAACTCGAACCAATATCTCGGTTCTTCCCAACTGTAAACATGAAATCTGCAGACGCCAACATGTTCATACTGGAGAACGATATGATTCAATGTTATTAATTGTCTTGCTCGTGATGAAAAAGCTACCGATAGGTGGCTGTCACGATGTGACTGAGAGTGCGAGTGTGGAATGTGTGAGATTCCTTTGTTCAGGCAAGCCATCAGGTGGGAAATGGGGACAGCAGGCGTAAACAGCATAGAAAGTTAGAATCGGGCAAGCCAGGTGGAGAGAAGTGGTTAGGGAGAAAGGACAGTGTGGAAGAAAGAGGGAGGCTCAGTGGAGTCAGGGTAGAATGGCTAATGTAGAAAGGGAGAGTTGGTAGGAGAGAATAGGTATTTAGTTAGGGGGAGATAGTTGGGATAGATAGGTTTAAAGCCAAAAGGAGGAATTAGTTGGAAAGAAAAGGGACATGTAATAAAAAGGGGAAAGCTAGTTGGAACCAGTTTAAGCACAGTAGAGGGTGGAGTTATATTAGAGGCGACAAGGAAAGTAAATTTGGAGGGAAAATCAGTTGGATCTGAACATCTGTCAGAGCAAGACATGCTCTTCTAACTCACTGGTGATAGGAGTAGAGAGGTAGCTGATCGGCCTACAACGCAGCGCTGCATTTCAGGCAGGAGAGTCATGGCACAGCAGCCCCACGCATTAGGGCAGGGCACGCGCAAGACATGCTGCAGGCACTGACAACAGCTGAAGTCTCCTCCTCACCATTACTTCAGGGTCTGAACACCAAATCAGACGTAAGTAGTTTTGTAGCTGTATTAAGTTGTTTTTGCAATATTCTGAGTTCGTCATTATTGATATATATATATATATATATATATATATATATATATATATTTGTATATAGAGATTTATGTTATGTTCGCTGGTTCACTATAATATGTGGATTAATGATGTTAAAGTAAAGATTATGTTGTATGTCAGATTGGATAATAAGGTTGTATAATGATGAAATAGGATTTGTTTTAGTTTGGCAAGAAGGCAGGCCAAGTCAGCAGGTGAATGTTATAGGTGGAATGTTTAAATTTACAGCGATATTTGTGGATACAGTATATTTTGGTTTTCTATGGTTGTATCAGGAAAATACAATCCAGGTTTTGTTGTTCATAACTAAAGTGAATGAAGTTAGAAGTTTGTTAAGTGATAAGTTAGAATGTAATTTTGGTTGCTGAAGGATTTAAAGGTTAGTTATAATGAGAAAGGGATATATGTTAAGAGAATACAGTTTAGCTGGTTTTTGATTGAGATAGTTTATATGAGATGATTTGTCATGTTTATATGTTAAGTGAGTTATGAGTATATACATGGCGATGGTTTATTTCTGTAGTATGTATATATAGATCTGTTTGTCATGGTGGAAGTATACAGGAGCATTATTGGTTAAGTATAAGGAAATATTGAACTGTGGTTCATGTTTGAGATTACACCTGTGAATATATAATGTTATGAGAGGTGGTTATAATATCCCCATATAGATCGACACCGACGAGCTGGGCTCGACGGAACCATCGTTATCTCGACGGCATAGCAAATACGCTCGGCGGAATCACCGTCAGGTAACTCAACGGCATCATATTGACGGCATCACCATTAGCTCAACGGCATTTCGGTTAGCGTGAGGGCAATTCCCGCTACCCTGACAGAATTCCCGTACCTTGGTAGTCCTCCGGTGCAAGCGGTAGCATCTCGGTCGACACGACGACAATTCCCGCCAGCCGGACGACATCCTCGACATCGCGATTATCCAGGCAACTTCTGCATTACCGCACAGACTAGTTCACACCCCCCCCCCCCCCCCATTCCCGTCGGACAGTATACATTGAAACCACACGTGCGCACAGTAAAGTATTGAACCACAGGTATTTTATTCAACCCGGGTGTAGGATGTGGTTATAAGACTAATTTAGGATGTGTTTACATGAGGAAAGGATTTATTAGCATATTATATTATATTATTGGATTGCTCCTGAACGTTTCTATAATTTCTTTGGTGTAAATACGAACGCAATTGTAATAGGTTTTTTTTTGTGGGAAAGTATTGTAAAAATATATATATTTTTTTGACGTCTTGTTGGAAAAATAAATAGCATAAGAGCTGCATTTTTTGTTCAGTAAACTCACGAAGTGTTGAAGTGTATTAATTACAGTGTATCTCATAGCAGAACCAGACTTATCGTCAGTCGTAGATAAATACAGATCTTAGAGCTGACATAAATGGCGACCACGAAGGGACATTTTTTCTTTTATTGATAGGTTAGGTTAGATTGAGAAACTGTTAATTATATGGATTTGGTATGTGTTCCATTGTCTTATGTTAACCAAGTTTTGCATGTTCTCACCAAGAAATAGTTACAGGGTGCACGGAGACTTCGACTGCTGCAGTGCCATTTCCAGTTTTGATACAAGCACCGTTGCCAGTACTCCTGTGCCTGCCTGATACCGCAGTGCCGCTGTGCTGCGTTGGGTGAGTTTATTGCTGGGGTTAACATAATGGATAGGGACAGGTTTATAGAACAGGGTAAAGAGTTTGGACTTAGTGGGATGGAATTAAAGGAATATGTAGACACGTGTGTGCGAGAAGCGCGAGATGAGAGAGCGGCAGCTAGAGCTGCAGAGGCGGCTTTGAAGCAATCAGAAACTGATTTGATAGCCAAACAAATTCAACTCGAGGAACTTAGGAAAGAGATAGGAACGTCTAGCAGTGCGACTCGTGTCACACACAGGCCAAGTGTTCCTCCTCTTCCAGTGTTCCAAGATGGAAAGGACGACATAGACGCGTATCTGTGTAGGTTTGAAAGACACGCTACCAGTGTAGGATGGGAGCAGTCAGATTGGGGGATAGCTATATCAGCCCTGTTGACAGGTAAAGCTCTGAGTATTGTGTCTCGACTTACGGCATCAGAGTCTATGCAGTATGAGGCTGTCAAGAAGGCGTTACTCAAGGGATACGACCTCACTGAAGAAGGGTACAGGTTGAAATTTAGGAATGCAAAGATACATCATGGGGAAACGTACAGTCAATTTGCCGATAGAATCGAGAAATATTTGGATCGATGGGTTGAACTTAGCCCATATAGTGATGATGCTGTTGGATTAAAGAATCTCTTTCTGCAGGAACAGATTCTAGAGACATGCAGTAAAGATTTACTGATGTTTCTACGAGAGCGGGGACCGCAAAAGCTTCCAGAGTTGTTGTGTCTGGCGGAACAGTACCGGGAGGCGCATGCAGACCCGAGACTCCGACGCATGAAAGAGAAACGTCCAAATGGAGCCCAGCCGTCGGATAGTAGCAGTCCAAAAGGAGATGCACCTGTGAAAGGCAAAGCACCCAGCGAGGGAAATGCTGCACCAGGGAAGGTGTGCTTCAACTGTGGGAAAGCCGGACATTTCTCCAGGGACTGCAGAGCAAGACGAGTGCGGCTAGAGAAGGCTGCATCCCTCGAAGACTCACCGAGGGGAGACCCACCTAAGGAGGCAGGTGGGGAGTCACCGTCAACTAGAAAGGGGAGTTCGTCAACTCACCATGACCAAGGTGCGATGTGTATTGTGGTACATAGGTCGCCGGTTGTTGAGCGAAATCTCACCAAAGACGGAAGCGAAGTGAAATTGGCCTGTGGAGGTACACTACCTGTGCTCTCTGCGGTCGCGTGTGGTACCCGTGAAGGGAGGATGCCAGTCTGCAAGGGCAGGGTCAATGGCAAGCGAGTGGACGTGCTGCGAGACACGGGATGTTCGACTGTGGTAGTGAGACAGGGCCTTGTGAAAGATGAGCAACTCACCTCAGAGGAGAGGACGTGTGTTCTTATTGACGGGACTGTCAAGAGCTTCCAAGTAGCCCGCGTAGAGCTTGATACGCCCTACTTCAGAGGACAGGTGGAGGCACTATGCATGACCAGGCCTGTGTATGACGTCATCCTCGGAAACATACCGGGTGTGAAGGAGCCAACCAATCCCGACCAATCGTGGACACCTCCAGAGCTTCAGGCACACGCAGTGGAGACAAGAGGACAGAAGGAGCGAGCAAGGAGAACTCAGCCATCACTTATCGTACCCAAACCAGTAGAGGATGTGGTAAGTGTGAACAACCTTACCAAAGCACAGGCTGCCGATACTTCATTAGCACCCGTGAAGCAGGTTTTCAGACGGCAGGAACGTGCAGGAGTCCTAGACATTGCCTGCACGCCAGTAGTTGAGGACAGCATGGATGAGAGTGAAGAGGAGGAGGAGGACAGAGTCAGCTCAGTACCAAACGGCGAGCTGGTACACCTCCCACCTCTCACCTCATCAGAAACGGTTCGAGACGTACAGATAGGACCAGAGCTGGATGACGATCAACTTCAGTTTCTTTATCACTGCAGTCAAAGGTAGTGAAAATGTCGGCGCAGACTATCTGAGTCGACTACCCGAGTCATGAATTATTCTGCAGATAGATAGGATGTTGTATATATTTCAGGTATCAACAATTTGGTGTGCAAGTGTCACACTGTTGTCATTCTCACTGAGTAATAGCTCATGAGTGATGATTTAGCAGCTGTAGGATATGCTGTCTAGATGTGTGTTTGTTGAGAAGTGTTCAGAAGTGTCATATCACCGAAAAGTTCTTAGAAAATTAGATATGACTAATTTCTTGAAGTAGGGGGTGATATGTCACGATGTGACTGAGAGTGCGAGTGTGGAATGTGTGAGATTCCTTTGTTCAGGCAAGCCATCAGGTGGGAAATGGGGACAGCAGGCGTAAACAGCATAGAAAGTTAGAATCGGGCAAGCCAGGTGGAGAGAAGTGGTTAGGGAGAAAGGACAGTGTGGAAGAAAGAGGGAGGCTCAGTGGAGTCAGGGTAGAATGGCTAATGTAGAAAGGGAGAGTTGGTAGGAGAGAATAGGTATTTAGTTAGGGGGAGATAGTTGGGATAGATAGGTTTAAAGCCAAAAGGAGGAATTAGTTGGAAAGAAAAGGGACATGTAATAAAAAGGGGAAAGCTAGTTGGAACCAGTTTAAGCACAGTAGAGGGTGGAGTTATATTAGAGGCGACAAGGAAAGTAAATTTGGAGGGAAAATCAGTTGGATCTGAACATCTGTCAGAGCAAGACATGCTCTTCTAACTCACTGGTGATAGGAGTAGAGAGGTAGCTGATCGGCCTACAACGCGGCGCTGCATTTCAGGCAGGAGAGTCATGGCACAGCAGCCCCACGCATTAGGGCAGGGCACGCGCAAGACATGCTGCAGGCACTGACAACAGCTGAAGTCTCCTCCTCACCATTACTTCAGGGTCTGAACACCAAATCAGACGTAAGTAGTTTTGTAGCTGTATTAAGTTGTTTTTGCAATATTCTGAGTTCGTCATTATTGATATATATATATATATATATTTGTATATAGAGATTTATGTTATGTTCGCTGGTTCACTATAATATGTGGATTAATGATGTTAAAGTAAAGATTATGTTGTATGTCAGATTGGATAATAAGGTTGTATAATGATGAAATAGGATTTGTTTTAGTTTGGCAAGAAGGCAGGCCAAGTCAGCAGGTGAATGTTATAGGTGGAATGTTTAAATTTACAGCGATATTTGTGGATACAGTATATTTTGGTTTTCTATGGTTGTATCAGGAAAATACAATCCAGGTTTTGTTGTTCATAACTAAAGTGAATGAAGTTAGAAGTTTGTTAAGTGATAAGTTAGAATGTAATTTTGGTTGCTGAAGGATTTAAAGGTTAGTTATAATGAGAAAGGGATATATGTTAAGAGAATACAGTTTAGCTGGTTTTTGATTGAGATAGTTTATATGAGATGATTTGTCATGTTTATATGTTAAGTGAGTTATGAGTATATACATGGCGATGGTTTATTTCTGTAGTATGTATATATAGGTCTGTTTGTCATGGTGGAAGTATACAGGAGCATTATTGGTTAAGTATAAGGAAATATTGAACTGTGGTTCATGTTTGAGATTACCCTGTGAATATATAATGTTATGAGAGGTGGTTATAATATCCCCATATAGATCGACACCGACGAGCTGGGCTCGACGGAACCATCGTTATCTCGACGGCATAGCAAATACGCTCGGCGGAATCACCGTCAGGTAACTCAACGGCATCATATTGACGGCATCACCATTAGCTCAACGGCATTTCGGTTAGCGTGAGGGCAATTCCCGCTACCCTGACAGAATTCCCGTACCTTGGTAGTCCTCCGGTGCAAGCGGTAGCATCTCGGTCGACACGACGACAATTCCCGCCAGCCGGACGACATCCTCGACATCGCGATTATCCAGGCAACTTCTGCATTACCGCACAGACTAGTTCACACCCCCCCCCCCCATTCCCGTCGGACAGTATACATTGAAACCACACGTGCGCACAGTAAAGTATTGAACCACAGGTATTTTATTCAACCCGGGTGTAGGATGTGGTTATAAGATTAATTTAGGATGTGTTTACATGAGGAAAGGATTTATTAGCATATTATATTATATTATTGGATTGCTCCTGAACGTTTCTATAATTTCTTTGGTGTAAATACGAACGCAATTGTAATAGGTTTTTTTTTTGTGGGAAAGTATTGTAAAAATATATATATTTTTTTGACGTCTTGTTGGAAAAATAAATAGCATAAGAGCTGCATTTTTTGTTCAGTAAACTCACGAAGTGTTGAAGTGTATTAATTACAGTGTATCTCATAGCAGAACCAGACTTATCGTCAGTCGTAGATAAATACAGATCTTAGAGCTGACAGTGGCATTTACCTAGTGGAGGTAGATAGCCTGTGTTTGGTACTTGCTGTCAGTTCATGACTTTACCAACACCCAGTAAAATAGCCTTGACAAAACTGCAATTTCTTAAAAAAAGATATAGGTGAAATTTCCATCTCACGGGAAATCATTTCTTGCGCTTTTATACCCCCATTCCACAGAGATTTTCTCTCATCGGTCCCTCAATGGAATAAAGTTTACCGCCTCTGGCCACCCGCCGAAGTGTATCGGATCACAGTCCGATGAATCCGACTTGGTTGGTAAAATATTAGCAGAGCTACCAAGTCTCACGCGTTCTGCGTGAGACTCAAGCATTTAGGGTCTGTCTCACGACCTCAAGCATGGCACCCATTTTTCTCACGCATCTGGTGAAGTCTGCAATTTGGGCCAAAAATAAGGAGCATAGCTCAAAGGATTAAAGTGATAGTTGCAATTGAAGGTATATTTCCCTTTTGCCTTTCAAAATTAGTAAAAAATAGTCACTTAAGTATGCACCAGATCGCATCATTAAGAGCTAATAATTTAAAAAAGCACCCTACCATGGGAGGGGACACCCCCCCCCCCCTTCTCGTTCGCGTGCGCATGCGCGCGAGCGCCGAGACTCCGAGTCATAAAAATCTCACTCATAAAAGTTTTTTGAACTTGGCATCTCTGTATTAGGTGAGTGTCAAAAATAAAATGGTGAGGCCAAAATATGTGTCAATTACTTTCCTGACACACTTGAACTAAACTATGGAAAAAAGGCCAAAAGTGGAGTAAAACGAACACTTGAAGTTTTTCTTTTTGAGAGAAAATATCGCCTTGTCATTATGTCGTGGATAAAGATAATCTACACCTAAATGGCATATGAATTTCTTTGTACAGGATCTCTCGATCAGCATGGCAATTCAAATATCGTCAGCAAATACAAAAACAAAAAACAAAAAAAAGACTATTAAGAGGGTTTGTATGTCAATGCGAAGGAGAGCTAACATCCTGCAGGTAGCAATGGCAGCACACAAGAAATGTGAATTGGGCAAGTCAAGTACTTAGGTTGAAGTCTAGTCTAAAAACAGAGCAATAGTAATGCGTAACAGTACGTGTGTTATGATTTTACATGTACCATGAAGGCTGCGTGACGATCTACGTTTTGAAACCTTGCCAAACCGAGGATGTGGTACAGCTGGTTTCCTGGTACTGCGGATTTGGTTTGCGGTCCTCTGCGCATGGCCTTTGTAGATTCAATTTGGGCGACCTCGAGACGACTGAAATTGCGTGACGAATCAGTAAGTTTACCTTTTCACAATAACCAGTAAAAGAGGAAGATGAATAAAGAAACAATTCGCACTGATAGCTACTTATTGATTCTGTTTTGTTCTGTGGGCGGATAAGTCTGTTTTGTATCTTTGCCTTATATCTCCTGTTTATTCTAGGCGACAGCTTAGATGTTGTAAGATTTCAGTGCTTATTAACATTATAAAGCATGTTTGAAACAACTTTGTATGCCTTTAATATGATTTATACGTATAGGATTATAAATCATTAACGTACACTGTCCGTGCAGCGTTATTCTATATAGAGTTAGCTACACCAAATTAGGAGTTCTGTACGAAGATAGGGTGATGCGTCGAATAGAGCACGTTTCTTCTCATATATGTCATGTACATACACACACACACACATATACATGTATATACATTGCGTGAGGTGCATTAACAACTACAGGTATAATGTGGACGTCGGTAGTTAACCACAGCCGAAATAAAGGGTTTACCCGTTTTTGGTTTTTGGTTTTGTTTTTGTTTTGTTTTGTTTTGTTTTTAAATATTGCCAAGCCTTTGACCTTACCGGCCTTCAGGTTCAGTTCGAGTTCAATTTAACTTTTATTTTCCATCCAATAAGCGGTGAAACAAAATATGATATATAAAGCATGCGTGAAACAGTCACGTTGTTTGATTAATATATTGCAATCAAGGAAAGAAACACAAAACGAGAAGTGCATCACATAGTACATAAGAAGATATATATTGATACCTAAGAACATCTATGCGTGCTTTGAAGGATAAAAATAGGGTAGGTATGGAAAAAGAATGATCCACTAAAAAGCTATAGGATTGTAATACATGGATCACCCAAAACATAGTATGATAAATGAATATACATCATCATTATAAACTGTAAGTATTTTGAAGTAGAGAAAATACAATATTAGGCATATCTAACAATGTTCAAGTTGCAAGCACTATTCGATGAGCCGTGTGTACCCAACGGCAGAATAGTGAAAAAAGCAAAACAAAACATAACTAAAAATAGTGGATGATTATATATATATTATATATGCACGCATGCCCATGCATTGTCCACTCTCGTAAAAAAAGGGAGAACTAAAAAAGCAGATGACTACATTCACAAAGGACGCGATATCGTACAAGGAATAGAACACCGTGACATTACAAAACTACGAAGTATCAAGCAGAGAGAGGACTGAAGGGAAAAAGAGCAAAGAAGGATGTAGAACGGTGTGCATATTATTTTAGAACGCGCCACTCTTTCGCCACCGCGGGCGAAGCACAAATATTATTATTGAAAAACTATGTATCTATTATGTTAAAAGTCAAGATTTTCTTAGTTTATATTTGATTATAATAAGTTCTTTCATAATGTTATATGGCGAGAATTCATGGTCAATCGTATTGAAAGCATCTGAAAAAAAAAATCTAGTGTTTGTGAATACGTATTTACTTGATGGTGAATGTGGTGTAATAACCCAATTCTTGACCATTTTGTAAAGATTTCGTTTTCCGCTAATCGAGGCTTATGGAATAGGCAAATAGGTAAAGTTTGGCAAAATATATAAAAAATGCAAGAAAACCACGTCACCTGATATCACCCTTTTTTTGTTATTATCTATCTATATATATATATATATATATATATATATATATACATATATATATGTGTGTGTGTGTGTGTGTGTGTGTGTGTGTGTGTGTGTGAGTGTGTGCGTGTCGTATAAAAATGGGTGCTGAGTATAGGTTCGTGTGGTTGTGTCTGCATATGTGACAAATAACAATACAGGAAGAAACACATCATCTACATGGATTATGACGGTAGTGTTGTACATTCAAAATTGTAAAACAACGCCAGGTAAGTGGATCCGCAGCACAGAAACTGTGTTGTTCATTGCATGTCAAATGACACAAATCATCATTCTGATTATTAATCGTTCTTTTCTTCCTAACAAAACACACAAAAATACATACACTTACATAGGTGGAAAGCATGGATACTACTAATAATTACGTGTTGCCTATTTTTTTTTCTTTTATTTTTTTAAGTCTCAGAACAAACAGAACGATGCTGTGATTCGTTTGATTATAACAATTACTGCGCATGCGCTGTGTGTGTGTGTGGGGGGGGGGGGGGGGGGAAACCCCATTAACCACGCCGGATGTTGTACCGCGATTTGTGGTCCTCTGCGCATGTCCTTTATGCATTTTGTTTGGGCAAACTTAGTACGACTGAAATTCTGTGGCGAATTGGTAATCATACCTCTTTGGAACAGCATTGCTATTGTTAAAACCGCGCATAGTACATCTGGCCAAAGAGACAGTTCAGATGTTTAGACGCTCAGTACAGCTTATCCACTCAGGCATAACACACGCACACACACACACGTTTTTTAAAATAAATTCTTTATTTAAATTTCATTTAGTGCCACAAAATTCACATTCACAAAAACAAAACATTGAACAAAGACAAACAACATTATACACAAACATTGTACAGAAATACGTCAATCTTACATTATGACTCATTTGACCAAAAACGAAATCCGGGGCCCGTTTCATAAAACTTGTTATCAGTGACAACTGTCACATTTCTATGACAAATTTGCTCTCAGCCAATCAGATGCAAGGATTTCAGTAACTTCGTTTGGCGGGGGTATAAAAATAGGGGTGAAAATTAAGGCTCGAAAGTAGGAAAGAAAGAGCAGTTCCCATATGAGTGTTACTGTGTGTAGTGAAATTATCAAGAGAAATTTGAAACTCCTATTGAAAACAGAACTGAGAACGGTCAAATTTGAGACTCTCTCCTCCATATATTCAGTACGGGTTGGAGATCTGCAAAAGAAATCATTCCTACACCTAGATAGTCAATGGATCCATAGCACGGAAATGGTACTGTCCATCGCAAGTCAATGAAGAGTACACACAGACACAATAATTATGTACACGGAGTTTCGTTACTTGAGCGAACCTGATCGATATGATAGTACATGTATAGGATCCTACGTCTCCAAAATAGGATGCCAGGCCCGTAGCCAGGGGGGTGCGTCGGGTGCGTACGCACCCCCCCCCCCCAAAATTCTGAAAGGTCCACTTTTTCATAATAACGGTTTTTAGCAATTCTCAAGATAACAATCCAAATAAATATAAAGACACATTATATGCTACGTAAATGTGGAAGAGTACGTTTAACAATGTTAAAAATAATTGTACGAAACCCTTTTGTTGTATGAACCATCGGATCGTCCCCATGCACACAAACACAAATGTTATGTATCAATTTGTGCGAGCTATTATTATATCGGCACTGCCAGACTGCATGCCATGGCCCTTGGCGCGTGTGACCGGTGGTTTTTTTTTTTTCCCACTGGCCGCCCGAGTACGTGCGATTCGTGGATGACATTGAGGTTGACACTTGCATTTTTTCACAGGAACAGAGGTAAGTGGATGAAAATCTAATAGCCTCAAGTTTACATATATGATAAAAATTAAAGAAATTTCCTCGAAATTACTATAATCGAAAACCTGAGACATTTTATATCTACGTCTCACAAAGATATAGTAGGCCTACATGTATATATAAGTACATGTTGGCATGATAATGCCTGGGGATAGATTATTATGTCAACTATTTTCCATTATGAATGCATGCTCCAATCAAATTGTGAAAAGGTGGTCATGAATTAGCATTTCTTACGAACGATCAGGAGAGACAAAACAAAATGAAAGGCCTGTCTTACTCCAGTTCTCTATTAGTTATACATTTTCTCATGTTGTGACAGTTCGATTGGTTCTCATTTTGAAGTGAGCCAAAACCTAAGAACATTCTCACTTATAATTTCCAAAGAGTATTATGCAGGCACGCAAACTCAATTTAGTTGTATTTCATTTAAATGTAATGGGTAAGAGGGTATGAGAGAGAATGCTGAGCTATGAAGTAAAATGGTAAAGTAAAAAGTTTGTCAGATAGTATTACAAAAGCCTGAATATTGCAAGAGCTCCGGAGTAATAACAGTCAGTGAAAAACCCTATGTATGATAGCATTGTGAGAGCGTTAGACTGCATTGTGACGCGTCGTTATCTAATTTACATTCTTTATTGATATATTTTCATAAATATCTCAGGTAATGAGTCGGATTGGATTACAATTCTCACTTACAGCTTTGTAGAAGTCTGAGTCAACAGTATCACACAGTACTTCAAGACGTATTACAGTACAAACGATTTCTTGAGCCTGCACCGTTTCAGGCTCTGTTCTGGATACGGCGGTAGAAACTCATTCTTTTTTGTTGTTTATTTTATCATTATTTACTAATCTCTTTTCTAACTTACAGGTAGCGGATTTCTTTGCAGGCCAAATTCGGAAATGCAGTGTTGGTTATTACTTATACATTTTCTCATGTTGTGACAGTTCTATTGGTTCTCATTTTAAAGTGAGCCAAAACCTAAGAACATTTTCACTTATAATTTCCAAAGAGTATTATGCAGGCACGCAAACTCATTTTAGTTGTATTTCATGTAAATGTAATGGGTAAGAGGGTATGAGAGAGAATGGAAAGTGCTGAGCTATGAAGTAAAATGGTAAAGTAAAAAGTTTGTCAGATAGTATTACAAAAGAAACTCATTCTTTTTTGTTTGTTTATTTTATCATTATTTACTTATCTCTCTTCTAACTTAAAGGTAGTGGATCTCTTTGCAGCCCAAATTCGAAAATGCCTAGAGACAGCTGGTAACCAAATATGCTACTATAATTTAATAAATAAGAAATAACCATTCCAGTATGTATCTTAGTGTGCACAGTAAGACAGATCAAATCAAATAGGAAAACATCTGAGCACTAAGCCTGAGGTCTGAATTTGCACTCAACTTCTTCCAATGGCTAACGGATGTTTAATTTTTGAATTTCACTGACCTCCAAATTTCACGAAGAAAACCTTCTTAGCATGATGGTTAATATGACATTTGACTAATATTGGAGATGTTTGCGAATCAGATCTACTAACTTTAATATCATTAAATCTAAAATGATTATTTGAAAGTTCGGAAATGCTGGAAATATCCTACCACAAGGAGGCAAAATATAAATGGTTCACATTTACAATTTATTTTGTTTTAAAAATTTTCTTATTTATTTTCGTTTTTGACAAACTCGCATACCAACGGCTGATATACTGTATAGTAAAGTGAATGTTTCATCTTCCAAACAGCATCCAATGGGATGGAAAACTCCAACTGAAAGGTGGACACCGTGACCATACTCGCTAAAGAAAACGCGTAATAGGGGTCGTTTTTTCTCACGGATTAGATGGAAAGTGTGATGTACGAGCGTATATAATCAAAGGGTATCAAAAAGGCCGAAATTTGGGAAAATGGTATATTGTTCAATCATGATGAAGTACTTCTTTAGGGTGCAGGAAACATTTAAGGAATACTTGTTTTTAAGGCCCGAAAAAATCATATGATCATTACTCGTTTAGGGGCCATTTTGAAAGTCCATGTATGAGCATGGTGTCCACCTTTTACTAGTAATTGTCGCTGCCCCTCCCGGGACAGTATCAAAGGACCGTTTTGTTAATTAACGCAATCCCCCCTTCCTTTAAAAATCCTGGCTTCAGGCCTGCTAACGCGGGTATACAATAGAAAAAATAAAAGTTAAAACAACACCAGGAAAATCACTATTCTCAATTTTGCGGCGCGCTACGCGCGCAGAGTCTCGAACACAATTAAACATTGCAACTTCCTGGCAAAATGAGTTTTTACTATTTCCTAGATGAAATACCGTAACGCGATTGCATGCAACAGACAAAAATACAAATTTCCTCGAGACTTTAAGACGTCATTAAAACAGTCAAAATTCACAATTTGCGGCGCGCTTCGCGCGCAAATTCTTAAACAACTTTTGTAGTTCGGTCGTCCAAAGAATATATATATATATACATATATATATATATATATATATATATATATATGATTGTGTGTGTGTGTGTGTGTGTGTGTGTGTGTGTCATCATTGGTATTGGTACCGAAGGTCCGTTTTTTTAGTGACCGCACCCCCCCCCCCCCCCTTGAAAAATCCTGGCTACGGGCCTGGATGCTATTATTCATGCCATTGAAGTGTAACTGGCTCGGTGTAAACAGAGGGAAATGGCTGCTTCAAAACAGCTTCACACACACACACACACACAAACACACAAACAAACAAACAAACACACGCACATACAAACCCCCATGGCCTTACGTGAAGTGACTGCGCCATTCTAACACCTGGCATGCCAGGAAACGAATCTGGAGTTTATCTGGTACATGTAATCATGTGTATACCTTCATTTTACCATCCACTAACAATGTTATAGAAATGATTACAAATCTAACTACTCTCAGATGCTAATTACAACTTCTCATTAGAACACCATATAGTGATGAGAATTTCAATTCAATTTCAATTTCAATTTATTTTCATATTTCTCGATGAAAAATTACAACAAATATAACAAAATTAAATGAAATACATGACATACATAGAATATTGCAAATATGTAAAACATAATAGTGGTCGATCTGTTAAGTATGGAATCTGTGAATGAATGCTAAAGAAATATGAAGGAACCTACTTAAAAGCGAGCTTGTTGAGCGTAGGTCCCAGTTAAACGAGTTTAAGATTGAGAAGGGGAGCACGGGTACAACAATGACCGGAACATAAGAGAAAAACAAAATAAAAAAGTACAAACATACAGTTATATAGCAAATTCTTCTCTAGTGTAGGTTAGGGGTCGGAAAAGCCACATGCTGTATATAGGCGGATGAACCATTGTCGTTCTGGCAATACAATATGACTTAATATAGTTATAATAACAATGATACCGTTCAGACAGTATTAGAAATGTGTACATTGCGTGTATTAAGAAGGGAACACATGCACCTGCAAATCCATTAAAAACTAGAAATGTCGCTTTGGCGACTGGTATGCCTCCGCCATAATGCATGATTTTCCCAATAGGTCTAGATAGTACATGTGGACAATGTGTGATTACATTTTCACAAAATTGGCAAAATATTGAAATGACAAGTTTGTCACAAATGTGTTGAATGTTCACCTTCCTTGACCTAGGTTTAATTGGATGAATAGGAGAGCATGTATCTAGGGATTTAAGGACTTTAACTTGACTTTGACCCATTCATACATTTAGGCATTGAGTAATTTTCAAGGTACAGGTGTGGAGAAAAAGTGCAATTTCTGAATTGAATAGTAAATTGTTACCATTTTCATCTGGCCCTTGACCCTAAAATTCATAAGATAATCACTTTCAGGTAGAACATGCATAATATGTACTAAGTTTCAAGATAACTTGAGCCACTTCCGAGATATGAAGGAAAAAGTTAGTTCAGCACTTTCACTTGATCTTTGACCTTTTGACCTTTGAAGCAACAAAAGAAGTTAAAAAAAACTTTCCAGAGAATTTCTATTAGGTTACACATGCATACACCAAGTGTTTAAAAAAAAATAACCCTGCTGGCATTGCATAAATATGAGAGAAATAGTAAAATTTTGAAGTGTTGCACTTGACATTTGACCCCTAACCTTTGACCCCATGAACCCTACATTCTCTAGATAATCACTTCCAGTCAGTACATGTATATACTATGTCCCATGAAGCTACCTTGAACAATTTTCCAAGGTACAGAGAAAAAAAAAGAAGTTTTAATATTTTTACTTGACCTTTTGACCTTTGACCTTTGACCTCATGACCCAAACTTTCACCAGAGAATCTTAATTGGGTAATACATGTATACACTAAGTTTCAAGAAAATATCTTCAGGCATTCAATAGATATGGTGGAAATAGTGAAATTTTATGTATTTGACCCTGACCTTTTGACCTTTGACCTCATGACCCAAACTTTCACCAGAGAATCTTAATTGGGTAATACATGTATACACTAAGTTTCAAGAAAATATCTTCAGGCATTCAATAGATATGGTGGAAATAGTGAAATTTTATGTATTTGACCTTGACCTTTTGACCTTTGACCTTGAGCATGTGCACCCAAAAGTTGATAGGCACAACTTCACCCCCTAATACACATACATGCCAAGTTTCATTAGGATACCTCGACAGGTTTTGATAGTTACCTTGTCCACAAAATTCATTACGGACGGACGGCATGACGGACGGACGGACGGACGGAAGGACGGACGGACGGACGGACGGACGGAAGGACGGACGGACGGGCAACCCGAAAACATAATGCCTCCGGCACCACTTCGTGGCGGAGGCATAAAAACATCGAACAACCAGTTGCAGTGCAGTGAGAATGTGAAATACCAGCTGTTTCCTGGTCCCAGCTATCTTTAAAGAAGGAAAAATATACATAAACACAGTGATAGAATTTAAGGGCGCAAACAGCTGGGCTCTTAAAGTTTGGTCATTAAAATCATTGGTGACAACGAAGTACTCTCTATATTCTACTGATTTTCCTAGTGAGACGGCAGTCACTTAAAAATCGTAGATTTTAAAAAGATATGTAAAAGCCTATAGAAATTCTACTTACAATTTTTATTTCCATACCTTTAAAACCAACTGCTTTGGAGAGTTTGTCTCATTACTGAAATCGTGCAACGCAAAGAATGAAGACAAAGCGACTATTTTTTTTTTGTACTGTACATTGCATCAGCTTTATTCATAAGTGAACACAAGATTAAAAAAAAATAAAAGGAGCACAGTTTTAAACATAAACATGGAATGTGACTACGCAAATTACATTTTGTTATAATTTCGATGTACATTATGAACAATGGTCCGCAAACAAAGACCGATTTTGGCATGATATAAAAAGCAACTTAAACTCGATACAGGTAAGTGACATGCATAACCAGCAAGATGTGCAAAATTTGTTTGTAATGAAAAGGTGTAGACTGCATGTCAAACATATCTTTGTCTGTTATGCTATGATCATTTCGCATTAAATGACGGTTGTTTATCTAATAATGTCATTTTACCTGAAGCTTATGTGAATGCTTCTTCCTTTTGCTGAATTCGCTGAAATGTCTGATGTTCCCAGCGAAGAGATACTGTAGGTGAAGTAGGTCAAAATAAAGTCAAAGAGCAAAATGGCTGCGGATGACTATAACGCAAGATAAGGTGCAAGACGACCTATATTTATGTAATAGGAAGGAGCAGGAAAGTGTTATAAACTGACACACCTGATGATCACAGAGCGGTATATGGGCAACATCTTTCGGGGAAGAGTACAAGCAGCTTAGTTTCACTCTATGTGGAATATGCCGTCGCCAGTTTAACGATAAAAGAGGACTTAGCGTTCATCTGGGCAAAACCCAGTGCGACGAGTCTTTGAACCCTGTTTTGTCAAATAGCACAAGTAAATCGGGCAAGAGGAAAATCTCAGTGTTTTTCAATCGTCTTCAGAGATGCAGGATCATCAACTTTCGTCAAAGTGAGAAAGTCGCCATAGCATAAATTGGTAAACTACGCGTATGTTTATTAAACTGGACTTGGAAGCGTTAGGATAAAGAAGATAAGAAAGTGGTGTCCCCTCTGATGCATGGTCCCTTTGATCAGAAACTTCCCACTTACGAGAAGATGGCGCATGCAATTGCTATACGGACTGTTCAAACTGCTCGCGAGATTCAACCCAATCGTTGTTCTGCGCGCCTTTTGGACGCAAAAACCAAAGGAGTGCAGTAAAAATGTATGATTATTACACACAATACACACGTACGGGCGCGCGTACATGTCCGTATTCATTGCCCTACGACACGGACCACCAGGCCCGAGGTGTTGTGGCCGAGAGCTGGAGCGAGGCAAGCAGAGAAGTGCCCCAACCCCGGAAGTGTGAACATGGGATCTAACCAAAATATACGGGAGTACGTGAAGGTATATCGAACGGTGCCATGAAACCCGAGGAAAACTCGAGTTTGGAAGGATTGTGCCGTACCCTTACGAAAAATCCCCCCCCCCCCCTTTCGGCAACCCAGGCGGGCGTGAGGGAAAGGCTCAGGCCAAACCAACGGGTGAAAACTCCGTAGGGAAACGCCTGGATGGCCCTCTGCCCAAAAATAACCTCCACAATGGAGCCAACAAACAAGCGAGGCCAGAGTCTCCCCAGCGACCCCTACAGGATAACCAATTGGGCTCGCCCTCGGAAAAAGACCACCCCCTCCCGACATGCTGTTCATTCAGTTCATCCCGTACTCTTGCGTAGCCGCGATTACGAGGCGTGGAGATCACAATACGCTGCAAGACGACAGAGGTCAGACAGACGTTACGATTCACCGCCTCGGTCGATGTGAGAGCGCCGGTACGATACTCCCCCGGGACACTACCAGGAGAGTGAATGGGAGTCGTCTTCTCCACCACGATCGAGAGATCCCCACTACGAGTCTCCCTCCCTTCAGGAATATGTGGAGTACCGGCATCGCGGGTCTCCACCTCTGAGGCTAGGGAATGAGTATCAGAGGCGCGAGGCAGGAGCCCCTTTACCAAGGCGTCACAAAGTTTATCAGTGGGGTAGTACGTCCTATGCATGAGACGGCAGTGAGTTTTAACGGTCAGTCGTATTTGCATCGCTCCCGCCAGTTAGGAGAACCTCGCCGCCAACAAGGTTTGTCCGGCTCCCCGAGGTGGAAGCCTCATGTACTCATCGGACTATAGGGTCAGGCCTACGGAAACTGCACTCCCTCCCTCCTACTCAACAACAGGGAGCGGAGGGTCTATCATAGCTATAGGCCAGTTACCCTTCACAGGACTATTACATTTGATGGCACTGGGAACTGGAAGGCAATTTTTGCAAAACTCCAGTTATTTGCCCATGAAAGTCAGTGGGACTCGGCACAGCGAAAGAATCAGCTAAGTCATAATCAACAGCTCGGAGACGATGCCAGGCCTTCGAGGTACTGGATTTGACTCTCGCGAGAGCTAAGTGGTCGCTGCGCTTGAGGAGTTGCAGAAATCCAATTTATGTGGAAATGGTAGCATTTATAGTGATGCAACGTGGCGCGAAGTCGTCGAAGGCTATTTCTGTGTCAGAAACGATGAATCGGACTCGAAATGAGCATGTTAGACAAAAGTTTTGAGAGTGACGATGCCGACGGATTGTGTGATAACACCTTACAACGTGTAGAACCGGAACCAGCAAAAACTTGCAAGGACAAGGACGCTATTCTCAGGTTCGATTGCGCTTGTCAGTGTAAGGAGCATTTCCATTAGCGGTTCCCCATGTTGGAGCTTGGGCGCAAAGAAAAGGACTGAAGTTATTATGGCCCAGCTTTGTGCGTTTAACAACTCGGGCAACAGTACGTCTTGTTCCAAACGCAAAACTCAAGGATCGGGAGAGAAACATATGAACGTACAGTCATTTCGCGGTCATCAAGTTTGCAGAACGTTCTTCAAGATGTGTCATATGTAAGACTTTTCATTAGATTCCTTTAGAGTTATGTGTACCTATGTAAGAGGGATTGTAAAGCCCTTATATTTCTTGGTTTTTGGCATTCTTGATAGTGCAATGTAAATCTACTGTACTACGCAGGGTCACTAAAACACAACACGTTATAACATGAGGTTAAGTTTGACATAACATACCGTTAAACAGACTTGTTACGTGTGGATAGAAGAGGATAACAACCACATTGTCAATGATATTGTCATTGTCATATCTCACATTAAATGTTTCTTCAGACAAATATCTTCATGCCAAATTTTGACTATCTGAGTCTCAACAATGTGATTTTCCTGTTAAACTTGTCAGCTTATAGGGAACAAAATTATGCGAACCTTGCGCGATTTGAATCGTGCTGTATAGACGATATTTAATCATGTTTTGCTTGCTTGAAACAATGGTTAGCTACATAGACAACGATTTGTTTTTTGTGATAAAAATATCGTGCTGGTTATAGAACTATCCTTATTATTTCTTATTGACAGCATCAGCATCAAAAAGCTGACGTCTCAGAAGAAATGGGTGGAGGAGTTTGGAGTTTGCCCGGTCGTGGGCAAGACCAGTAGAAGGCGTCTCAACTTAAGTTCGCTCTCTCTAGATGAGTTGAAAGCCGACGCTAACTTCATCTGCAACTACGCTGAGGACAACGCTGTGTTCCTTCCAGGACGCGTCCCAGATTACAGTCGCAGCGATGTAAGGCTCCTCCAGTCGTCGCATCCCAAAGCTGACGTGTGGTGGAAGTACATGTCTGCAATGGATGACGCAGGTAACTAGTCACTTTTGCTCATTTGAGAAACTGAAAGGTCAACATTTGAGGAACTGAAGAGAATTGAGAACTGAGAATTGAGGAACTCACACTCAAGCTCCAGAAAACAACGAAGGGAAAATGCAGGGTGCAGAAAAGATACGAAAGGCTTTGTAAGAAACTCTGCTAAGGTCGTCAACACCAAACAGCAGTTGTTCGAAAATCACACCACGAAGCAAAACAAACATCCAGCTCAAGAAATCAGGCTTGGATCCAAAGTCTGTTCCACCTGAAATAAAAAAGGGCTTGCTCTTTTCCCATGCTGTGATGCCAGAAACCAAGGACATACACTGTTGGATCTAGCACCAAACAGAAACACAGGGCTAATCTCCACAAGCTGGTAGCAGAAACCAGAGTATTGAAGAAATACCACCTGCTGAGAATGGTACAGAAGGAGACAGGTGTAGGTAGAGGAACTTGTCAATGGCAAAAAAAAAAATATAACAGCCAACACAAACAACTCCAGCGTTCTTGATCCATGCTGCACGAGGAAGTTGTAACTTTCCTGGAGAGGGAAGACAACTCACGAATGTGTCCCGGCAAGAAGGATTACTCCAAAACAGACGACCTGGGAAATAAGATACAAAAGAAGCTTCTATGTGATTATTTGTCAAATCTCCACGCCAGGTACATTGCAGAAAATCCGGTTCAATGCAGGGTATCCTTGCCCGCATTCCAACGGGTGAGTCAAATGCGATGCTCCCATATAGAGTCTGTTCACTTTGCATCCAAGAACCTTTGTCTATTCCAAAGATATCAGAACATGGCATTAAACCTGAAAGCAATGAAATCATTGGATTTGCCTGTAGTTGAAAAACCAGATAAATTCATAAGACGCCACAAAGAACATGAGCTAGATGATATCCTCAGTAGCTTGCAGCCTGATGTGATTCAATTGAAAAAAGAATGGGCCAGAGTTGAGTCTAATGGAAGAAAGAAGACTAAACTCAGCAATGTGTCACTGACTAAGCAGGATTTCATTGCTCACCTAAAACTGAATATCCAGGACTTCATGTAAAAAAAAACACTGTGAGTGTAGGACAATAAAAGATTATTATTTCCTAATATTGTACATTCTCTGATTTAAAGGTCACAATGGCTAAGGAGATTCTGTCTTCAACATTATGCCTCACGGGCCTGGTACAAAGGATGAAGACGAGGAAAATTCAGTAGAGAGCAGGGATGCAGCAAATGCAGCAGATCAAAGACTCGATTACTAAGGCAGTAAACATTATGAAACAAGGCATGAAAGACGCCTGGCAGAAGAATGGTACCCTCACCAAGGCTAACTGGAATTTGGAAAAAAAAAGGAAAAAGAATGAGACTCTGAAAGAACAGATCGAAGAACTGAAAAGGAAACTAAGTTAGGCAGAAGGAGAGCTCCACAGTTCACAGTTGAGCCTGCCTGCTCTATTTCCCGAGACTGACTCTGAAGACAAAGGTGCTACCCAGCAAAGTGTGCCTTCATCAGGACAGCAAGACAGCCTTGTGTGACACAATTCTCCAAAATCTCACACTTGTTTGTTTAAAGAATGCTGTATCATATGACAAATATGGAAATGATAATAAAGAAGGAAAAGTCAGAGACAAACACTAATGTGGAACAATACTCACTGAAAGACACCCTTTGCCAATCATCTGTGCTTCAGCCCTCAATGTTCATAGCATTTTGCACAGGAATGCCCAGTTACACCATTGAACTCTTTCATTCTGACAACAAATATCTGTTTGACAGCCACTCAAGGAATAGCAAAGGTCTTTGTGCACCACAGGATACTGCAGTACTACTAATATCCAATGACCTGGATGTAGCAGAGTGACACATATAAGAACTTAGGCATTCACTTGGCATGTTTGATGCCATATTTGAAGTGGTTCCTGCTTCCATACTGACTGTTGGAGCAAGCAACACAAATGACGCATCGAAAGAAGCAAGTCAAGCTCTTTATCGCTACTTCAAAGACCAGGCTCTGAAGCTGTCAAGAAGGAGGGAAACATTTGACAAAACTAAGCAAACTGGCAGGGAACTTTGTAGCTGCCCATTAATCAAAGGAAGAAATATTGGAAGGAAACTTGGAAAAGAAAGTAGAAAAGGGGAAAATACGGAAGAGAGTTTTGTGAGATACTATGACTGACAGTGAGAGAGAAGGAGCACCAAAAAGCGACAGAGAAAGAAAAAAGATGACCACCGGCACAACTGAGAAAAAAGTTTACGAGAGGGGGAGACAGAATAAGAAATACTCGCAGTAAAATATCAGCAACTGAAACAGAAGATGCAGTAACAAAGGATACACTAAGGAAGAAACTGTCTCAGAACAGGTTGACCAGCAGTGAAAAGGCAAAAAACTGTCAAAAGGTATGGAAATCACTTGGAAAATCAGAAATATAGGGACCAACCTGGAAAGAGAAACAAGCGTCATCCGACCGGCACAGAAAAGGCCATAGCATCATTACATGCCCACAGTCATGAAGCATCCATTTATACCTGCACATGCTGCCACAGACAGATGTATAGACAACCTGTATTTCGATTCAAGTTCAGTTCATATACCAAAAGCCATTCTCTCTTACACAATGCACTAGCAATCTAACATGTGTTGGAGGCATAGAATAGGTATGCATCATTACATAACAATTATTTGAAAAAGTAACAGATGCCTCCTCAATGTGCTTCCAACAGGCTACAAGTTGACATTGAGCTAGCAGAGTTAGCATCACTCATAAATCTTGAAGCACGCCTACTGAAATGAAAATGTCTAGCCCTGCCAAGAGGGAAGCAACTTGGCATCAAAGGCGGTGAAGTCAATGTGCCAGTCATTGTAGACCGTATCCGGGCACTTACCCCCTGGGCAACTACCCTCCGGATAACTACCACCCGGATAATTACCCCCCAGGTCTATTCCCCCTTAGGGCAACTACCCCCCGGACAACTACCCTCCTAGGGCAATCACCCTCCAGGGCCATTACCCCCTAGGAAAACTACCACCCGGTCATCTACCCTCCTAGGGCAACTACCCCCAAGGGCAATTACCCCTAGGACATCTACCCCCCGGATAACTACCCCCTGGGTAACTACCCCCTGGATGACTACCCCCCGGATAACTACCCCCCAGATAACTACCACCCGGATAACTACCCCCTGGATAACTACCCCCCGGATAACTACCCCCTGGATAACTACCCCCCGGAGAACTACCCCCCGGATAACTACCCCCCGGATAACTACCCCCCGGATAACTACCCCCAGGATAACTACCACCCGGATAATTACTCCCCGGATAACTACCCCCAGGATAACTACCACCCGGATTACTACCCCCCCCCCCCATTAACAATACCCCGAACCCCCCCCCCCCCCGCCCCCTCCTGATACTTACCTACTGGACAACCCTCCCTCCCCGCCCCCCTACCACCCGTCGTATATTTTCCATAAGTCATAACACCATATCAGAAGATGCACCTTTCTCTTACACTGTCATCACTCTTTTGGCTTGTCATTTATTTTCTACCGTTATAACACATGATAGACGATAAACATAAGAAAAGGAGAGTTGATTTCACTGCAATTCATATTCCCTTAACATTAGCGAGGGACTCTTCGATATAAAGCCATAATTTCTGATAGGATCCGGGCACGGTTTTATGAAAGTTATCAGTCCTGACAAGCTGTCAGTTCCACACAATTACCAATCGTTGTAGGTCGATCAAAGCAGGTCCATGGTAACAAGTCAGTGACTCGAGCTTATCAATCAAGCAGAACCCATGGTTTTATTGAAATTATTAGATACTAACAAGATGTCATAACTGGCAACTTTTATCAAAAGGTGCCCTAATCTGTCATGAGAGTAAAATTACAGCTTGTTTTACATACAAGTAGAATTGTGCTAGTTTTCAAATTAAATGTTCTCGACACTTTAAGAGGAAATCCAGTTCAAATATAAGTTAGTCTCATTAGAAAGAGTAAAATATTACGAGTTTAACGGTATTTTTTTTTTTTTTTTTTACAAAACACCCCTAGTTGTTAACGAAGTCTTTTGTCCTGCACCCTCTTTTTGAATAGATCTAGGGAGAGTTGTAGTTGACAGAATCCTTTTTACATTATAGGGCTGCTCTGTTTTATCCCGGCCATTTCAAGAGTATTTTTTTTTCTCAAAAAATTGAATCCTTCTTGGAATAACATGCTCTTTAATATTTCGTAAGGGGTTTCTAATTATCTCACCCAAAAGATGTTTAAAACCTGAAGTTAGGTCTCGACCAAAACCAGACGATATGAAAAAATGTTGGGGTTTTTTCAATTCAAATAGCTAATGTGTTCGAAAATAACAATGAGAGACGTAATTTTCTGGGGGAGAGTTATTGTAAGAGGGGTGATTGTTTGGAGCCTAATTTTAATAAGGAGTAATTGTCAAGGGAGGTAATGTTCTGCAGTGATCATACCAAGGATGTGACAATCTCTTCCCACATCCTTGATATACTAGTTGTTAATATGCCCAATAATGCAGTAGGGCAATTCTGAAATGAGCGTTAACGGTATAACAGTAAAATAGTTACAAAATTGATGAAACAATGCAAAGAAAGCAAATTAAGACAGAGACGAAGTACACAAATAAAGATACAGTGCACTCCCGTTACAACGAACACGGTTATAACGAAATTTCGTTATAACGAAGCAAAACTTCTGGTCCCAAAATTATCGCCATTAAAGTCTATGGTACAAAATTCGCTTATAACGAAGACGGTTATAACAAAATTTTCGTTATCACGAAGTCTTTTCTGAGCGCCACTGACGAAGAAAAACAAAAGAAATGCGCTCCGTTATAACGAAATGCGGATCGCATTCGAAAATGCGTAGCGGAACAAGCATTATTAAAGCGTCTCTGCATGAGCGAACGCATCATTAAATGTTCACTCCGTGTTTCACGCACAGTTTCCGAGGGGAACTTGCGTTGTTGTAATAAAATAATTTGAATTCAGATAAGGTTTGTTTCATTGTTCCGAAGTCCTTTAATACAAAACACACAGATTCTGATACAACTAAATGTCCGTTAGTTCGGAAATGAAAGAGGGTTTGTTATTAAGCACATTTTGGCGTTATTCCAAAGGTTCGTTAATTCGATAATAAAATATGGTCCTTATTCTTATTCTTATACGGTTCGTTAGTCCGAAAATGATAGGAATTCAAAACGTTCGTTAATCGGAACATTACAAAAAGTATCGTTAATCCATGGTGGAAAAAGGAGAGTACACTAACAAAACTTAAGAATTGCAATCTTTATAATCGTCTTAAGATAAATAAATCTTCGAAATAACTAACCTTTCTCATTTTTTTTTCATTAACAAAATTTCTTCGGAATAACGAACCTTATTTCATTTTCGGATGAAAAAGCCTTCGGAACAACGGACTTTCTGACTAGTGAACCTTTTTCTTTTTTTTTTTATTTATAAACCTTCAGAATGACGAACCTCATTTCATTTTCAGATCAACGAACCTTCGGAAAATGAACAATATATTATTTTGATCTAGATTATGAACTTTCGGAATAATGATTCTGCGGAAATGCGAACCTTCACATAAACAAACCATCGGAATCCCGGGAATGGCGAAACTTCGGAATAAGGAGTCTTCGGAGTAACGTACTTTAGTAAGAAAAGAACCTTTGGAATAGCGAACTGTAACCAAATCCTACACCGTCATTTTCTACACATGTGTGACAACACAAACAACTTTATGCTCTTTTTAAAATGTAATATTTAAACGAAATTAAAAAGGTATTCTCCCATTTCACATAGCTTTCCAGCGTATGATGATGATTCAACAAACAAAATTTTTTTATGCGTGGTTTCCTTCTTTTCGTTATACATTGCATATTATATTTGTTCGGTTACAACGAAATTTCGTTAAAACGAAAAAAAAAAAAAACAAAACTGCCGGTCCTGAGCATTTCGTTTTAACGGGAGTGCACTGCACATGAACACACACGAGATAAATCCCTTGTAATGAGAGAAAGAGGAAAGGTGAGTTATGAATGACAGGAATAGACTACCTTCACAGTGGACAGAGAAAAGCGAGAGGGAAGAGGAAGATGATGGGTCAAAACCAGGGCACGTGAGGCATGAGATATAAGCTCCTCAAAATAAAGAAGTGTTACATGGAGTTGTGGTAAACGATAGACAATTGTGGTTAAAAAAATATTGCAAAAAGTTTAACTCATTCTGAAGTGTAACATTTCTTCAAAATGTCTTTAGTTCAATGGTAAAGGCATTCAAACTTAAAACTTCTTTTATACTATACTATCAAGAGAAATCCGAAATTTCGGAACAGTAAAAGAAAATACAGATTTAGCGAAAATAGTTTGGTTAAAGGCATTGACATTTACTGGATTACCGGGTAGGATATGAAGGGACAGCTTCGTTTTTTATGAACATAGAGTCAAAATACAGAGGGAGAAATTAAGCTTTTACATAAATTGTCCTAAGTGCAAACGATACAAATCGTAAATCTTTAAGATGTTGTTTTCATAAAATGATGTATCAGTATGGCATCTCCGTGATTCCTGGCAAATAATACAAAGAACTTCGTTTCCTGTAGTAATGATATTCTTTTTATTAAAGGTAAGATGGGGGGGGGGGGGGCAATGACCCGGGAGGTAGTTACCCAGGGGGTAATTGGCGTGGTGCACTGCCCTGGGGTAATTTTCGTCTTGATAGTTATAGGGGAGGGGGAGTTGTAGGCTTGCTTATCCGGGGTAATCATCCTCGGGAAGTTATCGGAGGGTGTAGTTATCGGGTGGAAGTTATCTGGGGTCTAGTTATCGGAGGAGGGGGTAATTAACCTGGGGATAATTATCCTGGTGGTAATTATCGGGGGGGGGGGGGGGGTAGTTATCCGGAGGGTAATTATCCGGGGGGGGGGGGGGGGGGGGGGGGGGTGATTATCCGGGGGGTAATTATCCGGGGGGTAGTTATCCGGGGGGTAGTTATCCGGGGGGTAGTTATCCTGGGGGTAGTTACCCAGGGGGTAGTTCTCCGGGGGGTAGTTACCCAGGGGGTAGTTCTCCGGGGGGTAGTTATCCAGGGGGTAGTTCTCCGGGGGGTAGTTATCCAGGGGGTAGTTATCCGGGTGGTAGTTATCCAGGGGGTAGTTATCCGAGGGGGTAGTTATCCAGGGGTAGTTATCCGAGGGGTAGTTATCCAGGGGGTAGTTTTCCTAAGGGGGAATTGCCCTGGGGGGTGATTGCCCTTGGAGGGTAGTTGTCCGGGGGGTAGTTGTCCTAGGGGGTAATTACCCTGGAGGGTAATTGCCCTTGGAGGGTAGTTGTCCGGGGGGTAGTTGCCCTAGGGGGGAATTGTCCTGGGGGGTAATTATCCGGGTGGTAGTTATCCGGAGGGTGGTTTTCCAGGGGGTACTGTTCCTAGAACCATTGTAGACAGCATCTGCAGCACTCTCCCAAGAACTCTTTCCCACGCAGGTATTATCCCTCTGCAACTCAAACGAAAAGATGACATACAAAAACTGTGTCATACCAAAACATCTGCCCTAACATTACACTGCCACATCTACAATCAATATTAAAACAATTTCTACATACTAACATCAAATAATGATGTTTGGGGAAAAACAAAGCAGAGACGAAAATCATGAAGTTTGGCATCAGCTGGTGTTTAGGGAGAAATTAGACAATGGACATGATGCTGATCACACGACCTCTGGTTCAAGAGAGAGAGAGAGATGGGCTTAGCATTACGAGAAATGGAGAAAGAATGAGAGACAGGTGGTTTCATGATTCCTAAACGCCAGGGATGTAAGCGCACAGGAAGCTGTCTCTACCTGGTATTAGGATTACCACTATATCAAACCAACTTCCGGACTGTCTTTGTCTCAACTGACCTGCTAGAGAAGACGGTAGTGTTCCTAAAGCCAAGAGAAGTCCTTGCAAGTTTGAATCCTGACAGTGAGGATGTCTGTGCTCAAAGCCTATCTGACAAGTATGCATGCAGAGCATATGACATGGAGGATATGATGCTAGCTGAATTTGCTAAGTGATATAAGCAAAGCCCAGTAATGAGGAAGACGCAGATTTCCAGCCTAGCTGGAAATTCTACAATAAATTGAGTATGGGAAGAAGGTCAAATTGCTCAACGATAGAGGCTACACAAGAAAGAGAACAAAGCCTTGTGTGAGGAGATATCACAAATTTAATGGGGCACAAGATGAGGAGAGATAAGCACACCACATGCTAATGCTGTACCATCCCTGGAGAAAGGAACAAACAGATCTGATGAACGGACACCAAACATATGCAGACTACTACAGAATAATCTCACAAGATATAGATGAGACAAAGAAAGGATAGAAGCTTTTACAGCAATAATAGATGAAGCCATTGAGCAGCACATAGAGCATGGTCCTCAAGTTCTTTCCTGGGATGCCATGGATACAGAGGGACAGCACCAGGATGCCGAGGCAGAAAGAGAGGGAACTATTTCTCATCCAGACTATGCAGTGATCAACCCTGGTCCAGAACATTTGATTGCTGGTAATGGCATAATGAATGGTGCTGAGGTTATGGGAAATACAAGCACACCAATGCATCTTGCAGTAGATCACAGGCCAGGATATACACCACAAGACAAGTATATGGAGAATGTAAGGTCATAAAACTTTGAACAGCGGAGAGTATATGACCACTCTTTCAACTGGTATCAGCAGACAGTAAAGAGTAAGAAGGCAGGTTGCAGACCAGAACCTACGCACATTTTTTGTCACTGGTGGGCTGGAACAGGAAGTCACAATTGACAACGGCAATATATCAAATGGCACTGAGAACACTTCAAACAGAAAGGAGTAATCCTGAAGTGAAGAAAGTCCTGCTGACTGCCCCTACTGGAACTGTAGCCTTGAACATCAATGCTATTACTCTACACTCAACCTTCTTACTGCCATTGGGACAATCAAACTCTTACAAGAAACTAAGTGATTAAAAACAGAAAACACCCCATGCACATCTCCATTAGTTAGAGATATTGATCATCGATAGATGAAGTTTCAATGGTAGAGTCTGAGATGATGACGACAGAGAATCAAGGTCTCCATGAGATCAAAGGCATAGATGAAACCTTTGGCAGAACAAATGTCTGCAGTTTTTGGACACTTCAACCAACTGGCTCCTATATGTCAAAGATTTTTTTTCGAAGAATCTGCTGATATCTTTGCACGCTTAGCAGGCTCCCTGTGGGAAGATCACTTCCCTATTGCAGAGTTAACTGTGAAAAATGCAACAAAAAGATGACAAGCTCTTTGCCCAACTCCTGAACCGAGTACAGGAAGGCACCATACCAAAGACGATGCCATGACCTTGATGGAGCATACAATCATCAAAAACCAATGCTCTTCATGTCTTTACAACAAATAGTCGAGTGGATGAATACAACTAGAGTAAATTGGCAGATCTTCCAGCACCCACTAGACTTCTAAAGGCTGTAGACAAAGAGCCATATGTTCCGAGAAACTACACAGTGAAGGATGACCCCAGGTTTACTGATGGACTGCAAGGAGAGCTACATCTTGCAGTTGCAGCAAGGCAGGATGGTCTGATGAATGGAACTGTAGTGGAATTCTGTGGAGACACAGCCAGCCAACAGTCAAAGGCAGTGATGGCTGACTTTGATAATGAAAATTTTGGTAGCAATCCCCAACAATCCACATCAGACTACAACACCTATCCAAGAGCTGTGGTAATAACACCAATAGATACTAAATTCACAGCTTCTGGAAAGAAGGCAGGCCTAGAGATAACATGGAGACAGTTTCCTCTACAACTCTGCTGGGCTACCACCATTCATAAAGTCCAGGGATTAACTGTCAAACAAATAGTAGTTTCCCGGCAATGAAGGTTTGCTGATGAAGATTCGCTATTCCTTGTGAATAGTCCAAGCAGGTTCCAGAGGGTGATGGAACTGATTCTGGGCGACATGAATCGGTCGAAGCTCATCACTTATCTTGATGACATTCTGGTATTCTGTTCCAGTCTGGGGGAACACATTGAGAGGTTGGGAGGTTTCCCATAAGCTAGGCAAACATGGACTAAAACTAAAGGGCAGGAAGTGCAAATTCCTACAGCAAGAAGTGACTCACTTGGGACATGTGGTGGCCACAAATGGAATTGCAGCTGACCCAAGCAAGGTAGAGAAGATCCAAACTGGTCTACTCCATCAACGGCAGAGGAAGTGAGGTCATTCCTTGGGCTTGCCTCGTATGATTGCCATTTTGCACCTGGTTTTGCGCAGATGGCAGCCCCGCTTCATGATTTGGTTGGCAAATCTCAATCTCCCACAAAGGATATTAGGGGCTTGCCTGGCACAGAAAGGTGAGGATGAGAGAATACACCCATTGGCCTATGCAACTCGGGGACTTTGTGGGGCAGAAAGAAAGTACCCTGACTATTCAAGTTCTAAGTTGGAACTGCTTGGGTTGAAGTGGGCAGTTACCAAAAAATTTCTGGAGTATTTGCTTGGGGCACACACTGTGGTCTACACAGACCAAAACCCCTTGGCCCATCTTGACACTGCCAAACTCGGAGCAACTGAGCAGTGTTGGGTAGCTCAGTTGGCCTCCTTTGATATTAAAAAATTTAAAATTAGCAATCATTGTGAAGATAAATAAAGATATCCTGGTAAGGCCGCTAGCAGTGAGCAGTCTGCGGAAACATTGACAGTTTTGATGAAACTGTGGAATCGTTTGAAGACTATGCGGATCATATGGACGCATTCATCACGGCAACAATATTAATGCTGACAGACAAGCCACTTTGTTTCTTACCTATGTTGGTCCAAGTGCCTACAAGCTTCTGAAAAACTTGTGCAGTCCAGTGCAGCCACATATAAAGAACTACGCTCAGTTGAAACAACTTCTCACTGACACTGTAAGCCTGCTCCTATCATCATTGCGGAGAGACATAAATTTTGGACGGCGCAGCAAACTGAACGTGAATCAGTGGCAGACTTTGTGGTGCGTCTTAAAAATCTGGCATCTACCTGTTCATTTGAAACCTTCTTGTCAGACGCATTACGGGACCATTTGGTGTCAGGACTTCATCCAAAAATGTCCCACATTCAGAGACAACACCTCTCCAAACGAGAATTGACATTTGAGAATGCCAGAGCAAACTGCATCGCTGAGGAGATGGCTGGCGCAGCCAACAAACAGCAAATAGGAGGAGCGACAAGCAGACTGGATGCCTACAAGTGATCATCGTGTCAGACAGCCCGGAATAAGAAGCAGCAATACCACCATGACCACGCCCAGAAATTAGCGCCGGGAAAACCCTTCCTGAACAAGTGCAAGTGCTGTGGAGGAGATCATCCTAAGGAGGATTGCAAATTCAAGGACGCTATGTGCCATTTTTGTTAAACCAGTGTGTAGATCGATGAAACGATCAAACCAGGCATTATGTAGACTCTGACAATGAAGACTCTCAGACTGTAGAGTCTAATGTTGTTGTGAATACCACAATGTACAACGTTGTAGGTGAAGGTGAGTGCAATCATACTTTTACTCCTTAGGTAAAGTAAAGGTATGCAGTGCTCTAATTGATATGGAAATCGATACTGGTGCATCTAAGTCTACTGTATCTGAGGAGGTTTACTCTGTGAAGTTGGCAAGGTACCTCATTTCAGAGGCCAATGCAGTTCTTCGCAGTTACTGTTGGGAGGAGTTGCCCATTTTAGGAAGCATGAAATTACCGTCAAAGTCAGGGAAGGGCCCACATTCCAACTGGCCCTTTTGGTGGTCAAGGGGAAGCGTCCATCTCTTACGTGGAAGAGACTGGCTGGGCAAAATCAAACTCGATTGGGACACATTTTGGCCCTCAAACATGAAAACAAAACAAAAACTGCACCTCACCATTCCAAATCTGACTTGAATTCCCTCCTCAAACAACATGAGAGTCTCTTCACAAACACGGGGTCTGGTATCAAGGGGTTCAAAGCCTCTCTCAAACTAGAACAAGGTGCCACGCTAACCTTTCAAAAGTCTCGACCCATACCATGTGCCACCATAGAAAAGGTCGAGCAGGGGTATGAACAGCTTATAGCCGAAGATATATGGCACATGTTGCCCATAGCAACAGGGCATCGCCAAGGATGCACGTGCGCAAGGGAATATTCACGCGTGCGGCGATAATAAGCGAGTCAATGAGCTGATCTAGGACAATGGGTACAAGCTATCCAATGCGCAAGATTTATTCGTTAAACGCGCAAAAGGGCACAGCTCCAAAGGTTTACTCTGTCACTGACCTGTCAGGCACCTTTAACCAACTTTTCTTAGATGAAAAGTCTGCTAAACTTGCTTGGATGCTTGATGCTTGGATCGGTGGACCCTACGCAAAGAAGGCACTGGCCGAAGATGCTTCCCCATCTGCTGTTTGTGTACAACAGCACACCACACCGCAGCACTGGGTTCAGTCCATACAGACTGATGTATGTACGGGAACCTCCAATCCCAGCTATAACAATTCCTCACGAGAACGTCAAGTGACTGGGAGAAAGATTACATCAAGTCATGAGCAGAGGACTTGGCTAGAATGCAAACAGTTGTAGAAAGAAATTTCCAGAAGGTTGCCAATGAAAGTAAGAAGAGCATGACCATAAGGCGAGAGTGAGGGAGACGCAGGCTGGTAATCATGTCTTGTTGAGAATGATGGCTTTCAGTGGCAGACACAAACTTTGTGACAAATATCACAGGGATTCATATGTGGTGGTCGTCACAAATGAACATGGTGATGTGTACGAGGTTAGGCCAGGCCATTGGGGGGGGGGGGGGGGGGGGGGGGGACTGTGAAGAGATTGAACACGTAGTTGCTCATTCTTGATCCCAGAAAGGTAGAAGTCTTCACTGAACCTCCATCCCTGAGGGAGATTTCTGGGGAGAATTCAGAAGAAACCAACAGAAATGATGAGACTGCTGATGTTTACATCCATGACACAAGAGAGTGATAGCGCTGGTGATGATAATGGCGAGGATGATGTCCCTGATTGGATGTATTTCCCAGAATGGGACAAGGATGAAGAAAATTCAAATGAGGATGCCCCACGTAGGGCTGCAAGATCTACAAAGGGAACTCAAAGTAATCCATTTAATCTCCCACGCTCAGGAAATGAGAAGCAATGCCCACTAATTCCTTCTCATTTCTGTAGTTATGTCATGAAGTCATAATTTCAATGTATTAGTCATTGAGCTTGACATTAGTAACATGAACGGATTGCATGTTAATGGCCTACTGGGATAACTCAGCTCATGGAGAAGAGAAGTTTCAGGAAATTGTGTTCTGTATTATGAATATTGATGTTAAGACTAAGACATAATAATGAATGTCTTCATACTCATGCATCAGAAATAGTGTTAATATGTTGAAATAATAACTTTCTTGTGTGAGAATTCTAAATCAAATCAATTTCAATGTTTATGCTCAGTGTAATAAGTGTATCATATCAGTTGGAACATGTACATAAGAGTAATTGCATAATTTGGTAAAGTGAGGGGAAGGATATCGAATGAGAGTCAGTCAAGCGTGCCCCTCATATGACAAAGAACTTGACCATGTTACTCTATTGCTGTGCCGACCCTTGAGCGAGGTGGACAGTCAATCAGGTGTAGCTGCAAGAAAGCCAAAAGTAGACTTTGGTTTCTCCATTCGAGGGAACTCAGGGTGAACCAGTGGCAGTACCAAGGTGCTGGGTACGATGAGAAGGAGAAACAGAGCTCTATATTTCAGACGGTGCAGCAGCCGTTGGTATCATCCGTAGAGCATACGTTGCGGAGTGACAACTTTGATTGGTTCATGTGGTATTGCCTGCATAGGGGTCTTCTTCTTCACCTTCTTCTTCTTCAGCTTCGTCTTTCTTCCGCCTTCCGTCTTCTTCTTTCTACGGTTTCTTTTCTGTGTTCTGTTTTGCTAGTTTTTCTTTGCTTCAAGTTGTGTGACTCTCACAGTGCAAGGGAATAAAATCCTTCAACCCACAAATTCAAGTCATGGAGGAGCATCTCTATATGTGTGTAGCAAGCATCCTGACAAGTAGCATGCTACCATAATTATCCGAGAGTGAGAGAGGAAACGAGAGAGGAATTTCATCTTACGACATAACAAACACATGCTTCCCAAAGATAACACCACTGTTGACTTGCAGTGCTCTGAAATTCAGCCACCAGCTCACCCTGACTTTCCATTGCAACTATCTACAGACCACCAAAATCTGACATGAAGAAATTTGAACAGACCTTCAGCTCACTGCTCCTGGTACTCTGTGATTCCAAACAACCATCATTCACAGTGGAAGATTTCCATAAAGGATCTTCTTACAACTAGCCACTCATCAGTAACCCAGCGAGCACCAACTTGAATCTTGTGGCTTCAGGCAATGTGTAAATCATCCAACTCATGTGACTGGCTCTCTAATGGATCATATCCATGCCAACACATATGTGACTGTCTGGCAGAGTGGGATTTACTACAGTGACCATGACATCCTCTTTGTGGCCATCAACCTCATCTAAAAGAAAAGTAAGTGTCTACATAATTGTGTTATTCAGCAGAAAATGTCATTAACAAAAAAGCATGTATCCCGTTAAGAAGTTGGCCCTACTGCATACACGTGTAAACAGGATGGGTTAACAATTTGTGATAATTTCTCAATTCCTTAGAAGTGATACATTTTAGGATTTCCCCATGACCTTTTCCTCAAGCCAATTCACCCTTCCACTAAGTTTAGTGAAATCTCCTTTATCCAGTCTTGAGTTATTGCATGAACAGATTATTTCAACCAAAATCTACTAAAGTAATCATCCCATTATACGTCATCCTTGGACTGCAAGTTTGGTGAATGCTTAATCCGCTATTGAGTTATTGCACAAATGGGTAAATTTCATGATTAGACCTTGACCTTTGACCCCAAGCTGAATTCATCCTTAATCTAATAAAGTTTTTATCTCACCATACGTCATCCTTGGACAAAGTTTGGTGATAAATGCTTCTTTCAGTCTAGAGTTATCACGTATATTGGTAAATTTCATGATTTCACCTTGACCTTTGACCTTAAACCTCTGGCTGATTTCATCCAAAATCAAATGAATTGTTCCATCATATAAAGTAATTGTCCAATCATACATCGTTGTTGGACTACGTTTGGTGATAAATGCTTAATCCAGTCTTGAGAATTACGTAAATGGACAGATTTCCTGATTTGACATTGACCTTTGACCTAAAACCTCTTGCCGATTTCATCGAAAATCTAATCAAATAATTGTCCCATCATACAACATGCACGGACCAAGTTTGGTGAAAAAATGCTACATCCACTCTTGAGTTATAAGGTAAAAGGATAATCTTTAGGAGTTGATGACCTTGACCTTTGACCTCTTGTTATAAAAAATTCTTCATTTGTATGCTTGGTTGGATAGTATGTGTATTTTTTCTGATGAAAATACGGTACTTGATTTCAATCCAATGTGTATTACTTCTTGTAGAAATACATGTAATTGCAAGTGATTTAAGTGGGATGGATATTTTACTATCAGACAAATATACTGGAAGAAGGATTGACAGTTATTATAACATGCATGCATTGAAAGAGTAAATACTTTCTTGAATCATTTCCTTTTTGGGCACCTCAGGTATTCCTGCAACTGCAGATGTTGCTCCAACCACTTCAACTCATGTGTCTCAAACAGCTACTAGTGACACTGTGCAGAAGGAATCTCCAATGGCTTCAACTAATGTGCCTCGGGGAAAAAACAAGTGACACCCTGCAGATGGATGCTCCTATATAGCTTCCTGTGTTCCATACAGCTGCTAGAAGTGACATCCTGCACAAGGAATCTCATGACTTCTACTATTGTGCATCAGATAACTACAAATGAAACCCTGTTCATTCAATTCTTGTCAAACACCCTACAACAAAACATCTGATTGAATGTTGGATGGTGTAAGGGCTCACATATATAGAAAGTTTTCCAAGAATGGAATCCCACTAATGTCGAAAATCTTCCGAAAAAAGACGGCATCTGTCCCCTCTTCTCCATGTTAACAAGATGTTTGACCTGGCAGATAACCCAAGTCATGTGTCTCTCCATGGTTACAGATCGGTCTTTAATATTGAGTTTAATCTTAGATTTCATACTCCAAAGGCTCATGCAATGTGAAAGTTTCAAAAATAAAACCAGTTCAAAGCAAGATGAGGACTGTGTGAAGGAACACATGCAACACCTTTAAAATAAAGACGTGTGTCGAAAAAGTAAAGACTGAGAGTAAAGATCAAGCACAGAAAGATGCCTCTTATAGTTCATACAGCTTTGACCAGCAATAAGTCTTGCCTACTCCGGCAGCACAGCTAGCACTCTGTTTTACAAGAGGAAGCTGTCTTTATAATTTGACTGTCCATAATAAGGCTTCTTGTGAAGCCACATGCTACGTATGACACAAGTATGAAGGTAAGAGAAGAGTTGACGAGATTAGTCTGTGTCTTCTGAAAACAATGCAAAATCTTCCAGCGGATGTGTCAAAGCTTTCTTTATTTTCAGATGGTTGCGGTGGCAAAAACCGTAATAGGTTAACCTCGACAGGACTGATGTATGCAGTTCTTACTCTACCTAATCTAGCATCCATGTTTCATAACAATGGATTGGATAAATGTGTTGGGGAGACCGCGCCCAATTATTGCATGTTTCTTGAGGTACAAGGACAGTACCATGATATGGTGATGCAGAGTGCAGCAAATCTGAAGAGAATGATGACGGCTATTACAGAGATCTAACAGAGATCTAGATTTTAACCAATAACATAGCACTGAGGAAGACCGGCAATTCAACTATTTTAAATATGCATGATTGTATAACTTCATATTCTCTTGAGTGCTTGATGTGTGTTTGCCTTATTACATTCTGAAGCTTGTTTGTCCATCTTATGCTGTTTCTATTGTTATTTATACTTTATGCTGATCAGGCCACTCTGTATAAAGATTCCCAATGAATAAATAAATAAACAAAGACAGAAATAAATCTACCAAAGCCGGTGAGGATCTTCGCCAAGAGCAGAAGCCTGCCTTGACAGCAACCCGCCCAGTGGCCAAACTAGCCTACTTCTCTCGATGCAAGCTATGGAAACTCTTGGTTGATCGGGTTTTCATGCCAAGGGAGAAAGAAACCCAGTTCGTCCTCCAAAACCCGACACGGATACGGCCTCACATTGGGAAGGTGGTGGGTCAAAAGGTCCATCCCAAAACCAAGGATATGTATGTAACCAGACGTCTGGTGACAAGAATATTATTTTCTTTAATTTTCTCTTTTCCCTTTCCCACGCTGTGGGTCACGGGTTCACGGGATTCTGGAACCTTCCTTTACAGACTGGTCATGTGGTCAAGCGAGGTCCTGACCTTTTTGCCAGCCTTTATTTAATGCTAATCATAATGTTAACCAATTCTTAAAATATGAAAATAACACCCCCCCCCCCCCCCCCACCGGAAATCGGGAACACCACTCCGCGACTTATCGCAGTTCGTCTAATGTCGCTATCCTCTTAACCTTTCTTCGCTCCACGCCTCCTATTTTATAGACTCGACTCCCTTCACACACTCTTTATTAGCCCCACCCTACTTCAAGGAAGTGTTACATTTCTGGCGTAGTCGGCAGGATCAGATGGGCTGCGATGAGTCTTAAAATAGCGGAAGGCAGCTTTTACTGAGGGAAAGGGAGGACACATGACCGTGTCCCACCAATGACGATCTGCAGAAGAGGCCAATGGAGTCAGCAGTGGACAGAACATCCGACATGCTGAGCTGCTAGCTTTGCACTCCTGTAATTAGTTGTCATTTTATGTTATTTTTACACATATCTCCTGACTTTGAGTAGGTAGGTGTGCTTATATTACAGCCTATAATGTACATAACCATTCTATTTGCCGCTTCATTTTTGTATGGGTTTCGTTTAATCAACCTGTGTCCACAGAACACCACCTTGGTTCTTTCATTTTGAAATCAATTGTTTTATTACTAGCATATAGAGACAAAGTGGCCGCACACAAGGAAGCCAGCTTGCATTTTGACCAAAATGAAGCAATGGACTTCTCCCTACACAACCAACCCGCACCCAGTCAGACGGCATTCATGCAGGTCAGGGGTGTCCCAGCCTTCAGTGGGCGGGACTCGAAGGTACGAGTTGATGATTGGATTCGTGATATGAGCTACTTCTTGATGGCAACAAAGACCCCGGCCACACTCAAGTTCCTGACCATTGTATGAAACTTGAGTGGGGAAGCACGTCGCCTCGTGCTAAACCTACCTATCGATGAACAAACACCAGCACGGGCGTTCCAGTTGAAACAAGAGTACGGGGATGTGACAGAGACAGATCCATTTGCAGCCTTTTACGAGAGGCCGCAATGGAATGGGAATCGGCCACCTCTTTCACAATTGCGCTCGTGGCATTACTGAGTGGGATTGAACAACACCATCCCAACGCAATTAGACCAGATCAGAGGGATTGTGTCCTGACAACACAGTGTATGAGGGGACTGAAGGATGACGAGTTCCATCATAGACTGGCTCCGATGCAACCCCATAGGATGTCGTTCCAAGCTGTAAGGGAGGAGGTGCATCTGATATCTCACGAGCGGCATGGCAAAGCCAGGAGACATGGTGGTGGGGTGTTGGCTCAACAGGCGAAACAGGGTGGCGTTCTGAATGAGACCCAGGCGCACTTGCTTCAGATCAGCCGGACATTGGAGCACGTCCTCAGATTAGTAGCGGGTATCTCCCACCCACAGGGAGAATTGGACCAAAAGCTGGCAAGCTTAGAGTCGCAAATCAAAGCCTTAGAGGTTTCGCGACCTGGATCAACAACCCAAACCCGGCCAGCGGGTTGTTGAAATTGCAGCCAACCTGGACACTGGAAGTCGAATTGTCCGAACAAACCGGCTCCTAACTTCCACGACGTCACCAGCAGACGGTTAGATGCTATCCTTAGAGAATTCGAGGACGTCTTTTCGTGTGACAAATTAGACTATGGGTGTGCTTCTGGGGTAGTGCATGAAATCCCCTTGGTTGGCAACGACCCTTTCCACCTCCCTAACCGAAGGATTCCCCCGTCCCAGTTCCAAGTAGTGAGGAAACACATCCAGGAGATGGAAAAGGCTGGCGTCATAAGAAAAAGTAGTATCCCCTACGCCTCTCCCATAGTTGTGGTTCAGAAGAAAGATGGGTCGATCTGTCTCTGCATCGACTACCAGAAGCATAACAGCAAGACATGGCAGGACGCATTCCCCATGCCAAGGATTGAGGAGGCCCTGGATGCTCTTGGGAACGTGAAATACTTCTCCACATTGGACTTGTCCAACAGGTACTGGCAGGTGAAGGTCGTGGAGAAAGACCAACCCAAGATGACCTTCACCACCCCGATGGCCTGTATGAATGTGTGCGAATGCCATTCGGCCTACAAAATGCACCCGCCACATTCCAACACGTTATGACATCCTGCCTCGGAGATCACAACTTTGAGTCCGTGTTGATATACCTTAACGACATTATAGTCTTCTCATCCAATCCACTCTGAAACCTCGGAAGTGCCATCTCTTACAGACCAAGGTCATGTACCTTGGTCTGGACAAGATTCAACAGGAGGTAAGGAGGGACAACCTTTGGCTGACTGGGATCGCTGAGGTTGAGGAGACAGAGGGACAGCTAGCTGAAAGCGTTACTAAAGTGGCCAGGAAGGCTGGTGTGGAGATACACCCCAAGGACATAATCATCTTCTTGTTACCTCCTTGGAAAGAAGAGCCAAGGAAAAAAAGCAGGCAAACTATTGTCCATTTTATAGCAAGAAGGAAAAGGGACAATGTTTCAATCCTTTCATTAATAAAGGTGTCATTTTTGCTACCTTAAGTACATCTGGGAATTGGCCCATTTCTGCCCGCCTGACTCAACATCATAGGCCACAAAAAGTTCTGAGCTATGATAGCTTTGGCTACACTAGCTGCCCAAGAACAGGGGATCAGTGCAGTACCAGCCAAGTTCCTCAAAACCCCGTTGGCATACTTGAGCAATGAACAAATCAACTCCACCATTACAATTCCTTTCTCTCTTTCCCAAATCAGCACTGTATTCCATACCAATCTCTTCTGAACCTATTTGCACACCCAGCAGCCAGGTTTCCGAAGCCACCACCAACCCAGGATCCCAGGACCCAGGCCTATAGTGTTCCTACATACAGTTTACCTATCCTTGACGAGACTGTCATCTCAACATACTCAGACAATGGATTGAACGTACCAGTAACAGACTGGTGACCAAGAGAAATCATCGTGTATTTATGTACAACCATGAATGGACGGCATTACAGGATCACACCATTGGTTATTCAAATACTGAAATGACGAAAAGTAGAAAAGGTGATTACCAACTGAGATAAGTATAAACAACTGCGCAGCATGGAGCCAGGTTTTCATGAAAATTTAAGGCAGATTATAAGTGTAACACTTGCAGATCTGCAAGACTCCCAGAAAATATACAATTTGTATAATCATGGCCATTCTTTAAAAATAGATAACATGCACTATTGTTTATAGCTTGAGGCATTTGCAGAAAATCTTGAGATTGATATTGATTTCAAGAATCAACAGGGAGAGCACGCAATGGTGATCTTGATCATCATCAAATTCAGTATTGTGGAGAATGCTGATGATGGAGTGCAGTACATAAAACTGCACCAAACACTCTTTCGTTGTGATTAGATGGTCCAGGCCATTATTCGCTTGAGTTTATAGAATGTGCGATTTACTGCTCATTACAAAATTGACCCAAATGTTTGTAAATAGACCACTACTGATAATGTACACTAAATGTATAGAACGATGAATGTTGGGGATGACAGGGGAAGTGTAAAGGCCTCAAAAGAATTTACGGAAGTAAGTTTTTGGATAAAGACAGTACATTGATCTGAATAGGAGACCTTACCCTCACAAGTATAACTCACCCAGTCGCGGATCCAGGAATTCCTTCAAGGGGAGTCGCAAAAAATATTTCTGTTGTCACTTCCAAATTTAATCAGCAAACAAGCAAAATAAAAAAAAAAAGGCTCCCATTCAACTTTTTTCCAACTTCTGGGTTTCATCGGCTGACAAGTTTTGAAAAAAACTAGAAATTGGCGACTGATGCCTCCGCCATAATGCATGATTCTCCCAATAGGTGTATAGTACAATGCCTTCACAATGCATGATGACAGTTTCACATAACTGGCAAAATAATGAAATGACAGGTTTGTCAGAAATATCTTGAATGTTCACTTTCCTTGAACTAGGTTTGCTATAATTGTCTATGAAAGAGTTCAGGTACATGTATTTGGGGAATTGAGGATTTTTACTTAACTTCTGACTGACCCTTCTATAAGTTTATGCATTGAGTAATTTTGACCCTTACTGTACTGGGCTATTTGGCTCCATGGAAATACTGGGGGGCCTGGGAGGCCCCCCCCCCCCCCCATTGATCTCGGAAACGCAATGTCCGATGAACTTGAAAATTTGCATGCTGATAGATCTTCGCGTGCTGAATCTGATGGTGTAATTTATTTTATTCAATTATGCAAATTTTTGCATAATTACCTAATTAATTATTCACAATGCATATTTTATGCATTTGGGGGATATTTTTCATAATTTCAGCCAAAACGAGTACAAAATTACATGAAAACTGTAATAATGAAGAATAATGTTTCCCAAATGTGAAATAAATCAGAGAGAGAAAAAAAAAACGAGAAAAAAACAATTTTTTGTTATGTTTTGTATTGTTTTTATTTCTTATGTTTTCTATTGTTTTATATTCCTTGTGTATATCATTGTTTCTAAACATGGCCCAATTTATTTCAGAACAATATAGAAGCATGAACCAAGTGGAAAACCAATTCCTGAGCAAAATTTATAAAGTAATGCAAGCCATGGTCTATTGACAGTATGTAACTGTACACAAATATAGGCAGCGATTAGCCGTTTTAATGACATGCGCATACTAATTGGCCCATAACACCCCCTAGGTAGGTCCGATATGGACAAATGTGGTATCAAAATGTGCGCAAGACTTCAGGGGAAAAAGTCATGAAGCGAGAAACCAAAATTCCCAGCGGTCGCGATGCAATCGCCAAAAGTATAGAGGGGGGGCCTGGGAGGCCCCCCCCCCCAGTGCAGTTAGGGTTAAAGGTATGAAGAAAGAGTGTAATAACAGTGCCAAATAGATTTTTTTTTGCATTAAAACCTTTCTTTGACCCTTAACCTTTGACCTTTGACCTTCTGGCAGGAAATTTCCAAGAATATCTCCATTAGGTAATACATGTACATATTCTATATTGAATTTTAAAAATGATAATGCAAGCATTGCATATATATATGTACTAGTATATGAGGGAAATAGTAAAATATTGAGAAGTTGACCTTGACCTTTGACCCCCTGACTATAGACCCATAACCCCTATATTCCCTAGATAATCCCTGCCAGTCAGTACATGCATATGTACCAAGTTCCATGAAGATACATTGAACCATTTGCGAGAAAAGTGAGATTGTAACATTTTCACCTAACCTTTGACCTTTTGACCTTTGACCTTATGACATGAAACTCTCTGTGGAGAGTCTTTATGCAGTAGTTCATGTCTACCCTACGTTTCAAGAAAATACCTTTGGGCATGGCATGGATATGGGGGAAATAGCAACATTTTTAGCCTTTGACCTTTTGACCTTTGACCTCTTACCAATGTCACTAAAATCTACTCAACTAATTGCCCCATCATACATCATCCTTGGACCAAGTTTGGGGAAAGCTGCTCCATCCAGTTTTGAGTTATCACATAAACAGATAAATTTCAGGATTTGACCTTCATCTTTGACCTTTGACCTCAGTCCGAGTTCACTCAAAAATCAATCAAGTAATTGTCCCACCATACAGTATCCTCGGACAAAGTTTGATGAAATTTGCGTGATCCAGTCTCAAGTTATCGCGTAAACAGATACAATTTCATGATTTGACCTTGACCTTTGACCTTTGGTCGATTTCACCCAAAATCTTATCAAGTAATTGCCCTGTCATACTTTATGCTTGGACCAAGTTTGGTAAAATTCCAGTCAATATTACTCAAGTTATCGCGTAAACGAATGCGGACGTACGTACGTACGGACGGACAACCCGAAAACATAATGCCTTCGGCACCACTTCCTGGCAGAGGCATAAAAAATAGGCTTCAGCACAAATTTCTGTCTTAAAAAAATTTAAAGTGGGTGCACACTTCCCCTTCCAGTTTTTTCTTTTTCTTGGTTTTTTTTTTTTGTTTCCCAAAATATAAAAGGGGGGCACATGCCACCTGGTTCGCCCCCATCTGGATCCACCACTGGTCACTCATCTCTAAAATCAGAGTAAAGTTACCAAGTTATTTTAAATTCGAAGAAAAATGTCATCATCCAAATGGATGTAGTTTTGAGCTCCACGCTTTCATCCCGCATTTATCATGACTAAACGTGCTGTTTTTCTCTTCTGACAATATCCAGCGTTTAAACACTCCTTATCATCACACCAGGGCGGGTAAAAGATACATTTGGTATGTTCTCGTTTTGTCACTGACTTCCACCTTCCCATCTCCTTGTCTCTTTATCCTTTCTCTCTATCTCTGGAAGGTACAGTAGACTCCTGTTACAATGAAGTCCTTGGGACTGGCAGTTTTCTTTCATTATATCGAAATTTTCGTTAAAACTGAACAAATAAACAATAAAAAAAAAAGAGCTGGTAATGTTGCTTTCTTAGGTTTTATTTCGTTGTAGCCAGAATTTAGTTATAACTGGAGTGCACTGTAATCCTTCATGTGCCATCACTGTTACAATTATACCATTAATGGGTTATTAGATATAATAGTCTTTATCGGAATCATTATAGCTCACCTGATTTGTTTCACTGAGGCTTGCGTTTGCATAATACCTAGTTTTGTAAAGTAAGATCATATCTGCATCAAAGTTTTCAATTCATTAATTGTAGGTCGATGATAGATCTTGCAATGACAACTCTGAAGAAGAGCATTGTCGTAAGTTAAAATCTTTTACTGGAGCACTGAAGGGATATTTCCTTCGTGATGAAGCTATTTTTTCACGTTTGATATTTCCCTTTAATAATGGAGACACCGGGGAAATAGGTATTTCTCCTACAGAAGTAGTTTTGTTATGACCGAGCTGAGCTCTACGCTCTGTGTGTGTATTGTCTAGCTGACAGTCATGTGCCTCTACACATACATTTAATAACAGATGCACAAATTGGCAGTAACAGTATATCCACCATGATCTACACACTGTAATTATCTTTGAAGTGCAATACTGGCCCCAGGTTATGCAATATTCCATTCTTTGTCATTTCATACAAAATATTTCTTCGTCAGTTATCACTGTAAATCACTGATTACTGTATAATGTGACCAATTTCAAAATCATTTCAAACAAAAAAGCATAGATTACTGATGGCAGGTGTGCATCATTCAAGCTGTATACAGTGTATAATCCGGCAACTTTTAACAAAACTATCAGATGACATTATGTCAAGTAGAGAGTGTAACTGATCTTCTCTCAGTTATCAACATAATTGGAAATTAGAATGTAGGCAAGTTTTTGTGCGGTAAAAAGAAAATAATAAAATCTTTTAAGATATCTTACATGTCTTTATCCCCATTATTCTTTTTTTTTCATTCTGGGGCAATAACATACACTTAATGTTCTAAATGTACATGTACATGCATATGGTTTTGAAGGTAGACCCTAGCAACATTCAACTTCACACAAAACATGAAAAGTGAATCCATATCATACAATTTCACCAGCTAATACGAGGCAGAATTAGCTTGAAATAGAGACAATATTCTTCTTGGCACACTGCAGCACGATTCACATCTAATCAAATGACGATGGAAGATGGATCCTGTTTATTTCGTATTCAGCCACACCAAACCAATGAAACAAGGCTTTGTCTCAGCATAGATGTACTCCTGGCCCCTGATTGCGTGCTCCTGGAGAGACAAGGAGAGTTAAATAGAATAAGCTGTTGCTTTTATTCTGCTAGATTATCTATATAAATACATGCCAATTGTCAATACACATCTGTAGTATGTCTCCAAATGTCCAATTTGAATATGGTTGCACAATATTACTCATTCTAACTGGTTTACTGGCATATTGCAAGATAATCAACTTAATAAACACTTGAACTTGCAAGCATATTCATACAGTAGTCTCTGCTTAATGGGGAATTTCTGCTACTTGGGCAAGATTTGAAAATACATTTTCTATGAATGCTACAGAATTTTTCGCCTCTCCATCATGTACCCAGGTTAATGGGGCATGCTCTGACTAACCATACACAAAATACAGGAGAGATCTACATTGTATATGTTACCATGCATTCATATGAATCAGAAAAGAGGATACCACATAAAACATGAGAAAACGCTTGGTTTCATGGTTTGGAAGATAGCATTTCTCCACATGTACGTAACTATACAATATGTGGAAGAATTGTTGTCTACTCTCCAACTGTTAGGTGGTTGCATTGTGTCAGGATGGGTGGTAAAAATGGGTTGGTGCTACTGGGATGTTGCTCTATCTAAACATTTATTTTCTCAAGCATTTGGCAAGCTTGGCCTTTGTCAAGAGATATGTGTGACAAACAAATGGCAAATTCAATGCATCTTATCAAACCAGCTGGTATATCACACCATTGTACAGAGATATATATGTATGTGCAGAGGCATCTTTACAAATGTGTATGTGAGTGTGTATCAGTTTGAGGTATATTCGCTTTCTGTTCTTTGGTAAATACAGTAAGAAATGAGGCACATCGGCTACTGTTAAATTTCACCCACTTACTTAAGACACTGCTGAAGAAGGATACGAAGGTGGCAGTGCTCGTCACAGCTTTCTCCCCCGCCGGACTCTTCCTCGTGGTGGAGACGGTGAAACACTTTCCCTGGGATGCATCACCCGGTCCTGTCACCTCTATCTCTATCAGGTGATAATCCCTGGCACTGAATGGAGATAAAAACCAAAACAATGGAGGTTTGCTTTAATGCATACAAAAGTGCAGTCTACCTAAGTTGGCCTTACACAAGTTGAAAATTGGATACGTTGAAGAACAATTCTACATACATGAATATAAACACATGCTGCTTCTATGACATAAGTGAATCAAAGGCTTTTTTCCTCTGGATTCTCCATGTGGATTGGATGTAGGTGGGGATGATTGTAATCTACAAGACAAAATAATACTTCAATGTTGGACTGAAAGACAAAAAATTTACCCAGAATCCATATGGCATGAGCCTACATATGTACCCATCTTCAGAAGTTCATTCTGATGGGGCTGAATAGCAAACTCTGACAGGATATGCCCTCCTACACAAATTGATCACAATTTAAGAGCAAAATACTGACTTATTCAAGGACTCTGGTCATTGTACCTGGGAAATTAGCCACAGAGGGCAATTACCCCCCCCCCCCCCCCCCCCCCCCCCCCCCCCCCCCGGCTAAATACGGGGTAATGGTTAGGTTTAGGGTTGAGAGTTTGTGTTAGGGTTAGGATTAGGTTCAGGATTAGGATTAGGGTCAGGCCGTCAGGGGAAGGTTCCAGGATAATTGCCCAGGGGGTAATTGCCCTAGACCCCTGGTCATGCATAGTTGACTGCACACAGCATCAAATGTTGTGTCTTGTTGCATTACGTCAACTAGTCGAAATGTTCATATGAGACTTCTTCTCTGGTTGAAAAAAAAATAAAAACAACAAACGAGTTGATACTCTTTTATGATAACAACAGCAGTAATTTAATAACACTATAGGCACTTTTTTCTTTGGTCTTTTTTTTCTGATTTTGATTAGTTTAGGCCATGCTGTTATTGCCTTGAAGATTTCACATCATAAAAAATATACCAGAATTTTTATGAAGAAGTAATCACATATTGTTTCCCGTTATATGTGAAAACAATGACAACAAAGAGAAATCTAAAAAGAAAAAAATAATAAAAAATAAATCAATTTTTGGGGTTAACTGTTAAGAAAATGCTTTCAACTACATGCACACTATCTATTGCCCAGATTCATAGCCATGGTAAAGTGATGCAATATTTGGATTTTCCTGAGTCATTAAAAGAAATAGTCAAAATCTTGAGGAATTCTAGTAAGGAATACAATTAATGTGTTTAGCTCACCCAGGATCTGCTACAATGGAGCCCTGTACTCTGTCAAAGCCAAGATTTTGTGCCATCAAACAGGCTGCTGCCATGGTGTTCACATTGTTTGGAGCGAGGGGACACAGCTGTCTCACTGGACCTGTAGCACATGGAAAGATGCAACACTTGCATGATACCCTGTGTCTGTGCAGGCACTTCATATAGAACACAAACAGAGACAAATCAGAAACACATTGGCAACTTCTATCTCTCTCTCTCTCTCCAAAAAAAAAAAAAAAAAAAAAATAGGGAGCCTGAATTCTGTTGCTCAGAAGAGATTCATGTTATTGGCATGACTAATGGCACATGTTTTATGAATTGTTCAATTTTAAGACTAATGCCACATGTTTCGTGAATTGTTGAAGTTTCTCAAATTGACACATCCCATCAAGCAGTTGCTTGTGTCTTATGGAATCAAATCAGAATCTTCATCAACAGAAACAGTCATTTACAGAATAAAGACAGAAGAGACATTGTATCAACAATAGTCAATGGACAAACACAAATTAGAAACAGCCACAGGAAATGGTGAGAAAATTATGTCATGTACTGAATGCATTTTAAGCTTCAATTTGCCTTATTTCTGTGATCACATTAATACAAAGAAACATGGCCTACCATCATAAAGAACAGTCTTTTCTGTGACATTCGCATTTGCCTCTTTCAGCGGGCTCTCAAGACGGAAACACTCTGGATGCTTTGTCATGGTGATCTTTAATGCCTGTAAACAGAAATTTACAAATCAAATTGCATTGGCTATATCTAATAGGGAGGAACTCGAGTAAGAATGTTTAACAATAAAACAAAGTGAAACATAGTTCAGAAACTTTAACTACTGATTTAAAAAAGCACTTGTTACTGTACACACAGACCACATGGGCTTCCAGGTTCTCCTGTCATAACTTAATTTCATACTGTCTTTCTCACTTTTATAGACCAAGTTTTTGTTGTATTTTTTTCTCCAAGTTAACACATATTTGATATTTATTTTGCTCCATGACAAAGAACTACTTACAAGAGTAGGCCCTAACTTTGCCATTTGCAATGTGTCTGTCTTACATCATGTGTCAGAGTGCAATGGATAAATAATCCCAAACCGTAAGCACATTTCATCACAAATGGTGTGTGCAAAGTAAAGTATTCTGCAATTTTAATCACTTAACTAAACAAGTCAAACATAAAGAACAAAACAACAAAAAACAACAAAAATCACACAGGAATAAAAAAAAAAAAAATCCACTTAAGGAAAATAAATCACTTACATGTATACAATTTTCATATTCACAAACGACTACATAAAACTTTGCAATCTTTATGTTTGACATTATAAATGAGAAAGATTTTGTGGAAAATTTATAAAATCAACTTTAGGTGACTTTTATTGACTAAGCACATAGAAAAGCATATTTGATATCATAATGGAACGATCATACCAATCTTCTTAAATGTGCTTACATATGGAGTATGAATGGAGTAGGAAAGCAGGGGCAAGGAGGGGGAGGGAAGTACCTGAAGTGTTCCTCTGTCACCCATCTTCTGGATGTCATGTCCTCCCCACAGGGCTCCACTTGGTATGTACATGCCATGCTTTGTTGCGGCATTCCTCAGAGTGGTTTCAACATTCTGATTGGCCAGTGCTGTTGGTGAGCCAACCTGCGTATATTTGAGTTATACGACGATTTCTCTTTTCACTGTGACTGGTGTGTTTCTCAGATATGTGATCTGTCCCCACCTATGCCTAATGCAATGAAGTAACATTGGTTTCCTGACTTTGGTTGAAATGTATTTTCCAGGTTTTCAGCTTCTGATGAATTCATCCCTCTTCATTCCCCAATGCAATTATAGATACATGCATGTACTATTGTATAATTCAAAAGACCATCTGAACGGAACCTTACATTACATTTTATGGTATCAATTAGAGTTTTATGCCTCATGTGAAAAAAAAAAACAGACTGGAGTACAACATGTATGCATGGAAAGTACAATATGTTATGGCATCTAATTGTTTTGCTGTCACATTCACACATATATGTGTAATAATTAAAGAAAAAAAAACTCAAAAACTCGAGGAAAAAAGAAAAATCATGGCTTTGGAAATTGGCTTTGTTCTCATATACTACTTATTTTTGATTGATAAATCTGTCTCAATAATTATCACATATATTCAAATCTACTATAGATTTAACCGAGAAATATCTCTAAAAGAAAACCAGAACCCAAAGAGTAATTAAAATGCGGATTGAGTGAAAGCAGCAACATTAGTAGAACACGTCATTGAAAGTTTGAGGAAAATAAGACAATCAATGCAAAAGTTATCAATTTTTAAAGGTTTGGTATTGTAATGACTGAATAAGGAGACTACTAGAGTTCACGACATCATGTGTGGATATTAATAAAAATAAAATATAAAGAGAATTCCACAAAAATTCATTTTTCATGAAAATTACACATCCCACCAACTTGATACTGACATACATGTATGTTAAGGTAATCATTCCCCTTGCTTTCTAAAAGCAGTTAGTCAAATGCTCTTTCATTACACTAGAAAAGTGAAAGCATGTTGAATTTTCTTTATATTTTCTTGATATTTTTGTCCACACAATGATGTCATAAACTCAAGCAGTCTCCTCATACAGTGGTTTCAACACCAAAACTGTTAAAATTCATAACTCTTGCATCGATTGTCCGATTTTCCTCAAACTTTCACTGATGTGATCTACTAATTAATGTTAATGCTGCTTTCACTCAATCCACATTTCTCTCGGGGTTTTGGTTTCCTTTAAGTAGGGTAAAAAACCAAAAACAAATCAAAACTGTACATCACTGATGACACTCTGAAAGATACAAGAAATATTGCTTTATGATAGTGTGCAATACTACACGTACTATTTTCAGAGGAAACATACTTACAAAATAATCAGCCTTTGCCAGGAAATCTGCTCCATACATTTCAGATATACAAGGGTGAGCAACCTCTACAATCAGATCAGCATTCCTGTTTAAATGCAAAATATATTCTCCTTTCAGTGAGGTAACACAGAGTAAAACAATTGTATGAAGACGATCATTCTGTGAAAGAAAGTATACAGGGGAAACTCGGTACAACGAACATTGCTATAACAAGATATCGGTTATAACGAGGAAATTTTCTTGGTCCCAAATTTCCTTCCATACAAGTCTATGTAAAATGCTACTCTTATAGCGAGATCGGCTATAATGAAATAACTGCTATAACGAGAGAAATTTTGTGACTTCCAAACAAAGAAAAACATAGTAAATCAAACCTGCTATAGCGAGGTAAAGCAAAATGCCTTCGGTAAAGCGTTACTTCGCCTGTGCTATCATCTTCCGAGATTGTAAAGCTTTATGCACCAAAAACTGTCTTGTACACACATAATCATTTTCTTCAGTGCACTCCAGCTAGCACTGCATGTTGTACGTGTGAAGTGTGTGTGTGCACGCACACTGATGCAGCTGCAGAAAATGTGGTGGGACCGACATATGTATACATGACATCATCATGACGTTTAGCAGGTGTGAGGCAATCTGATGCTGTGATTGGCCTTCTACTTAGGGAATTCCCCGTCTTCACACACACGCAGTCATAATGTACATACAGAATGTGTCACATACACACACAGCATTGTGCAGACCATATTCAAGCTTTCCACACAACACACACCCATACGATAACCACATACCAATCCACAGACGATCTTGATACAATCGCAAGCTATATAAATTTACAAATTCAAACATCTACAATTAATAAGAAACACATTCTTGATATTGGATTTCCTTGGCGAAAAACATCTTCTTACCCATAAAGGTGAGTAATTCCCTCACACACAATATCAAGTTATCATTATTGATTGAAATATGATGGGTAGTCCCACATGTGCAAATTAATGTCTTTATTTTATGCCTTCTTTTATGCCTACTGATATAACGAGATATCGGCTATAACGAGGGAAATGACTCGGTCCCAACCACCTCGTTATATCGAGTTTCCACTGTATAAACAGATACAGCATAAACATCCCTGATTCTATTTCTGAATCAGTAATGGTTTACTTACTCATGCTTGAAACTTGTCCAATTTCAAAACATTCAGAAATACCAGAAGAGAGTCATTATCTGAATCAATTATTTACCCATCAATATTCACTCAAATCCTAGTTTTATCAAGTGTGGAGTATTCAAGAGGTACTCTCATTCAGTTGGAAATGGCAGAGACTGTGGCAATTGAAGTGGGGTCTTCTGGATTTGTTTTTGTGTTTGTTTAGTATACTAATGGACAGGAAGTGGAAGGAGTGCTCCTAAAATTTAGCTTAGGCACCAGTCTAAGATCAAATAACTATAATGTTCTAGATCAATATAGCCATTGAGGAGGAGCTGATTTTGCGATGATAATAACATGCATTTCCTATTGACACCTGCATGGGTATACACAGAAATATGTGTAGTCTTCCACAGGTTAAGTCAAAGCATTACACTGAGCAACAGTGAGGTATGAATAGATAACAGTGGGCAAATATTCACACATCAACTTACATTTTAATATATACTAACAAAAACTGCAAGTATGAGGAAAGAAAATTGCAGGAGCACTGGGAAGGAGTTTTGTCATAAGTGTACACTACCTTTCTGCAAATTGACTAAGATCAGTCAAAATAAGATCAGGTGGAACATGTCCTTCCAAGGCGGATGTCGTGCGGTTCCACACAAAAACTATCTGAAAGTCCTCTCTGTCCTTCATGATATCGAAGAGATATTTCCCTGGATTTGGAAAATGTAATACATAAATATGCAAACAAACAATAAGTAAAACATTCAGAAACATTTGGGAAGAAAAGTGCACACAATGATTAAACATGGCCAAATTGATAACATATTATATTCCCCGACATTTGTCTTGACTTTGTGTTTATTTGCTGTAATTACTTGACCACACAGTAGGGTAAAATCTTCACCTTGGGTGGAATATACACCTTCACATATTTTAGAGCATTGCAACATTGACTTCATTTCGCAGCATTCCATTTGAATTTGTGCAACTTTCCATACCGGTACTGTATATAGTAGACAGACATTTATATTTAGCACTCTGTGATATAATCCTTGAGAGGATTATTAGAACTGTTAGGGAAAAAAAAAAAAAAGGTAGAGTGCATGGAAATTAAAGCAGGGAATTAGAGTAGCCCTTTCTTCTATCATTCCCACTCAATCTCTCTCTCTCTCTCTCTCTCTCTCTCTCTTTCATTGAACTCTGTCTGAAAGAAACATGCACAATATAAAAAAAATCTTAAAAGATAACACAAATGAATGGATAGGCCTACACATGTAGATATATGAAGAGACAAATTCTTCCATGAATATGATGAATACATAAAGACACTATTAAACAAATCAACTACTCTCCACCATGCATCAAATACTCTACTATACAAATCATTCCTCACCTAGTTTTCCAAATCCAACAATACCAACTCTTCTTCTTGATGTCATGGTTGATGTCTTTCCCACAAATTGAGGCTTCAGAATCTACAGTGTATTTTACTTCTCAGTGATCAGCAGATGCCTGAAAGTGAAAGACAGGTATTTCTGGAATAAATATAACTTTGCTTTGCTACATGAACAGTGCCGTATATGATGTATGCCACTTAGTGGTGTATGGTGAATGTTTATCACTGTTCATAGAGAATCATAGCATACACTGAAGAAAAACGTCTTGAGGACGAGTTCATTCAGTTGTGCTGCTATTAATGACGCACATTTCCCGTAGAAACCTGCATGAGTACACTCATTCAGATCAGGACTAGGCAATTTGATGGGTTGCATCACCAGGAAACACCCCACTGATATTCAGGAGTTTAATTTTAAATTAAAGGTATAATTCCGCAGGCAGCTGGCAGTGTTCTCTTTTTAAAACAAATTGCTGCACTTTGAAATGAAACACTGTTATCTATCACCATAATCAAACACTTAAAATGTACCGGTACCCGAACAAAGGAAATCATAGGTCTTTGAAACCATTGAAACCACTCATGGTCATATAAGAGAATTTGTCTTTGTCACTAATCTAACAGGTGAAATAGTGTAACTGTCACATCGCCTGTGCTGCCTAAGTAGAAAAATTCAACATGATATTCTGCATAAAATTTGGGAATACGGCATGGCATGGAATTGAAGGAGGGAAATATTTCAGTGGTGGGCAGACTTACATTCAAAATATGACAATGCCTTATGCAGTGCAATGTAACACATCTGGTTCTCAAGTGATTGTGATAATGTGCTTCAAACCGGCATCCATTTTCTTTTTAGGCACCTAGTCTACTGGAAATTAGTGAGTCATTTCTTCTCTGATAGACAGATAAATTTAGATCTAAGTTAGAGTGAATTTACTATTTATGCCGAAAAGTGGATGTGGTGAGATTATATAGCAACCTGAACCAACCCAATCGGATAATTATCATCAGACTATTAATCGACATGATGTTTCATCTGATGAGTGGGTCCAAGTTGCCAAGTCCTGCGACGCTGAAGCGGCCCAACCACACGGTGCGAAATAGAGATCGACACTCGCTCGCACTCCCAGATCCCATGTGCTCCCTCAGCATGGAGACACGAGCGAGGCCGCTGACCCGCCGCCCCGACCGGGGGCGGGGAGGTGTACATCATCGTGACTTAGCCCCATATGCTTCTTTACAGCAAGATGAGAATTGGTGTGAATATCAATTAAATAAATGTTTAGGAGGCTTAGTACCATGTAGAAGATGTGTAATACCGGAAAACTACTTACTCGATACAACCATCCATCAACGTCGGATATTTCTCGCGTAAAAGGAAAAATCACTAGAAATAAGAAGAAACGTCATTAATACATATCGGACACCCCACACGCTTAACACGCTCGAAAATATTAGGCTCTGCCATCATATTTATCAAAAGTCTATATTTTGAATTTATAATTTTTTCTAAAAATTCATATTTTTCAAATTAAAATATTTATATATCGTAAAATATATTTAACATGATATTTTTTTCTCAAACTGAATTAAAATTATATCGATTCTTTAATCAGAATGACATGTAAGATAGCAATACGTAGTAAACATTCTTGTTGCTAAGCCTGTGCACCGTTTTACTACCGCACTGCGCTACGCTACGCTTTGTGTACGAAATATATGTGCGGTTCGGTGTTGTAGGGTCCATTGACGACACTGATGAAACTCGACAAGTTGTGACGGCAGGTTTTAGAAGAAGTCAAGTAATTTAACCCTACAAACTTCATAAGTTTTTGTGGGTCGCACATTGTCGTAAGTACACTTGTTCAGATACTACTAAAGAGTTGATTGAATCCGGAATAGATTATAGAATATCTAGATTTTTAAGTACTTTTTTTGTCGTACGCATTCATCATGCCGCTGGATTCTGGATGTTGCGTTGGCTGAAAATCTCTAACGTTAACATTCAGTAACAAGGTTCTAACTTGATCTTGATCTTGATGGTGTACGTTGATCAGCCCTGGTAGAGCAACACTCAACTTTGGTTCATAGGTCATGGTAGGAGGGACATTACTCAAAATGTTTGGATAATATATCTTTAAATGAACGTGGATCAGCTATATTGGTTATTGCTTGTGGTAAGGAAATCCAGTAAATTTATCTGGTGGTTCTTGGGAAGAATGAATGTAGATGTAAGATGGAGATCAGTTCTGGAAGTAGGGAGCTTGATTTGAAGAGGCTTCCAACTCCTGGTCCTTCTAAGTGGTTCAGGGTTGAATTCACCATGTCTTTCGAAGGGCAAATCAACCAGGCCATAGATTATTTTATGCATGGATATGATACTGTTCATGTGACGCCTATGACATGTTCCAGGGTAGGTAAGGTAGTTTGATATTCTGGAGCATGGCTGTTACGTCGATCTTGGATGTAAATTTACCTAGCACTTGCCTAGTGTATTGAAAAACTACTCTAGGTCAAGCTACTAAACAGTTATTGACTAGATCTATGTCTACTTGTACTTCACTTGCTTTTATGAACCATTGAGATCGACGACTGGAAAGACTTCCTTTTGAGACAGCCACCCCATCACTCTAGAAATGAAGAATAAGTAGTGTCTAGTGTCGACATGTACGTAGTTTTAACAAATCAGTGCAGATCTAGAATATACAACTCTACCTAGCCTAACCTTGCCAGCGATACGCACGGACCGGATGCACGCACTCACTTTTGGGTGGCTGTCTCAAAAGGAACTCTTGCCCCTTCGACTAGTACAACGCAAACAGCCATGATACGCAGGGTGCCGATGGCAAGGTACCCTGCCGATAGGTGGTACCCTTACCGTACATGATATTCTGCTAATATATAGAGATGAGAGAAGGATAAGAGAGGACGCTATAATATGAATGTAAGAATGACCCAAGTCCTTCATTCTTACATTCATATAAGATTCAACTCATTCTTTTCAGGCACTTCCGGGGTTAATTAGGATTTATCATTTATACACAAGATGAGTCCATGCATAAGCTACAATTCCCCATGTCAAACTGAATTTGGCCAAAAATTGGACTTGGTCGTTCTTATATTCAGGTCTTCAGTTTAGTTCGCGCCCTCTCTCCTTGCTGCACTATACCACCCTGTGCGGCAGTGTATTGATCCAGATCCAAATCCAGTTAGTACGTGTAGTTCTACACAACTCACAAGGTCAAGAGGTAGAACCCCTTTTTTCTTTTTTTCTGAAAGTCCACCCTCTACGCAACCTCCAGTTAAAACTCAACTGGAGATGTTTGGGAGGTCTACTCATCCAAGATCCTAAAACCTAAAATGTATAGTTTGTAGTAGAGCAGAGGTGAGGAAACTGAAAACAAGCAGAGTGTCCAGGCAAGTTGACGATGCTGTAGAGAGTAGTGTATTATAAATACTTTAGAAGCCTACAAACTGTATTCATGAAATGAGCCTTGCTATTGGTAAACATTGGTAAAATTTTCATAACATGAGGTCATGAACATGTGTGTTGCTGTTGGCCAGGACAGGTTTATACAAATTATCCATCTTACATTAGCACTTAGCAGCTGTCCTACCGCCTTTCCTAGCCCTTGTTGTACGTGGGTTGTTATTTATGACTTACTGTAAACAGCTACAGTGACTTTCAAACTAATTTATTATGTTCGTGATGATGTACAAGTGTATATGCTGCTGATGACTACAAGTGCAAACTCGCCCTTACAAATAATTTCACAACCGAAATTGAAAGACTTGCATCTGCTGAGTCTCCTACAACGTCTGGTAACAGTAGTAGATCATTTTATAAAATGCCCTAAATAGCCATTTTCACATTTCAAAAAGTAACATTTAATATGTTTGAGACTACAAATTACCCGTACTTGTAGCCAACACCGGACCAATATTCCATGTTTAGAAGTCTGCATGTACACTGTAGGTCTACTTCCTTTTTGCAACTTCATATTGGTGTAGAGTTTTTGGTATACATTTTGTTTGTTGGATAGAAAAGTCTAGTCTTTCTTCTAATACACTAAAAATACCAATATTGCAAACATCTATTCAAGAGGAATTGGAATTTCTGATGGTAGAAAAAGTATATTCTACCTGTTTGTGTGAGAAACATTGTGTTCCTAAATTTACACTTTTATGTCCAATGAAATATGTACTCTAAAAGTGGATATTTTCGTGCTCAACGGGGTAAGAAGAGTTTCGTGTGTTTTAATTCTGCAGAATCAAGACAACTACTGGAGCATATGGCAAGCAAAAATATTTGTGTGCTTTTATTTTCGCGCAAGTTTTGGGTTGCGCGAAATGCACGAAAATTTCAACATCGCAAAAAATTCCACTTTTACAGTAGTCAAGTTTTCAGGTTTATTATTGTTTTTACTTGGCACGTACATGAATAGTAGTGGCTCCCTACTTTCCACTGCATGTCTCACGGAATGATTATCACAAATCGTCACACCTGTGCTTTATAGAAATCTTGTGGATTAAGTACCATTCAGCACCATGGCACCCAAGAAGAAGGGGAAGAAGTCGGGGAAGAAAGGGAAGCTGGCCAAGATGACTGAAGAAGAGAGAATCCTCTACCTGGAACAGAAGGAGCTCGCCGAGAAGGAAATGCAGAAGAAAAAGGAGGACATGCTGAACCAGTTTCTGAAGGTATCCTAAAGAGCCCAATTAATGGGGTTGATTTGCTCAAGTACAAATCTTCTGTTTTAGTGCATTTGACTTCATGTGTTCAAAATCCTAGAGTTGTAATACAAATAGACACCAGACTATTTGTATTGTGTGTTGATTTGCTCAATGTGTTAAAATCCAGGATAATATCTATCTAGAAGGTTTTTTTTTTTTCATCACATCCTGCTCTATGTGATGCTTTGTTTGCTTCAATACTATTTGTAGATGCATCCCTCATACACGAACCATAGGAGAGGAGATTAAAAAAACCCACACCTTTTACATTGTAACAAAAATGATCTATCATTTGGTACAGTATTAGTGTACACATACATGTACATGTGCTATTATAATTTTTGACCAATTTCATTTTTGGTGTTTGTTTGTTTCATCTTTATGTAAGATTATGACTAGATGATGCCATGATTACTCTGAAGGAATGAGAAGAAATTCATAGAGATATGAGGGATCTTTTTAAAACATTGCCTAGTGTAGAACGAGAATATTGCTGTTTTGAAATATTTTATGCCAACTGCCACTGACTTGGAGATACAGTGTAGAATAGCTGACAAAGGAGATGAAATAGCTGGTAAGTGTAACTTGGACTTCATATCTGTCTCACTTGTCAGTGCAAGAGTTACGAAATGTAGTCATGCTGTAGAATGTGTATTTTGTGTTCTGCAAAAATGGTTGTTGCATGTATGTTATTTGCCAACTCTCTTCTTTAATTCATTTTTTCATCCAAATAATCACTGAGATTTTCTTGTCGTGACATTCCCTCCCTAGGACAAGCTTGTGAAAGAGGAGAAGAACACCCGCTTCAACCTGTACAAAATCACGCACCAGTGGAGAAACATCATGCGTGCCGCAAAGTCCAAGGAGCTGAAAAACGACATTGAAATTCTGAGCCAGACTTTTGAGCGTGTCGTTGACAGGAAGGACAGTGTGATTAAGTCGCTGGTGAAGGATCTTCAGGAAGCTGAGGAGCAGTACGCCATGGGATTGAGGAGTCATTTGCAGAATATGGACAGTCTTGTTGGTGAGTGGTTGTGTCCACAAAATGACCACGATGACCATCAGAGTTAATGCAATTACCGATGAATTAACCATGCCTTTTGCAGACAGGAAGACCCTCAAAAAAAGGGGGTAAGGTTATTGCACATTGAAAGCTAAATTTTTGCCCACAATAACAGTGTCTGTCTACAGGACATTATATTGTGTTTTGGGAGGAGACATACAACAGGTGATATTTTGGAGCATGTCAGGTGGCATATCACATGATCTCGTGAGATTCTGGAGGCTTAAAATGACATGTCACTTTCCAGTTCTTGCCGAGCTCCTAAGCACCTGTGCACTCACCCATAAAAGCTACTACTCAACTAACACTGAACTGGTAATGAAAAGAAAATGACACCTTAGATGTAATTGTAGGTGTCTCGGGTACCAACATTACATTGTATAATCAGAAGTTCTTCTTTGAAATGGCCTGAATTCTTGAGGTATGGTTACTATACCAGTAAAAATATTTTTCGGAGAGATTGGACAGAAACATTTAGAATTTGAATGAAAGTTTTGGCTATGAATTGACTAAATTTTAAAATGATTGTTTGCATGATATGCACATCTGTGTGATATACATCATCATGTGGACATGCAATGTTTTTGAAAGATAGCTTTGTACTGGACATGCATAGACAAATGTATTTGTGCTCTGTTGCATGGCAGCAATAGTGGTATAGCATTGTCCTCCACTGAATGTATTCACTTTTGACTTCATGCAGATCTGCAGCGAAGTAGACTGGAAATACTCAAGTCCGAGTATCTGGAGGAACTGGAGGTCCTCAAGAAAGAGTTTGACACAGAGAGGGCGCTGATCATCGAGCAGCACAAGAGAGAGTTGAACGACCTTCAGGACATTCTCTTCGCCATGGAACAGAACTCTTCAGAGAGGGAGAATGAAGCCCGGCAGGAGTTCCAGAGTCTCCGGGATGAAATTAAAAACAAGGTCTGGACTCTTTTTTCATTTGAATGTTTTTTGTTTTTGTTTTTGCACTCTTCCTCTTTCACCAATTATTTCTATATGTAAGACAATGTTTCCCCTTTAATTGACTGGCAGTTTGTAAAGATACATTATGCCAAATACATGTAGTTCAAAAAGATACTTAATGATGTGTCACTCAGAGGTGCATTGTATTACTAGTGGATTTAACAGATTAAAGATTTTGACTTTACCAAAACAACAACCTATTGCCAAGTAAACTTCACTTCCTTAGCAAATAATCACTCCATGAGTGCCCATGACAGAACAAGTTACATTGTACTTTTTAGCTAGTGGATGGTTACTGGAAAAGCCATTTTTTTTTTTCCCATTACATCTGGTTTGAATTGTCTTAGAGGCTCATTACATGTTGTTCTTTGTTTGCATTAGTTCCTTCCACTGCAATTTGCTGTACCACACCATACTCTAACGCTAGAAATTGAGATACCATGTTACCTTGGATCAGAAAAGCAAAAACCTGAAGCTAGTCTCTGTAAATTATGAGTCTCAGATCTGCCAGTTGCTATAAGTGACATCCTACATTTCTCTCCATTTTACTGTGATGTCATCATTGATTATTCCCCAATCCAACCCATAGAACCTTGAAGAGAAGCATGCCTTGAGACTCCAACTGGAGGGTCAAGTGGAAGACCTGTGGGCACAGTTCCAGCAGGCACTGAAGAACTACCAGGAGACGACCGAGGAGCGGAAGGCTGCCTTTGAGACCCTTAAAGACAAGGACGAGAAGAGTGCCAAGGAGATTGAGATGCAGATGCGCAAACTTCAGAGGATATCGGTGAGTAAACCAACTACTCAACTCTCACCAGCAACTTCTGCCTTCAGTTTTGGGTGAACTTGCAACATACAATCTCTAGATATCTTTGTTTTCTTTTTATGCCTCCGCCACGAAGTGGTGCCGGAGGCATTATGTTTTCGGGTTGTCCGTCCGTCCGTCCGTCCTTCCGTCCGTCCGTCCGTCCGTCCGTCCTTCCGTCCGTCCGTCTTTCCGTCCGTCCGTAATGAATTTTGTGGACAAGGTAACTATCAAAAGCTGTTGAGGTATCCTAATGAAACTTGGCATGTATGTGTATTAGGGGGTGAAGTTGTGCCTATCAACTTTTGGGTGCACATGCTCAAGGTCAAAGGTCAAAAGGTCAAGGTCAAATACATAAAATTTCACTATTTCCACCATATCTATGCAATGCCTGAAGATATTTTCTTGAAACTTAGTGTATACATGTATTACCCAATTTAGATTCTCTGGTGAAAGTTTGGGTCGTGAGATCAAAGGTCAAAGGTCAAAAGGTCGAGTAAAAGTATTAAAACTTCTTTTTTTCTCTGTAAATTGGAAAATTGTTCAAGGTATCTTCATGGAACATAGTATATATACATGTACTGACTGGCAGTGATTATCTAGAGAATGTAGGGTTCATGGGGTCAAAGGTCAGGGGTCAAAGGTCAAGTGCAACACTTCAAAATTTTACTATTTCCCTCATGTTCATGCAATGCCAGCAGGATTAGTATTTTTTTTTTTTTTTTACACTTGGTGTATGCATGTGTAACCTAATAGAAATTCTCTGGAGAGTCTTTTTTTCTTTTTCTTTTTTTATTGCCTCAAAGGTCAAAAGGTCAAAGATCAAGTGAAAGTGCTGAACTAACTTTTTCCTCCATATCTCGGAAGTGGCTCAATGTATCGTGAAACTTACTGCATATCTATGCATGTTCTACCTGAACGTGATTATCTTATGAATTTTAGGGTCTAAGGCCAGATGAACATGGTAACAATTTACTATTCAGTACAGAAATTGCACTTTTTCTCCATACCGGTACCATGAAAATTACTCAATGCATAAATGTATGAATGGGTCAAAGTCAAGTTAAAGTCCTTAAATCCCCAAATACATGCTCTCCTATTCATCAATTAAACCAAGTTCAAGGAAGGTGAACATTCAACACATTTCTGACAAACTTGTCATTTCAATATTTTGCCAGTTTTGTGAAAATGTAATCACACATTGTCCACATGTACTATCTAGCCCTATTAGGAGAATCATGCATTATGGCGGAGGCATACCAGTCGCCATAGCGACATTTCTAGTTCTTTTTTGTTTTGTTTGTTGTTTCTTTGTAATAGACCAAATGTGTATTATGCGCCAGTGTTGACTGGTAAATGATCTTTCTCAGAAGTCCAACTCTGAACTGTGATAATGACAGTAAAGACATTTTGTTTTTCCGTAATCCTTTGTAACCTGTCCCCCCCCCCCCCCCCCCCCCCACCGACTGTAAGCCTTCTGTACTTCATGAATGTGTATGTTTTGTAAAAACACAAAATGTTACACTTCATATTACCCTTTTTTATAGAGTACAAATATGTTCAAAACCCTATGCTTGTGATGTTGATGTACTGGTAAATGAAGAGAATATGATGTAATAAAGTTAATTTCTTTGAAAACTGAAGATTTGAAGGTATTGTGACAATCAACCATTTGTGTCACAGGACAACATTGCAGCACTGAAAGCAAAGATGGCCCAGAACTCGCGTGAGAGCGAGGAGAGAAATCGCGACCTCCGCGAGCAGCGAGAGGTCATCGCTCAGCACTTCCATGAGCTGAAGAGCCAGATGAATAACTTCCGGGAAAATGAGAGGTCGCGGCTGACCAAACTGACCCTGGAGAGCAACGCAGCCATCAAGCAGGTCAACCGAAAACTGGAGATGGTAAATTAATCTTTCTGCTATACTTGTTGCATTATTCCTGTAGAATAACAAATATTTAAATTTTAATAGATAAGTGACCTTTTCCGTGCAAACCTTCCTTATATCCCCACACAGCAGTTATCCATGCAGAAAATCTCGGGCATCAACAAATGATGTCGTACGTCAATATTTCCATTCTAGAAACATTTCAGCATGTCGCTGGGGATGGTAGGCATTAATTCAATATGTTATCATTTCATTCTCAAAAAAAGATATCAGTGAAGTTGAGTCTTTGGCATTCTGGAATTCCATTAGTGGAAGCAACGACGTAAATCCGTACTGAGGAGTGGGGGGGATGGTCACCATCACCGTGATTACAAGCCCATAACCAGACCGGCTGGGGGGGGGGGGGGGGGGGGGGGGGGGGAAGCTTGGCGCCCCCCCCCCCCCCACACACACACACACACACGCACACACTTTACAGGGATCGGATGTCCCACTCTTTTGCATGAAATATAAAGTGGGAGGAAAGTGGCAGCAAAAATATGAAGACTTTTTGTTCTTGTTGCTTTTGTTTTTTTGCTTGTCAGATGACTTTCGGCGGAAAATCGGACCTTAAAAGTATGAAAACATTTCTTCTTTTTTTTAAATACCTATGAGAGGGAGCGGAACGACCGAACGGGGGGAGGGTATGTGGGGGGGGGGGGGGTATCCCTCTCCCACACGTGGAAGATTTTGCATTTTCAGACCTAAAATTCAGCGATCTGGTGCACACTTTTGGTGAAAATTCTCTTTTCTTTTCTTTAAAAAAACAATAAGAAAATGAAATATTCACAATATATCATTGAATGACTATATCGTGGTATTTCAGCTCTTGCTCAGCCTGTGCGACATCACTGTGAAGGCCTACTAAATATAATGGGGCCTATCACCGGCGTAGACAGGATTTGATCTTAGGAGGAGCGGTTATGTGAGGCAGCGAGGGGGGGGGGGAAGGGTATGGTAGGGGGATTAATGATTAAATATGGAATAATGATTAAATGCGAGTGAGTGAAGAGAGCGAGCTTGAAAATTGTGGCATTTTACAGTCCAAAAACTGCCGTTTGTAGCTATATTTTTCGCTTTGGAAATTAAAGGGGCGCATCGGGCGAAAACTGCTGGCAATTACTGGCAGCAACATCAGGAGAATGGCATAGCGGTTAAATGCGAGCGAGCGAGCTTGAAAATTTTGACATTTTACAGTCCAAAAACTGCCGTTTGTAGCTATATTTTTCGCTTTGGAAATTAAGGGGGGCGCACCGGGTGAAAACTGCTGGCAATTACTGTCAGCAACATCAGGAGAATGGAATAATGATTAAATGCGAGCGAGCGAAGAGAGCGAGCTTGAAAATTTTGACATTTTACAATCCCCAAACTGCCGTTTGTAGCTATATTTTTCGCTTTGGAAATTAAGGGGGCGCATCGGGCGAAAACTACTGGCAATTACTGGCAGCAACCTCAGGAGAATGGAATAATGATTAAATGCGAGCGAGCGAAGCGAGCGAGCTTGAAAATGTTGACATTTTACAGTCCCAAAACTGCCGTTTGTAGATAAATTTTTCGCTTTGGAAATTAAGGGGGGCGCACTGGGCGCAACTGCTGTCAGTCACTATCAGTAACATCAGGAGAATGGCATAGCGGTTAAAATTTAAATGTGAGCGAGCGGAGCGAGCGAGCTTGAAAATTTTGACATTTTACACTCCAAAAACTGCCGTTTGTAGCTATATTTTTCGCTTTTGTTCGTCCCACTTTATCGGGGAACCATCCCCCCCCCCCCCCCATTGACACCTCTGCATTATGAGGGTGCTTTTGTTAAGTGAAAGATCTGCTGCACACTCTTTGATAAATTAGGGAAATATACGTCAATGTCAAAATTGTACAAAGTTTATCGAAAGGGATCCTGTATAGCGGAGCTTTTGCATGTTTATGATTGCAATACAACGATCTGGTGCAGAGTTCTGGCAATTTTTCGACAATTTTCCATTAAGAAAGTTCGAGATTGTGTGTGTGTTACAACAAATGCCCCTTTGCCCCCCCCCCCCCCCCCAATAGATTTGACGCCCCTGATCTTCCCTGGGTATGCCCATAGATGTATCCTGACTGAGTCATTAGTCACTGTCGTTTCTCAGGAATGATTCAGGAAATGGAGGGGGTTCAATTATGGCGATATAGTTTTTGTGTTTATTTGTTTGTTTTCGTACATATTTTGCAGATGGTCCCCAGTTACTCGCGCATGTTTAGGCCTACATGTAGGCCTATATTGACGTTGTCAACTTCTGAGCCATACCTTACAGTGTATGTCAATGTTACTTTCTTCGCGAGCGAGCGAAGCGAGCGAGCGCTTGAGAAAATTATGTATACATTTTCCTACAAGATATAACTGTTCAGCTCTGTTACCTGTCTGAAGGCCGGCGTACAAACGTCATGCAATATGCCAAAATTGATACAATCACATTTCTGCTTCCTCCATTTTTTCCCCTCAAAATTCAGGGGGGGATGATTGTACAGGCCATCCCCCCCTCCTCCATTTCAGGGGGGGATATATCCCCCCCATCCCCCCCGGGATTTACGCCCATGAGTGGAAGGCATCAGGGGAAGGGTGGATTGGAATGTCACACATACATTGTACTGATATCTGGATCTCGAGGGTGGCATATCACTTGCCATACTGCCTAGTCCATAATTCCAGTATAAAATTTGTGCATGAACCTGTACATTTGAAATTACATGAAGTTGTAGAACTTCTTCTTGCTTTTGATTGGCATAGGAGTTCAGCAAGGAGAGGATATGATTTTGTTATTCCCCTTGTTTGTCATTTTTTGGACTTAACGGTACCTCATCAGGATGTACAAGATAGTCTTACTTTGGGGTGTAACATAACTTAACTATGTGTCTGTTGTATATATTTCTACTAAATTTGTGTCCAGGGTGAGAGGATCCTGAAGTTGTCTGAGATGGGGCGCAAGCTGGAGACTGAGGAGGAGAAGGTGCTGCCCTTCTATGCCTCCAGCCTCACCCTGGAGGAACAGGAGGATGTGGCTGCTGCTGTGGCAGAACCACCATCAGAGAAACTGGCCGAGGTATGTTGGTGGCACCCGTCACATAGATTTGGAAAAAAAAAAAAAAAAATGTTGATTTAGTTATGAAATGTTTGTAATGCACACATGAGGACCACCTTCTGAGAAACTGGCAGATGTAAAATGGTGCTACCATTCACGTAGATTTATTTATTTTTTATTATACCCCCGCCAAACGAAGTTTGAAGGGGGTATATAGGAATCAGCGGACGGTCGGTCGGGCGGTCGGTCGGGCGGTCGGTCGGGCGGTCGGGCGGTCGGTCGGGCGGTCGGTCGGGCGGTCGGTCCGTTGCAAATCTTGCGTCGCGAACTACTTCCTCAGTTTTCAACCGATTCCCATAAAACTTGGCACAGATGTGTGCCTTGGGTTGTAGATGTGCAAGACGTATTTTTTGACAGTACCCAAAAGTACGTTGCCATGGTAACGGCATATTATGGGCAAAAATGGGTACAAATCTTGCGTCGCGAACTCCTCCCACTGTTTTTGATCAATTTTTATGAAATTAGGTGCAAATGTTCATCTGAATATGTTAATGTGCAAGACACATATTTCTGCAGTGGCAAAAAGTGCGTTGCCATGGTAACGGCATGTTATTGGTAAAATATAGGGCAAAATGCTTCATGGCAAAACTGCTTCATCAGTGTTCTTCCAATTCTCATGGAATTCATATTGAATGTTTGTCTTAGGATATAGGTCAGCATGACACATTTCTTGACAGTGACAAAAAGTATGTTGCCATGGTAACAGCTCACATATTATGAGCCAAAATGATGGAAAATTTTGTGTTGCAAACTACTTCTTCAGTTTTTGCCCAATTTCCATGAAACTTGGTACAGATGTGTGCCTTTGGTTGTAGATGTGTAAGACACATTTTTTGACAGTACCCGAAAGTATGTTGCCATGGTAACGGCATATTAATGGCAGAAGATCAAGGAAAGATCTTGCGGATTTAACTACTTCCTCAGTTTTTTGACCAAAGCTTATGAAATGTGGCACACACATTGGTCTTGGTGGGAAGATGTGCAAGACATATTTTTCGGACGTGTCGGAAGCTGCGTTGCCATGGTAACGGCATATAAATGGCAGAAGATCAAGGAAAGATCTTGCGGATTGAACTACTTCCTCTGTATTCGACTGAAGCTCATGAAATGTGGCACACACATTGGTCTTGGTGGGAAGATGTGCAAGACATATTTTTTGGACGTGTCGGAAGCTGCGTTGCCATGGTAACGGCATATTAATGGCGGAAGATCAAGGAAAGATCTTGTGGATTGAACTACTTCCTCAGTTTTTGACAAAAGCTTATGAAATGTGGCACACACAATAGTCTTGGTGGGAAGATGTGCAAGACATATTTTTCAGACGTGTCGGAAGCTGCGTTGCCATGGTAACGGCATTTAAATGGCAGAAGATCAAGGAAAGATCATTCCTTGGGTAAGACTGTCGTCACGGGGCGGGGGTATTAATCACCTTAAGTGATATTTCTAGTTTTTTAAAGAAAAGGTCATTGGTAGTGGAATGTTTTTAGTGCACACATGAGAACCACCCTCTGAGAAACTGTCTGAGGTACAATGGCTGCACCCTTCACATTGATTTACTTTTTTTTCTTGAAGTCGTAGGTAATGTTTTTTAAAAAGTCTTTGGTAATGGAATTGCACACCCTTAGTGCGATTAGTGATAGTGCATCATTCACTAAGTATCATCAGTACTGACAATGGCCCCTTCTTACACAGCATTGTTTCATGATGTGGGCTTTTGTCATTGTTTTTTTCCCACCAGATCATGCATGAGTACCAGTCTCTAGAGAACTTCTGGAAGCGCTACAACAAGGTGCTGCTGGACAAGGTAGCCCTGGACAAGGAGCGGTCAACTCTGGTCATGGAGAACCAGCGCCTGCGCACCGTCCTCAAGCAGTATCTGGATGGCATCTCGGTCAACGACGAGATCCTCAGCCAGGTCAACCCACTGTTTGTGGTCAACCAGAAGACCAATGCACCGTAAGTATTTCCTTCGACATCCGCTGATGCAAACATAATTTGTTTTTGGTTTGATTTTTTCTATTTCCCTTCTCAAAGAATTTGAATGTTCAGTCAACTGGTTATCATTTTTTTCAAAGAGAATTCTCGCTAATGAGAAAAGAATGACAAGTGTAATTTACTTGTGAGTTTAGTAAACCTTTCAAAGATAAGAGACTAGCTGCATTTTGTGCCAAATTTTCTTTGTGATCTGATGAAGATCACTGAAATAGGTTAAAAGCATCATGATGGCAGAGAATTGGAGAGCTGGATATTACAATTTTGTGTCATTCAATGCATCTATTAGTGAAATCAACCAACTGAATAACATTATCAAGCCCCAGTTTACTTGTAATATGAATGGTGCAACAGGCTTTATTAGTTGGTACAGACAAATTCTCTTTAGTCTAGAACGAACGAATATAATTATGATATTTTCTGCAAGCATCTCAGTGCAAAAATATTTTGAGGTGATTAACCATTTGTAGCAAAATGAAATTGAAACACTTTATTAGAAGATTTGTATTTAATATGTCTATATACTGGAGACACCATTTCAAAACAAAACAAAACAAAAAACCCCATGGTGAACTCAACTTGTAATAGGTATACCTCTCATTCCTTTGTAGTAATGAGTGTTTATCATGGTTGCTTTATTTGGATATCCTGACATTGTAACAATGGTAGCTGACTGAAGATCTTAATTGGTGTGTATTTTATTTCTGATGTAGTAGAGTATGAGCAATGAATATCCTCCCGTCCACATTGATTTATATATTTCCCTTAAAGCTTACAGGAGACGAATAGTTCAAGCCTTCCTGTGAAAGATGAATATGAATAAGCTTGCTAGTTTATTATCAAAGGTAGAAATATATTATGCTTATCTTCAATCTCTGACATTCATCTTCCTCCCCTCCACTTCTCCCCCCCCCCCCCACACTCTCCACAGGATGGCAGTACCCATCATGGATCCGAGAGTTCAGCGACCTACCCAGACAGTCGTGGAGGCTGCCCACGTCATCAAGCATACCATCTGAGAAATGTCTGAAGAATTTTTGAAAAGGATGGATAGAGAGGAAGCCAACAGAAGTCTTAACCATCGTGATACATCATTGTACCACCACTTCCTCTCATGTTTTTTTGTGCATTGTTCATGAGTCCGTCATTCAAATGCAAGGGTGGTGTATTGACTACACTTAATGTCAACCCTTCAGCCAGGTCACTCTGCCGTCGCAGATTCAATTCACTTCACTTCCACTTGGATTTCATTAATGGGATTAAGGATAGTTCAATGCCTAATCTCTCCAAGTTACTTTGTTGGAATCTGTAACGTAATATTGTGAAATACTGTGATAATTCTGAAACTACCACTTCTCTCACATTTCCAAGTATGTAGCCAATTCTGTTGACTCTTTAGTTCTGTTTGAAATATTTGGAAAGAGGGCATTCATTAAAAGAGATTCAGATTGTCAAAGGTTGTTACCCTCCCCCCCCCCCCCCATTTTTAGTTCTTGTTAAATGATCGAACTAGCAGTTATGCATCCCTTCTTCATGTTGCCTCAGTATTCTTCTTTGAGTCTCGCTCACATTTTGTTTGCCTGAACTGAAAGGTGTAATGTAAGGAACGGGATGATATTTAATGTAGAAGAGATTTTCTTTACCCAAGTTCTGTATAATTTTACACACATTTACTCCACATTGTGGTTGTCACCACTGGAATGAAAGTGAAATTAGTTTGAGTGGCGGATACTTAAACTGACCTTAGCAACAGGAATTGCTTTTGATATTAGAAAACTTTGCAGTAAGAGGTGTTTAAAGGAGAACCACAATAAATTCCACAAATCTATACATGGAGCTGTCGATTCATGTACTACATGATGTGAAATTATGAAATGCCCCCTTAACTATAGGATTTATTAGTAGCTTAAATAACTTTCTGCAGGCATGTTTTAAACTTATCAAAATAGGATAAAGTGTAAACTGTAGGGCCATTTCACATCACTGTACGATCTTATGTTGTTGCACTTTTATTGTCATGCATGTTTAGCAAGTGGCAATGTAAATTGATTGAAGTGAAATGAACTTGAGTTCAGTTGTCGGACTTGGTTTTTGGATTATTTACATCAAATTGAACAGTATTCATGCATACATATTGTAAATATTCTGTATATTTTTGTAAATATACTTTAGTGTCTCAAAAATAAAGGTCACTGTATATGTTTGTGAGTCTGGATTATTAAAAGAGATTTATTCATAGACAATTACATTTGTATTATGTCATTCCTACTCTGATATGAAGTCACAACATGACATGAAAAGACTGATTGCGAATGACAGCTAAACAGAGAGCACATTTACAGAGAGTTTGAGAAATCAAGAGAAAGTATTAGCTGCAGAGAAAGATAGAGATATGCATGTAGATAGATAGATAGATAGATCGATAGATAGATAGATAGATAAATAAATGATAGATTGATAAATAGATGGATAGATTGATAAATAGATGGATAGATAGTGAATGAGTGAGTGAGAGAGAAAGAGAGAGGGAGAGCAAGAAAGATGGAGAGAAAGCGAGAGAGAGAAAAAGAAAGAAGGGTGACAGAAGAATTGTTTTATTTATTTATTTTTTTACTGTCACGGATTTGTTGTTACCGAATGAAAGGTACACCAACGCAATAGCTCAATTTTTTTTTTCCATGAAGGGAGAAGACAAGCTGACATGTACTGTATTTCATTGTACAAAAGCCATTTGTGAGAGCCATCCATCTTTGTTGGATGACTATGATAGTTAAGAGTAGAATTATTTCTCTTTCACCTTGATAAGACATAAAGAAAACAAACACATAACTTACTAATTCTTTTGACCTACTCGTATTGTCCTCAAATTCAAATCTAATCGATCAAATATTAACCTGCTCTGTCATGCATACAGTATCAACTTTGCATCTATACAAGGAGAAAACTGCTCCTGTACCCAGTCTGGTGTACATCACAGCTTCCCCTATCCTCATGCTTTCATTTCAAACAAACTTTGAGCAAAATTAGTAGATATTAGGATAACACTGATAATATATTTCAAGATGCAATAATTCAACTTAAGATAATAATATACGAAGGAGTATGTAGTTATGCTGACATCCGGAAGGCAAACCAGCTTCAACTTACTGCTTCATTTAACTGAACCATTCTTTGTAGTTTGTTTTTGATGGACCTGTCACAAAATTTTATGCGGATTCAATTCATATCAATTTAAATTCACTTTATTCCACATGCTAAAAAGAGTACATCACATTACAAGACAAACAGAAAAGGAAAAAATATACATACATACGTACGTACATACGGTATAGCACATGAGGGATCAGAAAAGGACATATGAGGTCTATTGTGAGGTCCTGAGAAAAACATTCCCTTCAAATAGAACTTGCTGTGCTTTTATTGCCAATTACAGTGAGTGGAAGCACAATCCTTCATTGTAGTTTAGGTTGTCGAACAAAAAAAAACAAAAAAAAAAATTGTATACCAGCCAAATTGTTGGGAGCTAACTTTACAGATAAGACTGCAAATGTGCCAACAGGAAAGCAAACTTTGCTGATTATGCTGTACAAATCACAAATCAAGGTTTTTACTTGTTCTTCTTTTTTTTTAATTTCCTATTATAAAAATGTAAAATCTTTGCTGTCATTGAAAAGAAATCCCTCTTATAAGGTTTAATTGAATAGTTTGTTCGCAAAAACCGATAAGTCCATATTTGCCAAATGGAGATATTTGCGATTAAAGGTCAAGGAAAATAAAGAGAATAATAAGAAAATTTTTGCTTCTTTTGACCATAACTTCAAAAATGTACCTTTATATGTAGTGATCAACATATCATTTAAAAGGTATTATTTTGTACTTTATGACAGAGACCGTACTTCAAAATCTTCAAAAATGGACTTATCGGTTTTTGCGAACAAACTCTTCAATTGTTCAGCAACATAGGGCCTAGAGTAGATCCATGTGGAGTAAATAGCATAACGAAAGATTAGTGAAACAATTACACAGGGCCTAATAGTGAAACTTTGAGGAAAATTGGACCCTGTCAAAAGTTATGTTTGTATAATTTTGATGTACATGTATTAGTAATAATCAAAGTATGCCTCTCTCTCATGATCTTCAAGATGAAAACTCTATTAAAGGAGAAAATCGAACGGGATAGAGCAGTGTGATATAGAATGAGATCAAGATGATACAAGGGGAATTTCACAAAGAATTAGGGCCCTTGATTCAGTTCAGAAACACTGCGACTATATATTCTGCTCGAAATATCTCCATAACTCGACATAATTTTGCAGGCATACTGTGTTCATGATTATAACAATAAATTAGCTATCTAAGAAGCATATGCACAAAACAGACCAAAATCTACATATATGAGAATTTTTTTCTGGAATTGGTTTAAAAGTGCAGCTCTGCTGTATAATTATTTTCATATTTCATTTCATTTTCTGTCTGCTATTATTGCTTTCATTTCCATTTTAAAAAAATAGAAAGAATTTACTTGAGTGTTGTAGTTATATCCTCGATTTCCTTGAATCATAATGTATCCTTAAAATTTTCTTTAAAAGCTCTAAAAATTCGTCGACTGTCGTGGTGAAAAATTCATTGGAAATCGAACAAATAGAGAATATTCCTGCGTTGATATCGCGTCCGTAGTTATAATCTAAGTTGCGGGCGGGATGCGTTTTTTTTTAAAGACGGCACAGGCGGGATGTGGGATCGATTTTCGATTAGAGACACACCCTTACTTTGTCACTAGAGGGCGTTGGTTCAAAATGGCACCAAACGGAGGTATCTTCCCACAAACAGTGCTACATTTGGCTAGATCACTCGCTCAATTGGAGGATGTGAAATGGGAAAAGGTAATGATGTCACTTGTTTCGAACGTAATGATGATATTTTGCATAATTTTGCGATTTTTAAAAGTAGATCTCAGTATCTCAAGAGATATTGTTCGGGCTCTAGCGGATACAGATATGTCGCAAGAAGGATTTGCGTAGTCCAATGCGTAGGCTTTTGCGTTGGAACATCAATAGTGCGAACGAATGTGAGGGCGAAGTGAAGACCCCGGCCATTTACTTTTTGCTGCCCCTTCTTTCTTTCTTTCCTTGAGCTCAAATCTATATAATCTGCATCTGTATGTGTTTAGCACTCGGAAACTCTCTGAAGAAAGTCAGTTTCTTTGACTGATTCTAGTATTAAAGGGTGTGTACAGTTCTGGTTGAGGTGAGGATTTATTATTTTTTTTTGTGAGATATTCACTCAGAAACCACTCTAACGACAGTAACGGCACTAACGTTAACTTAAAGATGTCACTCAAAGAGCATGCAATTCTAGGGACATCAAAAGTTTATTTGATGAAAATTTGTTTCGAAATGGCTGTAATATCCAAAAACAAGGTGTAACAAAAAAATCCTAATGAAAGGCGTGGCCTGTCACCTTTATTATTATCACTTTTTTGGATATCTCAGCCATTTGAAAACCAATTTTCATCAAATAAACGTTGAGTCCTTAGAATTACATGCTCTTTTATTTCATAAGAGGTTTCTCATTATCTCACTTAGGAATGTTCAAAACATGAATCCCCACCTCAACCAGTACTGTACAGTCCCTTTAAACAAAGTAGAAAGTGTGATGCTGAAGTGAGAGATAAGTTTAAGCCGAAGGTGTTAGAATACTAATTTAGATAGACTCTAGATCTACAATGTACAGTAGGTCCTAGTCCTACAGTAAATAGATATGTTCATGATTTAAAGATATTGCACTATTTCTAGTAATAGAGTAGTATAAATGTATTTGATAGTGCATCAACGGAAAGTCTTTCAGTTTAAGTTAAACAAACCCAGCACCAACGTTTGACCTCCCATGCCAAAAATTTGACTATGCTCAAAGGCATGGCAGGGTTTCTCTTGTTGAAGGGTTGAAGCCTACTGTTAGCCAGCAGTCAAATTTTGGACAGCGTTGTTGTCGAATTATGGGCGTCTTGCTTTATTTACTTGTTCTCATGAGCTATGAGGATATCATTTTTGAGGAATTCAATATATTTATTTTGCAGGTTCAGCAACTATGGTTGATGTGCCCCCAAATTCCTCCCCTTGGGAGTGGGGGTATCTGTCGCATCGATCAGCGCAGACAGGATGGTATGGTAGCCCTGGGTGTTTTCCTCTTGGAATCTGGCCTGAAGGTATGTCAAACAATTTTGCTGATGCTACTTGCTGGTCAATCTTTTGTTTTCTTTGTTTTTGCTTCTGTGGATAGTTTGAAGGATTGTTTTATTTTTATGCCTCCGCCACGAAGTGGTGCCGGAGGCATTATGTTTTCGGGTTGTCCGTCCGTCCGTCCGTCCGTCCGTCTTTCCGTCCGTCCGTCCGTCCGTCCTTCCGTCCGTCCTTCCGTCCGTCCGTAATGAATTTTGTGGACAGGGTAACTACCAAAACCTTTTGAGGTATCCTAATGAAACTTGGCATGTACGTGTATTAGGGGGTGAAGTTGTGCCTATCAACTTTTGGGTGCACATGCTCAAGGTCAAAGGTCAAAAGGTCAAGGTCAAATGCTTAAAATTTTACTATTTCCCCCATATCTATGCAATGCCTGAAGATATTTTCTGGAAACTTAGTGTATACATGTACTACCCAATTAAGATTCTCTGGTGAAAGTTTGGGGTCATGAGGTCAAAAGGTCAAAGGTCAAAAGGTCAAATAAAATGTTACATTTTCACTTTTTTCTCTGTATCTTGGAAATTGTTCAAGGTATCTTCATGGAACATAGTATATATATGCATCTACTGACTGGCAGTGGTTATCTAGGGAATTTAGGGTTCATGGGGTCAAAGGTCAGGGGTCAAAGGTCAAGGGCAATACTTCAAAATTTTACTATTTTCCTTATGTTTATGCAATGCCAGCAGGACTTTTTTTTTTAACTTGATGTATGCATGTATAACCCAATAGAGATTCTCTTGGATTTTTTTTGCCAAGAAGGTCAAAGGTCAAAAGGTCAAAGATCAAGTGAAAGTGCTGAACTTAATTCTTTCTCCATATCTCGGAAGTGGCTCAAGTTATCTTGAAACTTAGAACATGCTGAATTTATGTATGTTCTGCCTGACAGTGATTCTCTTATAAATCAAAGGCCAGATGAAAATGATAACAATTTACTGTTCAATACAGAAATTGCGCTTTTTCTCCATACCTTGAAAATTACTCAGTGCATAAACTTATGAAATGGTCAAAGTCAAGTTAAAGTTCTCAAATCCCCAAATACATGCTCTCCTATTCATCCAATAAACATAGGTCAAGGAAGGTAAACATTCAATACATTTGTGACAAACATGTCATTTTAATATTTTGCCAATTTTGTGAAAATGTAATCACACATTGTCCACATGTACTATAGACCTATTAGGAGAATCATGCATTATGGCGGAGGCATACCAGTCGCCATAGCGACATTTCTAGTTTTTGTATCTTTTTCTAGCCCATTTCAGTACATAAAGGAAAAAGAAAAAGATCTAGGCCTACATATTATTCCAAACTGTCAACACTGAAAACAAAAAAGATATGAAAAGTATGTTTATCTACCGCTTGCCTTTTTCCTTGCATTCATGCAATTGTATTTATGCATCATATGTTTACAAATTCAGCCAACAAGAAAACATTTCCTTGATTAGTTGTATGTCCATGCTGAAACTAATGTGACTGTAAACTTGGTATGTTGATTAAATTTAAGTTAGAGATGAGGAATTATATAACAACAAAATGCAAAATGGTTCCTGCTCAACCTGCATGTTCTCCTTTTTACTTGTCCTAATCCTGATTTGTAGATTGTGTAGCACTTTAATCACTTGTTTTTATTTATTTATTTATTTATTTTATTTTTATTTTTATTTTTATTTTTTTTTGGGGGGGGTTGTTTGTTTGGGATACATGTATTTTCATGAGGGATGTCTGAATCTTATTTATATTTAATTGTTGATATCTAGTACTTGTAACCATATTAATATTTTACTTATCACTTTTCACTACATACCATTTTTAACACTAACTGTCCTTTGTTTTTTTGCATGTCCAACATTCATAATAATGTCTATCCAGAAGACCACTTGTAGGCAAGAATCATATTTGTAATGTTATTTTAAGCCACATGTTATGTTTTATGCCGTGCATGGATACGGTTGCCCTGTGTGTCATTTCAGTCTCCTCATATTCTGTTGCATTTGTGCCTCAACAGTTCAAAGAGCATTTGGTTCCCTACCTGATTGACCTTGTGAGGTGCCTGCCCAATGCACAGTGGATTGAAGAAAGTGGATATAGAGCCACAGATGGTAAGCCCTCACTTGTCATAAACTCCAGGTTACACAAGTCCAAGATTATCGTATGTTAATTGTTGTTTCGTAGCTTTTTCATGTGCACACTGACTGACATCCTACCATGCAGAAATGTTATACTCTATAGATAAGAAAGAAAATCAGTATGCAGGGAATGATCCTCTGATGTAACATCATGATTATACATTCCTTTTCACAGATTGCTACATAAGCTCATACATTGTGTGGCAGGAGTGTTTTGTTCTTTTGATTGCTAAGGAATATGAAGTGTTATAGGTATCTCAAAGAATTAAACAAAAGAAAGATATTAAAACAATTCTTCATCGAACGCAAATAAAAGGTGTATATGATGATGATTATTGGACATCACAATTACTTTCTTAGTGGAGATTTCAAATACAGTCGTACAATGTACATTAGGTTACGAGTATAAAATGAGGCTTTGATGTTTATTTGCTTGTACTGTTCATGACTTGTAGTATTGGTCAAGTCTCATTGATATCATATTCATGTTTGATAAGAAATGTACAAGGTCATGTTCTAACAGACAGAGTCTTCTATGTCCCTATGACAGTGCTGCCCATGAGTGAGCGGTTTGCATTCAACATCACAACTCTTCTCTCGGATATTGCTACAAAGGATGAATCTTCTGGAGATAAGGTAGCATCACGCTCTGGCTCCTTTCATACGTTATGATTTATACAATGAAATGCCAAAATGTAGGATGTTCATTTGATTTTCAAAGTAAAGAAATGTCAAGGAGTGAAATACAGCTGTAATGCATTTGAGTGAAAGGAAGGTGCTGCAGTACTGTATGTATGTTATGTGTCATAATAGGGCTAGATGCAGTCTTAGCCCTCACTACACTTGTTCATTCACTGATGGGCACACAGGCTGGAGTGCTTTGTTCATTGATGGGCACACAGTTGGGGTGCTTTGTTCATTGATGGGCGCAGATGCCTGAAAACTAGTTGTCTATTAAGAATAGAGATCTCCTAATCCTCCTAATCTCCATTGTGTCACCTTGGCCTTCCTGCTAATAGACTGAGGCACATTGCTACACATGAGTGAGCTTATTACCTTTTCGTAGCTTGAATACTGTATTCTTGTTCATATCATAGCTCACAACTTAAAGAATTTAACACATTGTCATGAGAGCATTCAACGTCTCATATCATTGCAAGCCTATAAACTCACATAATTATTTCTGAAACGCTGATTCTGAAGTTAATATAGGCCTTTCATTTTGTGTGTTTTGTTTGTTTGTTTGGTTGGTTGTTGTCTTTTTCTTTCTTTCTTTGGGAAATGCTGATCACTTCAGAGATCCCATCAGCAGTTTCTACTTTTAAAATATCAAATGATCATCTCCTGCCATTTTTCAACTTCTCAGATTCTATCCTCTGTGGTTGAAGCCTTTCAGGCACTTGGTCGTATCTGTCAACAGCCAAATGAGGTTTCACATGGTAAGAGTCACTTCCAAGAAATTTCGCCAGACTGTAAAGTGCTATTAAATTTTAACTAACTTTACGCTGCTGAAATTAAGATAAAAAAGAAAATTGAATAAGAATGAATTATGAAAAGATATGTTTCCAATTGTTGATTTGTGTTTAACTCTTTGTTATCCTTTTAACCCTAACTGCACTGGGGGGGGGGGGGGGGGGGCTGGGAGGCTCCCCCCCCCCCATACTTTTGGCGATTGCATCGCGACCGCGGGGAATTTAGGATTCTCGCTTCATGACTTTTTCCCCTGAAGTCTTGCGCACATTTTGATACCACATTTGTCCATATCGGACCTACCTAGGGGGTGTTATGGGCCAATTAGTATGCGCATGTCATTAAAACGGCTAATCGCTGCATATATTTGTGTACAGTTACATACTGTCAATAGACCATGGCTTGCATTACTTTATAAATTTTGCTCAGGAATTGGTTTTCCACTTGGTTCATGCTGCTATATTGTTCTGAAATAAATTGGGCAAAGTTTAGAAACAATGATATACATAAGGAATATAAAACAATAGAAAACATAAGAAATAGAAACAATACAAAACATAACAAAAAAGTTGTTTTTTTCTCTCTTTTTTTTTCTCTCTCTCTGAGGGGGAAATTGAGTTGTTATCCACATAGATGATTCAAATAACTCTTATCCTTCCACATGATTTACTGGGCACTCTTAGAAAACAATACATAACAAATGTAAACAGTAAAAACAAAAGACATAAAAACATTGGAAAAACAAAAGAATAACAGTGATATTTTCACTTTTTGAGACAAAAAACATGATTCTGTAAAGTTAATTTCAAAAATGTTTTATGAGTATGGCAAATAACTTGTTTGATTTTTCTCACATTTCTATACTTTTTGTATTCATTGATTTTTCTTATATTTTGCACACAAAATCACATATAAGCTAATTTTTATTAAAAAATCATAAATTATACTTCAAGTTTACAATATCAGGGACATTAGAATACAGTTGAAAAGTATGGTAGTGCCCATGGGTCCTGTAAAAGGATAATTTTACTTCCAGTTTCATTTTAGTACGTCATACATTTCAAACGTATGCAAAAGTTCATAAGTAGTAAATTTGAATATTAATAGTTTATGCAAATCTGCTGTACTTATAAAAATAGATAAGAATTGATTTATTTCACATTTGGGAAACATTATTCTTCATTATTACACAGTATTCATGTAATTTTGTACTTGTTTAGGCTGAAATTATGAAAATATCCCCCAAATGCATAAAATACGCATTATGAATAATTAATTAGCTAATTATGCAAAAAAAAGAATGCATAATTGATTAAATAGATTACACCATCAGATTCAGCACGCGAAGATCTATCAGCATGCAAATTTTCAAGTTCATCGGACATTGCGTTTCCGAGATCAATGGGGGGCCTCCCAGCCCCCCCCCCCCCCCCCAGTATTTTCATGGAGCCAAATAGCCCAGTACACTAAGGGTTAAGAGATGAGTTCCTCATTTGCACTCATTTACTGTTGCGAGACTATCCTCACATTGTCTATTACTGAACCCCTTTTGTTATCAAGCGGTAATGGAGTGTGAAAAAAAAGACTTAACCTATTTTGACTTGTGCTACTGTGCATTGTTGTCGGCAATACTGACATTTGAATACCTCAACATTTTTACGGGTGAGACAGTTTCATGCTGTTGATGGAGGAGATGGGATGATAGCCATAGTTGTGCAATATTTTATTTTCTCACCCGCATATTCTAATCATCTTTAGTGTTGTTCTAACATGTGTAATATTGCATGAATAGCCTTCTAGACCACTCAGAAAGCAAAGTTTATAAATCACATTCATTTGTGCAACTCTGTTTTACAATGTGCCTGAGATTTGAGAAACAGGTATAACAGGTTACGGTCACAAAATTATTAGAAGCTGATTTCATGCCCTTAATCAAGCCACTGTATTTTCGAAATTCACACCTAATAAACATGCTCATATTTTTCCTCTTCTACAAGTTGTGCTGTGCAAGCATATCGTCCCGGCATTCCTCGGCATGGCTCGCGCCATCGGCCGGAGCAGTTCGGACCCGGACAGGCCGCTCCTGTGTCGAATGTACCCCCCTGCCAAGCAAGTCGGTGGCCCCTCATCATCCGTAGCCATGGACTCCATCTCCCAGCCCGTGGCACACGAGTCGCCCATGTACAGCTCCTTCCGACTCATCATGTCGCCCGTCATGAAGCAGACGTTCCAGGCGGCAGCGGCGGCGGCCACGACCAGCCAGGGGGAAGGGGGCCAACGGACTTCAGAGCCAACGGCCGAAGATGGCGGTGCCGGAGACAGAGACGGGGGCGACGGCCCCAGCCACCTGCTGACCATCGTTGCGTCCAGCTTTGGCGTGGACAAGGACACCTGTGAGAGCAGGCCCAGCAAATCCTTGGTGTCGTCCCTCTTCATGTCTGCCCAACAGCTTCAGGCGATTCTCCAAGTCGTGAGTTTACTTCTTATTGCTTCAGTTATCTTAACCCAATGATTGTATTGCTTGTTCCCATTATTGTTTTGTGTAGCACTTTACCCATCACGTTGTAATCATGTGTACAATATGATCATTACACACCTCACTGGAACCAGACACTTAACTACAATACCACATTACCATCAGTTTTCCTTTATACAAAGGGTAGTTTGGTTTTTTTTCATGGAAAAAAGCATTTTTTTCAAGCTAACAGTGGTATACATGCTAGTCAAGATATTTTTGCCGATTATATCCTGCTTTTTGTAGACACAGCATGTTGTTAGTTTTTCATGTTTTGATAACCTGGTCAGTGTATGCCACATATTTCACATCAGCATGCATCCTCCAAAATAAGATTAAAAGTTTTCCACTTTTCAAAATGTAAAATTATGATGCACACACGATTTTTTTTTAACTACAATGTTTTTTTATCATGCATTTTTTTCTTTTTGATGTGTGTGTTGGGTTTGTGTGACCCAGAGTCAGAGGATGATCGCCAGAAGCCTCCTGCAGACCCTGGACAGCATAGCTAACCAGTTCCTTCTCCAGCCAGGCCCCAGGAAGACCCTGCCCTACAAGTCCTTCAGTGAGGTCACCAACGTAGTGCTGGTCTCCCTGCTCAGGCATCTGTTGCAGCAGCAACGGAGTGAGTTGCCCAATCCCCGGCCTTCCTTCCCTCTTTAACCCATTGAGGACCTACTGACTTACCTATGACATGCATTTCCCATAGACACCTGCCCAAGTGTACTCGGGACTAGTCTTCAACAGGATAATCTTTCGATGGTCTGTGTTTGCAAGCCATGGGTCATGGTCATGGCCTAGTGGATTGTGGGGTGTAGGGAGATTTAGGGTTCAAGCTGTGGCCAAGGCACTTTTGTCATAGAACTAGATACATGCACCTTATCCATGCCCCTTTAATACCTCTCATAGCTAGTTCCAGAGACCAAATTTCTGTAGTTTGGTGCTGTATGTTGTTAGTTTGGTTTTGACTAGTCATTTATATCATTTCACAAGATATCGCCAAAAGAAATCAAAACAAACATAGTCTCTGCCATTTGAGCTCATGTTTCATAATTGTTTTTCTGAGAGTGATACATAAATATGACATCTTTGTGTATCTGTTAAATTGGAATAGATCTACTACTACTACTACTACTGTTATTATCCTGGCAACTTAACCGTGAAAAGCTATGATTGTGGTTGTTTTGGAATATTATTTTAATGTTGCCCTATCTTTCACAGCACTGCCGGACAGCTTTAAAAGTGAAGTCCACATGTTCGTCCGCGAGCTCTTCCTGTCCGGCCAGACAGAGCTGCAAGATCTGAGCGTGGAGGGCGCCACCAAGGGGCCATGCCAGTTCAACTCACGTGACCTGGCCTTGAAGGCTAATGCCACCTGCGTGGACCTCCTGGTGTGGGCTGCCAGTGACGAAGGAGGTCAGTGGTGACAGGTTTCAGTCATGGCTTGTGAGGCATCCAAATCATAAACAAGGAAAATTGTGAAGGTTCTGAAAGGGTTTTTGTCAGCTGGTAGCATAGGTTAAAGGCATCATGCAGAATCTATGAGTCTATTTTGAAATTGATTTTTATTGTTTAAGCTCACAAAAGTTGAAATTGTTTAGTATCTAATTGGGCGCATCAGTTTTTGTACATAAACAATTTTTTTTTAGTACGTAATTTTGCAGTGTATGTGTTTGTGCATTTACCATGTATATTCCATAATCAATGGAATTTCTCAATCAGCTGTTTGTGGATCATAAACTTTGCGTATGTTCAATTTACACAAACTAGACAGTGTACACAAAATTGAGAGGACCAAATCTTCTTTCGTTCCAGCTTGTTTTTAAGTATTTCAAGAAAATTAGTACTTTAAGTCACAAGAACAAAATTATGGAATTGCTACAGTGTACATGTATTTTAGTTGCTGCTTTGTCTAATATTCACTGGATTGGATGCAAATCAGATGCAAGAATTGGAAGTCTTGAATGAATTTTTTTTTTTAGATGTAGGAATTAGATTTTAAATGTCTAACTTATGCCATCTGAAACTTCAAAGAATGAGTCAGAAATTACAATGTATTCATATTACAGTAAAAGATGACAATCACAAGTATGACAAGTGTTAAGTTTAGGGCTTGCATGCATCCATTTATCATGAATTTATCTTTGTCATGTTATTCAGGGGCCGACAATCTGATAGGAAAACTGTCTGAGAAGCTGCAGTCCAGTGCTGGTACCAAGCAACTCATAGCTGACATGCCGCTGTTCCTCTGTGCACTTCAGGTACGAAAGGTCTCACCTCAGAGACTGTGACCTTGCTCCTAACCATTTGACATTTGGGTGGTAGACTTATGCCAGCCCAACATGTCAGAGGACTCTTGTAGAGTGTTCATTGGTCTGTTTCATTAGTATTTTTTTTTAATGTTTTAAGTATTTCTTGCCTATTCTTGAACCACTATCATAGCAGTATTTCAGTTTAATGTATACCTGATAATGTGATGTTTGATATATATATACTTTTTTTTAAATGTCTGTTATACATTTGCCTATTTGCCTGGGAATTTCACCTTTTTATAGCATTTTAGGGTGAAGAAAGACCTGTGCTATTGGGTAGTGAACATTAAGTTAGAGCTGCGTGGAACGAAAGATTACAATCAGATTTTCAAGTTTGCTTTTCATTTACGTACAGTGCAGATTTCAGTCAAACTGAGCTCATGATATGTGCTAATAATAGGACCACACTTGTGGCTTGCTTAGATCCTGTCTTAATGTCAATAAGTCCTTTGAATCTCCTCATGTGTTACCACAGGGCTTGGGAACATTGGCGGAGAAGTTCCCGACCGTCGCTAACGCCACGACCAGCTCTCTGCGGGACTTCTTCATGGGTCCCTCGCGAATCCTGGTGAAGCTCCAGAAGCATTTCAATGCCGAGAGCGGCAAGTCGCTGGGTCCGGCGATACGGGTCTCCGACTCCAGCTCGACACGGTCCAAGAGTGGGAAGGAGGGCGGAAGCAGTGGCAGCAAGCGAGGAGGAGGGGGAGGCGGAGGAGGCGGGGATCAGACGTTGCATCCCTTTGCGAGGCTGAGAAACGCTGCAATGGCCAACCTCTGCAGGTAGGCTTTGGATCTTGTATAGGTTGGTTGATACATGCAGTGGAGTTATAGTGGTTCAATTTGGTATTCAAACGATTGGTATTTCTGTGACGTAGTAAATGCCTATTAAGATGACATGAGGGTGATTCACATCCTGCTACATTGTACCATTGACGTGGATGTGGACAGTGGTACAATTATGTTTTTAAAACCACCCCCTTGATATCAAATCATCAAAACCAAATTGTTTGATATATGTTTGTAATAAAAAAAGAAATGAGTAACATGTTTATTTTTGATTTTTTGATCAATTTTGATCTCTGACAATTTGTCTTCTGCATGTAAGATACAATCAACAGATACATAGCATTATTATAAGCTGTTGTATTGCTAGAAGTGGTAATAGACTTTCTAAACGTAACAAAGTAGTAGCAGTGGTAGTAGTAGTGGGGTGCCACCTGCTTCATTTTGTTCTTTTTGTTTTCTCAAGTGACACCCGTTTCTAGTGAACATAGTTTACAAAATGAGAAACTGAAAATAATTGATTACAAGCACACCATTAAAATGTTTGTGCAAGTTCTCTCAAAATAAAGAGCTTATGTCGAAATTGCTAACGGGGGATAATTCAAAATGTAACAAAAAAGTGGATAGGGAGATAAACTTCTCTTACTGCCAGGCAGGAAACAAAACTAAGTATTAATACATTTATTAACCCATTAAGGACAAGTCCCAAGTATACTCGAGCAAGTGTCTATGGGAAATGTGTGTTACAGCAAAATCAGTCCGTCCTCAATGGGATTAGGAAAAATATAGAATAGTTGGCAATAGCAAATGCTTGGCACCAAGAGCAGATTGATGTCAGGGAAATGTGTGGTTCCCAGGTCCCTGCGTGCAGGCCTCATAGACGACCCGGACTGCATCCAGGCTTTCCTGGCGTCCGTCTCCAACGCGCTGTACATCGCCGAGTCCAGCGACCGGGACTCTGCCCTGATCTCGTCCAACGCCATCCTGGCCATGGGCCATGTTGCCGTGGTGATGAGCGACACGCCCCGCACCATCGAGAGCGTCCAGCAGATTCTCCAGCAGCGCTTCTGCACCCCGCCCTCGTCCCTCGATGTCCTCATCGTCGACATGCTGGGCTGCCTTGTGCTTTCCGGACATGTAAGTTCTTCTTCTTTTCCTTCATTGCACCATTTCTCTAGCGCTGCCTGCTTGTTTCTTGGTCATTGGACGGATGGTTGGTTGACTAAAGGTTAGTAGAAGCCTGAATCTCCTATTGTATGATCTCCCCAGATGATGAAAGTCTTCTGCAGCTTTATTTCTCATTTGCTATCATCTCATTTATTTATTTTTTTTTGACAGCCTGCAGTCACACAGGAGGTGATGAACATGTTTATTCAGATCAGTGTGGAGGCTGGATCATCTGCTTATACACCAAACAGCTCACAGGCCTCTCAGAGATACAGGTGAGCTGTGGGACAAAAGCAATCCACTTCTTTGTACTGAAGAGTTTGCTGTAGTTGAAAAGACTCGTCAGCGTACTATCATTAGAGAAACCGAAAATTTTATTCTTCATGGTATGATTGACAAAGCTGAATTTATAATGTAGAAAAGAGTACTCCACAAGCCCATAATGGTCCATGAGTCGAGGAGAAAGGGCATCAATGATCATGGGTAGGGTAATTACCCTGTGGACAAATAACCCAGACCCTTCCTATGACCGTAACCTTAATCGTGAACCTAATCCTAACTCTAAACCTAACCCTAACCTCAATCTTTACTCTAACCTTATCACGAACCAGTATTTAGCCCAGGAAGGGGGAGGGAGGGGTAATTGCCCTGATACGCCTGTTGTCCCTATTCATTCATTTAACCCTAGCTGTGCTGTGTTTACCAATTGGCTTTGATGTCTGAAGACTATGGGTAATTGTCAATGAATAGAGATTAGCTAATTGCCCTAAACCCTATTGTATCACCATGGCCTTTGTGTTGGACTGAAGCACATTGTAACATCTGAATGGTTTTTTTTTTTCTTTTTTTTTAGTATTAACAATCTGCCTTCTTTACATCAAAATGTGTGGATGTTCTGGAAGTGAATGTTTTGCAGGCATTGGACTGGAAAATTTAGAATCAACCAACTTATGGAATGGCAAAAGAACAAGAGCATTTTTTCCTTGCGGTGTAGTTTTGCATGATTTATGGATGGTGTTTCTCTGTCTCTGCTTGTGATTCCTATGTATCAATTTACATCAAAGTAGAAGCAGTTTAAGTTAGTGAATGAAATGGTAGCAAATAATGGTGCAGTGGAACCATCATAATTACACTGGAACATATAGTTGTGGTACTGCAAGCAGAGTTGGGCTGTAAAGGATGTGTGAAAGAGTTGTCCGCTTGAAGGTCTACCAGTTGGTAGAGAGGATTAAGAGTCCCTTCACTTTCCTTCCTTCCAGGCACTGCTCCATGGCGATCATCAACGCCCTGGCCAACATCTCAGCCTGCATCACGGGGGAGAACGAGCAGCAGGACCTCCTGCTGCGCCTCCTCGAGCTCTTCGTCCAGCTGGGCCTGGAGGGTAAGCGGGCCAGCGAGAAGGCCCCCTCGGCCATCAAGGCCTCCAGCAGTGCAGGCAACCTGGGCATCCTCATCCCCGTCCTGGCAACGGTGAGGGGTTGATTTCACCTCCTGTCTACTTTCCTTGTTATTTGTTTATTTCTTTACTATTTGTTTCATCAGTAACCAATGAATGATAAAATGATGCACATTGTATGTTTCATATGTAATTGCATGACCTATTTGAAAGAGAGAAAAAAAAGACTTTGAAATGAAGAGATGTGTACAGTAAAAAGTTTTGCTGTTTTGATCCTTATTTCTCAATATGTGTTTATTTCTTGACTAATTGTTTCATCAGTAACCAATGAATAATAAAAAGATGCACATTGTATGTTTCATATGTAATTGCATGACCTTTTTGAAAGAAAAAAAGACTTTGAAATGAAGAGATGTGTACAGTACAAAGTTTTGCTGTTTTGATCCTTATTTCTCAAAATGTGAGGACTTTTGAAATATCAAAAACATCAGCACTTTGTCATTTTTTTTTTAGACGAAATGGGGAAAAAGTAGCGTAGCGCATAAAGCTGAGATGCTATCACAGGTAAACTTTGATAGTATGTGCATCCTGCATATCAAAAGAAGAAAAGGAAATGGAAACACCTTCTCCATTAAACTGCACAGCAGAAGTCATGGATATTTTCTTCCTACAAATATACCAAAACATTGATTCTTCCGTACCATTATACAGAGTCAGTTTTTATGTAAAGAAAATTGTTGAAATTGTACAAAATGACCAGAGTGTGTAATGCTATACTTGTTTATACAATGTTAAAGAAATTGCTGAAAATTGCAAAAGCAATTCCACGCAGAGAATAGATCAAATCAAATCAAATATCGCAATGTCGTAAACCTTTGTTTTTACGTTGCTGCTCCTGGTTCTTCGCCGATTCAGCTGATCAAGAGACTGCCACCAATCCAGGACCCCAAGCCGAGACTCCACAAGTTCTTCCGCGACTTCTGGCTGTACTGCGTGGTCATGGGATTCGCTGTGGAGGACTCGGGTGAGTGTTCTCTATCACATAATGCTTGTCTTATAAAACAACTAAAAAGATATAGCTCTATTAAAACAACAACAACTACAGCAACAGTAACAACAACAACAACAACTATTAAATGAATATGTATAGCATAGAAGATACCCCCACAGACACGGATACATATTTATGCAGAAATAAATACTGCGATACATAGTATATGATAGAAGTTTATTTTCACTTTACCTTTAAGAGGGGAATACCTTCCCCCCCCCCCCAAAAAAAAAAAAAAAAGAAGAAGAAGAAGAAAAGAAAGACTGCAACACAAACCAAGATTAACAACAATTGGCATATTTTGTGAATTGCAGACATGTAGTGTGTTAGATAATGTGGGGCAATCGAATGAAGAACATCTCTACTATATGACCGACATGTACAGTCAAACTTTTTTTGTGTCTATCACAATATATATATCTATTGAATATGCGAATGAAATGCATTTTAGTGCCGATTGGCACAGAATACATTGTACCTCGTATCATTAATAAATACACACTGCCAAAAGCCCCTGGCACAGAAAAGGATAACTCTATGCGCAAATTTAATATTACAAAAGCAATGCCTCCAAACATGAAGGCATATGTACATGTAGATGTATAACAATGACTTTCCATACTGTCAACATTGGTTCATGTCTTTAAAGTAGGTCACTAGTAAATCATTTTGTCAAATATTTGTGTGTGATTCATTGTATTTAGTGTTTTCTGTAGGTGTGCATGATATGAGTGTCAGTACAGCAAGGTAAAATTGTATATATTATAATTGGTGCATTGGTTTATTATTTGTGCTTTATAGTGTGTTAGCGCATATCATATGTATACATATCACTTCTCAGTTCTGTAAATATGTTGTATGTTTAGTATCAGTTTTTTATAGAAGAGTAATTTCTGTGGTATTTCAGTCATTGTTGTTCTTTGTAGTAGCTACATGTATGTACTTAGTGATATCAATGATGTATGTATTATCGGAATATGTGGAGTTTGGGCAAAAACCTTTTCTGTAGCTTCTCTTTGATTTTACTAAAATTTTCGTTCATTCATGTATTGTTTCGTTTTTCCTTTGACTCTGTCAAACACATAAGAGCTTCAGTTTTCACAGCTAATGCAGTTGCAGATACAGTTGAAACAGATAAAATTGATTTGCATAATGCAGAACTCATTACATCTAATTACAAGGAAGATGTGAAATAACATGCACTGAAAGCACATACCGGTAGTGTTTGTAGAGCAGAGAAGTAATTTAAAGTTTAACAACTAATGCTTGAAAGTAAAAGTGATTTTATTTTGATACAAAATGGCAACATAAAATTGATAATTTGGAAAATCTGCTGAGAGTTAATAGAGACTTCCTTAGCTTCTTTACATTCAATGTTATCTTCTATATACACAATATGACTTTCAACATAATGATGCTGTGTAAACTCCAGATGAACACTGACTGAATAAAGAAAAACATTTCTGTAGCTTCAAGTCACTGTAATCAATACAGAAAAATAACAAAAAAAGAGTTGTGAAAGTTTCATTAGGTTTAGGTGAGAAGTAAGAAAGTTGCAAGGTTTAAATTGTCGCATGTTTTTATGTGATGATGATATCAGTCACAATCAAATATGCAAATCAGCTGAGGTAGCGATGAGCAACATTTGAGCACATTGTTTTCATAAATAAAATCCTGGAATTCATTGCAAATAAGGACTCTCACACAAAATATATATGTGCAATGTGCATTAATGGTATAGAATTCACACAGCAACTAGAATGACATTCTGCGAATGAATCAGATCTGATCTTTTAAGGGCCATCCTATCTTTTTGGGGTGCACGAATCACATCTCTCATGGGATCTGTAGAAATTGAGAAGATTAGGGTACATCCTACCTACTGACAGTATGTGCCTGTGGCGGTAGGAAGCTAGTGAATGGCATGATATTTACATCCCAGGAATTTCCTTTCTCTCCCAGGGGTCCAAGTCTGGAATATCGTCCCACAAACAACAAGACGTATGACAAGGATACAAATTGCTTGCTTTTCTTCTTGTTTTGTTTCCCTGTTCCCATCCACCCCCTTTGCCCTTTTTTTATTTTTGTTAATTTCCATTTGCTTTCTGACTTACTGGCTGTTATGTCTTGCGCTGACTTGTTAGCACAGTTTGTAGGGGCTGTCATTGATGCGCTGTTATCTAGTGATTATTTCAAGTTTAGCGCTGTGTTGACACTTTTATGGACTTGGTTTTGCTTTTTGTTTTTTGTTAATTCTATACTGGAATGCTGCAGTTTTATTGCATTTATTGAATTGATTGCTAGTTTCAATTCGTGGTTGCCATTCACAAGGAAGATGCACATGATATCAGTCAAATACGTATGTGTATTCATATCTGTTTATTTATCTGTAGCAGAACGGATATGTGAACCAGGAAATGCCATATAAAAATATCTCATGTGTGTCTGACATTATGCTACTTCTGACTAAAACCGCAGTAATATGTATTACCAGCATACATATTGTATTTGATGCTTTGATATCATTTTTTTTTTTTTTTTTTTATGGTGTTGGACATTGATATGTGACATAAGTTTCAAATCAACTGATGTCTTGTGCAATATTGGATGTTGCAGAGTGGCATACTTTAGATTGATGAGAACATTATTTAGCTGCTGATGCTGCCTTGCTGTATGTAGTGCCTGCCATGCACATACATGTACAGTAGTGTATGATGTTTACATGTACCAGTATGCATGTATGTATGTAATCTATGTGTGTATGTATACATGTATGTACACTGTATGTACAGTATCCGTCACAATAAAGTTTCACTTCTAACGTTAGCTAACGGAGATTATCGTTAGCTAACGTTAGCTAACGGAGCCGCCGGGAAGTCAGCTAACGTTAGCTATCGATAACTAACGTTAGCTGACTAACGTTAGCTATCGATAGCTAACGTTAGCTATCGATATCAACTAACGTTTGCTCATAGGGCTAACGTTACTAGACGGAGAATTTCGTCTGTTCGGAGTTTTATTTTACTGTTCAGTATTACGGTCCTCCTCCGAGCTCCGGAGATCAAGACACACGGAAGGCCGACATAATTTACAACGCTGCGTTAGCGGGATGCACCACTGTCCCTACACTGACTATAAGGACGTGATAGATCGGCAAAATCAATCTTATTAACGCTACATTGTATGTATTATCTCATAAACACATCGGCAATCACGCTCACCGACTGTTCGAAAAATCGAAGATTTGGGTGTAGTTTTCATGGAAAACACAGCTACCAGCTCGCGCTCGTCGACACTGTTTGCAAACTAACGATGCATACAATCAATCGTACACTCACGATCTACATCTATCTTTGACAGTGAAATGTACATAATGTATAACGTGTTGAGTGCAGGAAATCCCCTTCCCATATACTTCCTTGGATCCACCTACGTGTACCATAAGTACCAAGTACCGGTACCGTACCTGAGCTCTCTTGGCTCTGCCAACAGCATGTGTGTGTCGTGTAGTCACGCGCACGTGCGCTTGCGGCGCTTCTGAACTAGTACTGTACTGGTAACTGATTACGGGCGAATCGGTTTCCGTGCTAGAGCATCCCACCTGTTGTACTTGTACTTAGCCTTCAGTTTGTATTATCATTGTAATTTGGAGGGGGTTCCGTGAAGCCAGACGTACCAGTGATGTCCACGGAAAATATCCCCGACGATAATAATACTGATACAATGTCAATGTATTTCGGTAGCCCAGCGACCTCCGTGATATAAAGTAGCGTTCCGTGTACTGAAAAACATTATCAACGTTTGTATAGGACTATTTTTTCCCATAATCTTTCATTGATTCCATATTCAAAACAATTTCATAACAAATGAAATCACATGTATTACAAAATCCACGATTTAGCATGACATAATTATAATGAAATCAAACCAAGCTGTACTTTCAGCAGAAACAGGACATTCGTAAAGAATATACAATGCACCAGAGAAAGAAAACATCATACACTGCTTACTTACTTTCGTTAAAATCAAATCGAGCTGTACTTTCAGCATGACAGTACAATGTTAGGCCTAATGTTAGGACTAATGTTAGGCCTTACCGATACTTGGGATGAAGAGCGGCGGTTCGCCGGGCAGACCGATCGAGTGTATCGCCATTTTATTAGGTGATCCGAGTATTTAGCTTTTTTTTTTGACATTTCCCTGTCTTTTTTTATTTCGATGTCGTTTCCGATCTTCATTGTGAGATCGGCAAGCATTTTTGTTTTAGCTAAGGCATTTTTTCTCTCTCTCTGCTGAGAAGATATCGAAGCGTGGATGAGCGTCGGTCCCGTAATTTTGAAATGAATTCTATACCTCTCAATGTGCACCAATTTTTTTTTTCTCTTTACGATCGCCAAGCTATTAAAAGTGTTTATACTGAGTATTTACAGGACATTATTTGCAGGTTTTCCGAAGAAATATAATTATAACAGTATGCCATTTATGCGCGCGGGTATACTGGGTGTAATTTTACAGTAAACGTGCCTAGCATGTTCAATACGCTGTTAATCTTGCAGTTTATTTTTATGCTATAGCAGAATGACTGAATATTATAAAGACTCACTTTTAATTGCAAATAGTAATGTTTATACCTATACCGAGAAAAAAAACACTTTCATTTTCCTTTTTCTATTAAACAGTAAACGGCATGTATGAAATACAAAAACCAAATCAGCTAACGTTTAATAGCGAGACAAAACTGCATGTCTACCGGGGAGCCAGCGAGTTTTTCTCTGTGTAGGCCTAATTCAGTGGGTTTTATTCTGCAATTGCATTCGCTACGAGGTTTTGGTATCATACATTAAAGTAGAAAAATAGCAAAATTCAAATGTTGATAGTTGTAAAATATTTCATTATGCATGCTACATGCAGAACAAGCATTGACACGCTTCATCGTGCTTGAAACTGGAGAATACGGTTGTGTTGCCATTATTTTCGATTCTATAAGTTCCGTGCACATCGCGTTGGATACGCGGATGAAGTGCAAAGATTGTGAACATTGGCCTTAGATTGATATTTGTACACACTTAGAACTCCACACGTTCAAACCTTCATTGACATAATGATTCATTATAGCATCGCTTTAATTTCATTTTGTCTTCTTCTCTTAAACTCAGTTAATGGCAATGCCATGTAAGAAAAGCAAAAACTACGATAGCTAACGTTACCTGGCTAACGTTAGCTAACGTTAGCTACCGTTATTCTCTACTCTCAGTCAGTTCTGCACTAACGTTAGCAAACGTTAATTTTGATACTGAATCATGTCAATTCGTTCTAGAGCATATACATAATGAAATATTCTTACAAGTATCAACATTCGCATTTTGCGATTTTGTCTACTTTTATGCATGATACCAAAACCCTTTGAAGCAAATGTAATTGCAGAATACAGACCATGCATTGATACCAAAGAGAAAATTCGCTGGGTACCCGCGGTACAGACGTGCAGTAAGTTCTGGTCCCACTACGTCTTATCTATCGTAAGCTAACTAACGTTAGCCATTGTGGTTTTTGTTTTTCATACATGCAATTAACTATGTTTAAGAGAAAAGGCAAAATGAAATTAAAGGGATCGTAATATTCTCTTAATGAACGTTTGAACGTGAGTAATTTATATGTGTGTACAAAATTAATATAAGACCAAAGTTCAAAATCTTTACGCTTCATCTTCGTGTCCAACACGATATTCACGGAACCTCGCAAAAAATTATAATGATGGCAACTCAGTCCGTATTTCTCTACTCTCAAGCACTAACGTTAGCTAATGTTAACGTTATACTGAAGCGTGCCAACTTGTTCTATTAAGAGCATGCAAAATGAAATATTTTTACAAGTACCAAAATTGGCATTTTGCGATTTTTGTTTATTTTTATGCATGCTCTTATAGAACAAGTTGACACGCTTCAGTATAGCGTTAACACTAGCTAACGTTTAGTGCTTGAAAGTAGAGGAGAATACGAGGTGAGTTGCCATTATTTTTGCTAGGTTCCGTGAATATCGTGTTGGACACGAAAATGAAGCGTTAAGATTGTGAACTTTGGTCTTATATTATTGTACACACATACAGCATCCCTTTTAATTTCATTTTGCCTTTTCTCCTAAACATAGAAAGACGTATGATAAACAAAAACCACAGTAACTAACGTTATAGCTATGAACGTTAGATTAGTGAGACAGAACTGCACGTCTACCGGGTACCCAGCGAATTTTCTCTGTGTTATCAATAATTGTCTGTATTCTGTAGTTACATTCGCTTCACAAGATTTTGGTATCATGCATAACTGTAGACAAAATCGCAAAATGCAAATGTTGATACTTGTAAGAATATTTCATTATGTGTGCTCTAGAACAAATTGACATGCTTCAGTATAAGATTAACGTTTGCTAACGTTAATGCTTGAGAGTAGAGAATATACGGGGTGTCGTTATTTTCGCAAGGTTTCGTGAATATCGTGTTGAATACGAGATGAAGCGTAAAGATTGTGAACTTTTTTTTATACGCATATGTCTGATTTTTATACGCACATGTCGTCGGCGTTTTCACGAACCGACGCTATTTCGATTTTGGTCAAAATTTTCAAAATCGAGATATTGGTACCAAATGAAAGTGCTTTCAAAACTCTACCAAATCCCAAAATTTTAGATCACAAAATTAATTATTCTTAATTTTATCAAAGAAAGAAAAAAACGACGGTACTCGAAATATCGAGAAATTGAGAAAAAGGGGTTTCACGAACCGACGCAGTAAAGATACGCCGGTTCGTGAAACCCGAATTGCTAGGGTGAAGAGCAATGCGGGTTTTACGAACCGTCGCAGTTGCATTATTTTGAGCTTTGTTCAACTTACTGGCCTAGAATTAGGTTTTGGCCCTAATCCAGATCTCAGAGTGAGAACCAAACCATCTGAAAGATGAATGACGACCTAAGCCAGCCCACTGTCCACGAGTGAAGTGAATGGTAAGCTATAATCCTATTAAAATCATGCTCAAAATAACAGTTTCAGTTGGACTACCATAACCATTAATTGCGGTAGAGTGTAGTCCCATGTATTCAATCGCGTGATGGTTATGAAGCCTAGTCTGTAAACGCCATCCAATTTCAAATTAGATCCCAAATCATATTATTTATAGTTTCTTTTCAACTTATGTCGTTACTTCTGAGACTACTGAGTACTGTAGACGTAGTCGTAACGTCTGTGTGCAAGACATGCAAGATGTCAAAGTCTCGAAGACACTCATGGCTATGCCTTGACTTGAGTTGAAAATGAAATCATGAGATTGACAAAGTAGGCCTACTAAACTAAAAAAACAAGTAAAAAGTCTAAAAGTAAAATTCAAAGGAAGAGTAAAGAATAAAGGTAGACATGTTAGACTTTAACTTTCAAGTTTAACTATTAAGTCTAAGTTAAGACTTTACTTGTAATGCCAGTTACTAAAACTAAGATCAGCTGAAGTCTAAGACCAAGTCAAATTAACACAGAGTCTATAGTCTAGCTCTAGATCTACATCTAGACTAGTGGTAATAGTAGGTAGAGTCCACCCATTTTTCCCCCAATTTTTACTGGTCCATTCCTGAAAAAGTTACTGGTCAGTGTCCAACAGTAATTTTTCCTGGTCAGGGACCGTCGGACCAGTGCCAGTGTGCAGCGTTGGTGTAGATGTCATCTATGACAGTATGTGGTCTAGTGATACTACATAAACACTACGAGTAGTACTCTACAGGTAATAGGTGGCTTTCCTGTACAGTGCAGTGTTATAGTATACTTGTGAATTCAGCCCTAGTACCGTACTGTGTGTAGATGTGTGACATTATGTCTAACGTTAGTTCGAGTGGAGTACCTTTGAAGCACAGCGGTGGGGCTTTTTTTCCCTAAAACTTGTGAATGCGGCCCAACCAAATGGCGTTTACATATTCACGCGTGATTGACAGTGATACAGTAGCGCTGTCGATTTCCACAGCATCCATACATAATCTTTTGTCCTTTCTTCTTTCCTTTTTTCCCTTTGTTCTTTCACCCTTTTTATTCTTGGAATCGAAGGACTTCTAAGAAATGTCCCTCGACTGATTTAACCAGGACTCTTGAGTCCTGGTAAACCTAACCTAACCGAGTAACCGTTAACATTTGTTAGGCCTAACATAACAGTAACACTGACTTAGCCCTGTATTGACTTTGTCTTTGGCCGACTTACTGAGATGGCGAGTCTAACTCTTTAACGTTGGTCTAAACGTAGTCGTTAGATCTGTCAGTGTCAGTGTCACCGGTTATTGTATATGGTGCCATCTCTAACGTACGTTAACAAGTTGATGTTAGTTATCTATGTCAACTTACTGAGTCAGTAATAGTGGTACTGTCATCCTGTTGGATATCGCCGCAATATCATCCGTGACGTGTTAATTTCGTGTCACAAAGACAAAAGTTGCCAAGATCTAATAGTATTAGACAGGGCCGGCGCAGCCGTGGGGGCCGTGGGGGCTCGGGCCCCCACACTTTTTGTGCACCATGCAAAGGAATACATAAGGTGTCATCACTTTGTTAGCTCATGAAACCCGGAAGTGGGCCCCCACACTTTTGAAAACACTGCGCCGTTCCTGTTAGATGTCTAGATCTAGATGTAGTCTAGATCTATAATATAAATTTTGTGAACCACTGGTAACTTAAAAGTGAAAGGTCTAGACTTCACTTAGTCTATAATTAGACCAGACATTCATGAGGCAAAGGCCTATTTAGTAGATCTATTCTTATTCTATTGTAACGTCAATTCCTACTAACTCGCCACGTGTTATTCCTAAGGCCAAGGACTTCCGGGTTAGTGATTTTTTTTTTTTTTTTTCATAAATACCAAACAGCAGATGTGTTTCATTTGCATTCTTGTGCAGACTTCATGAAAATATGTGCAGTATCAAAGAAATATGATGCACATGACAATGCCAGTGTACTATAGGTGAATGGTTAATACCTTTAAAAGCTGAATGATAATGTAGAGTCTAGGTCTAATTAAGATGTTACAGTCTCTGATAAGAAACAGGTTTGATTGTCATAGACTGTTTCCCAAATGCAGGTACATGTAGTAATATTCAGCTATTTCAATGCAATGCCTTGTTTACAAATACATGTAGATTTATATTCATGTGAATGATAATTCAATTTCTACATGAGACATACCAAGTGCTAAACATAATATCTTGCATCAGTAAAATGTGTAAATGAAGAGACAATTTGAATATGCATCAAATACGAACAGCAGCATTTTTTGACATTCTTTTATCCTGCACAGGCCTACCATTTTGTTTTATGTTTAATATAAATAGAGCAAAATAATTTCAACTTCAGTTTTGTTGGCTGATTTTTTTTTTCTTCTCAAAATTAAAGTTGTATCTTGTGCCATGATGTTTGATTTTAATCAAAAGTTCTTAATTTCTTTCTTTTCTTTCAGATGACTGGTGCCATGTAGTAGCGAAGAACTGGACTGTCTCAGAAAAGAAAAGGAAAAGTACAGGGTCGTGTACATCACCAACGGATGTGAATACAATGGTAATGTAGAGTCTAGGTCTAATTAAGATGTTAAAGTCTCTGATAATAAACAAGTTTGATTGTCGTAGACTCTTTCCCAAATGCAATTAGTAATATTCAGCTATTTCAAAGCAATGCCTTGTTTACAAGGACATGCAGATTTATTCATGTGAATAATAATTTAAATTCTACATGAGACTTACTAAGTGCTAGACATAAGATCTTGCATCATTAAAATATGTAAAAGGCGAGACAATTTGAATATGCATCAAAAACAGCAGTATTTTTTTGACATTCTTTGATCCTGTATACCGTTTTGTTTTATGTTTAATATAAATAGAGCAAAATAATTTCAACTACAGTTTAGTTGGCTGATTTCTTTTTCTCAAAATGAAAGTTGTATCTTGTATCATGATGTTTGATTTTAATCGAAAGTTCTTAATTTCTGTCTTTTCTTTCAGATGACTGATGCCATGCAGTAGCGAAGAGCTGGACTGTTTCAGAGAAGAAGAAAAAAGTACAGCATCGTGCTGATCATCAAGGAATGTGAATACAATGGCTTAGGAAAGAAGACAATCTACAGATAGGATAGAAGGGAGAAATTGGGATGAAGGGCGACAACATAAGGACGGTATATCTACAGTGAAATGTGATTGTAAAGTGGAAACATGAAAGGAGATCCTAAGATTGAAGGTGAAAACAATGCATTCCATTCTGTGATGTCGTGATTACAATTTTGCTACACTTTAATAACACTACAGAGAGACATTTATATCAAGGAAAGCTTCATGTGGATATGGAATGTTAGATTTTTTTAAGTGTTCATTAGTATGTATTTCATGATAATAAATCTTGAAGGTTTTGTGTGGTAATCATAACCTTGTGATAAATCTTGATAGATTTCTAAGTGCACATTGGCAATATTTAGATGATGCTGTAATCAGATTAAGTTCTATTCTCCTTTATTCTTTTATTTATTATTTTGTTGTCTTCAACCCACTTTGAATGTGTCACGTATGATTCTTATAAACATGGGAACATGCACTCCATGTAAATGATAGGACTTATAACAAATTGACATAATTATTCAACCATCACTAGACAGTTCTGTTATAAGATGTTCTTTATCTAACTAAAATTGTAAATTATGATACGTGTATGTTCCCATGCAAACTCACAACAAAATACAGAAATTTGATTTCTTTTAATAATAATTCATTATGTCTCTAAATTTACAATTAAAGAAAGTGATTGCAATAAGGATGTCAAACATCGTATATTAAAATAATAGATTATTCATTTGTCTCCATCCGTAGTAACGCACGCAACTGCAGTGTGCAGTTTGTAGGCTGCTGTGAAAAAAAAAAAAAATCACAGGCAGCCCAAGCAGGATTCGAACCCACGACCTCTGGATTACTAGACCAGCGTCATAACCACTAGACCACCGGAGTGCCCTGGCGCTACCTTTACACATGAATAATTAAGTATAGAAGGGCTTGGGGGCGCTTCGAAGTTTACTGCTCTTATTAAATATGTACATGTCATTTGCAACTCAACTAAAGATGATTAAACACACTGAAATTCTTACTTTAAATGATATTCATAATCTGTTTTTTTTTTCTTTAATAGCTTGGGATGTACACTTTATACACTGTATCGGTCTACATTTCGCCTACAATATGGAATTCTTTACTTCGAGACGTTTGTTTTTAACAAACAAAAAATTAAGAGTCCTTTAAAGGTACTGTAAAACAGTGGTGTTTGTTTGTTTGTTTGTTTTTTGGTGGGGGGGGGGGGGAGTCAAATTAGCCTTGGCCCCTCTCCACCGTCTTTTTTTTTTCCTTTAGCTGCATTTTTTTTAGTCATCACATGAAAATTCGTCTGCATCCACCCTGTAGTTTTGCTGATGACCTTTCTTTTTAATTATTTTAGCCACACACAATTTTGGCTGAATTTTCCCACCCCTCTTGTGAATTTGCTAGTACATGTACTAAAACACATTCTCAGAATGTGTTTATAGTAATGGTGGATTAAGGATTCACAGGGAGGGGGGGGGGGTCGGCCAAAATTTCTCTTTTCTCATATGTAACAAGCCTTCGGGGCGAAAGGCTGATATTATGGGCTTTCTACACACATTTTTAGATGCTAATTAAGGTTAACATGAGCATGATCATTTATGTTGTGATTAATTTATTTCCTTATATATGTATGACTTCTATTAGAGACTTAATTGGCTTGGCACTCCTTACATCGACCTATTTTAGACACCCATTTCCCTCTCTCGTGCTTTTTCTCTACTGTCCTGTGAATAGTGTAACTACATGTACATGCAGTACCTCTTCTCTTTTGTATGATACACATCAAGTTTTTATCTGAGCATATGGGTGTTGCAGCACTCTCAAGCTTCATGCATATGCAGCAACATCTTTGTGTGGTCATATACATACATGTAGTTCTGCTTGATATATTAATTTGAGAATGTTATTCTTTCTCTTGTATATGTTCCGTCCGCACTCTATAGATGTAAATGTACGATGTAAGATTTGGTGTGCATGTTCGAACTGTGTTCCTCTTTTTGTGAACACACAAGAACTGATATAATAATGAACTTGAATTACACATATTCTTGAATCTTGATTCCATCTCCATTTGCCATTAGATATGTATTGATTTATGGAGCTCTTCCACAATTGTTATCCTTCCCATTGTCATTACTCATCTCTGAATAATTCAAATTTGATATTTTATTGAGGACCTATGTTTTTTCGATTACATAATGTACCTCTTCAATATATTGCTGCAAAAGGCATAATAAAACATGACCATTATTATATATTTAAAATGAAGCTTGAAATTCTGATAGTGTTGATATTCATGTATTTTTAGGAGTTTATCAGTTTCGAAGAGTGCATGCAGGATGAGTTTATGTTTTTATATGATCAGGTGCAGCTATCATAGAATCTGTTGAGCAGGAAAGAGAAAGATGGAAAATGAGGAATTATGAGTGAATTCGCATGCGAGCCAAATGACAATAATGACACTGATAAAAATTGTGGCAAAGTAAATGTCACAAATATGTGGAATAATAAGAAATAAAGAAATTAATATATTATTTCAGAGAAAGAAATAACAGAGTGCATGCATGAGTATGAAAGATGAGTAAATACAAGTAATTATTACTGACTGGCACGTCTTTTTCCCAAGATTTAGCGGTATCCTTCATCTTAGAACAAACATTCATAAGTATTATGAAAGAAGTGAACTGAATTTGAATTAAAAATAATGTGAAAAAATGAAAAAGTAAGTTAATTAAGTAAAAAAAAAACAGTAAAAAGTAAAAAAATATGAAACACAGTATACCGAATACATGTATTACCAAATGATAGATGTCCAAATGCAAAAGTGTTAAATAATAATATATCCACAAAAAAAAAGGGGGGCAAAGAAATCTTTGGAACGATCAACCACAGCTATAATAACAATACATGCGTGTACTAAATGAAGATGAAAACAATGACAACAGGCTCTTTTTAGAACAATTAAGAGAAACTGGCTTGTATTATCATCTTAATTATCACTAAATGTATTGTAATCATCACAACAATCATTACATGACAATTAATTTCAATTAATAAGGTTATTGTTGATAAGCAGGTATAGCCCTAATAGTATTTGTATGTAAACACATACGAAAATGAAATAGCGACGGTTCGTAAATACACGCGTATTGCACGTTACCTATTGTACAGGCCCTACAGCGCGGGTCTCACGAACCGGCGTAATACAACTTACGTCGGTTCGTGAGACCCGCGCTTAAGTACATAACCTATGGTGCGCGCAAGAAACGATGGATTTACGAACCGACGCAGTGAGTTTGAAGACAGAAATATCGTAAATTTTTTGAATTCACACTAAAATTACACTATGGATAGGAAGAACAACTTCCACTCTCATCACCCTGTCAAAATTTTCACACACAAGACAGGAAAAGTCATTGAAAACGTTGTCTAAAACTTGTGAGATCTTTAAACGCGATTTTCTCAGAACTGCATTTTCGCTCAAAAACGAAATAGCGTCGGTTCGTGAAAACGCCGACGATGTAACCAACACACGTTTAGCATCACTGTGTCTTTAATCTCCTTTGGGCTTTTATAGTTAATGGCATGTATGAAAAAAAAAAACACCGACATTAGCTAACGTTAAAGAGACAGAACTGCATTGTCTGTACCGGGTATCCAGCGAGTCTTCTGTTGTTATATTGGTTTTATTCTGCAATTACATTCGCTTTACGAGGTTTTGGTTTAAGGCATAAAAGTAAAAGACATAATCGCAAAATGCCAACGATGATACTTGTAAAAATCATTTTGTTATACGCATGCTCAGAAGAAGTTGACACGCTTTGAAAATGTTAGTATGAGATGAGAGAATACGGGGTCTGTTGCCGTTATAATTTTCGCGAGGTCTCGTGAATACGCTGTATCATGCTGGTTACGAAGATGAAGAGTAAACATTGTGGACTTTGGTCTGGAGTATACCATATTAATATATGGACACAAATATTAAACTTAGACACGTTCAAAAGTTCACAGAATTATATATTAGCATCACTTTCATTTCATTACGCCTTTTTTTTTTTCTTAAACATAATGACATGTATGGAAAACAAAAACCACAATAGATAACGTTTATAGCTAACGTTAAAGTAGAGAGACAGAACTGAATGTCTTTTCCCGGTTACGGGTTGTTTCGGCAAATTTAAAAGAAGGGTAATAAGGACATGCTTACCGAAACGTTGAGATAGAGAAGGTTCTATTCAGGACCAATCTCCTATCCGCGAAAGAATTCAAGGCGTCTCTTGAAACCATCTGCCTGTAAAAGATTAAGACCTCATTGTCTCCGATCACGCAATGATGATGCCACTTCGAGATGCACAATGAAGACAATTTGAATCGCGGCGATCGTTTGTTGACGAACAATAAAAACCTCGGCAAGCGGGAGGGGCAACGAACAAAGGATTGTCTTAATGACTTGCTATGGAGCTTCTCAGTGGCAGGAAGAGAGTGTGACAATGGATGCCACCGGTCACGATCCAGGGATGATGAACATGGGATGTAAGTTTTTAGAACGTATATGCTTATAGTGTAGTATATAGCAAAGTGAGATACACATTATAGAGAGAATGAAACGTTACTGTTTTCATCGGTAATCAAGATTATCGCATCGTGGGCAAGTTATCACGTACATTATACCCCGAAGCTGCTCAGGCTATACTCACGCATGTGCACCTTCTTCTGTAGTTTTTCTCTCCCCACTTTGTGAGATTTGCATTCGATTTTAGCATAGCTATCATTCAAGGTCGAGCGAATTTGAAAGATCACCGAGATCAACATTCATCATCTTAGCAACAGGTCCACTTTCCCCAATCATTATACACGACTCTAACGGCTGCTTTAAGAGAGTATAATAACACTGTAATATGGCTGAGAGCAATGATAGACATCATTGAGACTACAGTCATGTTGATATATACATATATATATATATATATATATATATATATATATATATTATATACACATGTAGCAGTTAAATATTTTCACTCGGATGTTTTATATAAAAATTATACACATGATTAATCTTGCGTGGCCTAATTATGAATACTCTTCAGTTTAGAAAACCAAGAGAAAGTTACAATGTATTAAGACAGTCATGCGTAAGTTGGCGCATCGACACGTAAACCTTTTCAGCTTATTCTAGATGTTGGTGACACAACATTTGCTCCTGCAACAGTTGCGCCGGTCTATGTTAAGACTGTAGGGCTTTAGATTTAATTTTGATATGATGATTTGGATTGGGGTTAGGGTTATGTTTGTATATAGGTAGAATTTTGATTGGATTAGTCTAAGATATTTCATGGGAATTAATGATAACAGTAGGCCTAATAAAATATACTGAGATGGATGTTCATCTTTATCTGTTGAATAACGCGAGCGTGAGCGAACAGATTACAATTTACAACGAGTATAATTTCTGTCTGTTCATAATTCATTTCCAGGAATGAGGTATCAAGTCCTGTAACCCATACCTCTACTTTCGAAGCAAAATCTAGTTCGTATAGTTGTCAAGGACTTGTGTGAGGAATGTGCTTTCAATCCGTCTTTTGTCGTGTGTTTTTGTTGGAAATGCTAAACCATTATCGTTGATCGGGCGATGCGAGAAAATTCTCCTTTGAAATCGGCGGGCTTTTGTTGTTGTTTTTGTTTTCTTAATACAAGGACTTTGGTTTGTTTCTGTTAAAAGTCCGAACGTAATTAGCTGGTTGATGCAGGGAGTTACCAGCTAGTGACTCTTTTGAAATCGGCAGACCTTTAATCAATGTGCAAGAGTTAGCGTCTTCTTTTAATGGAAATCCAAGGAGGTAGGCCTTTATCACAGCTCGCAACTAAGATTTTTGACTTTGGATGATCTTGGTACGCGATTTCAGCGTTGATTTGACAAGGAAAGACACCTTTGAATCTCGCCAAATCATGCCATTACATGCAGTAAGTAAATGAATTACAAGAAAGGCAATACGGAAATACATTGTACATTTAGGTTTGATTTCTGCTGTGCTTGTTCATTTAAAAAGTAATTGAACATCGCTACAAACTAAATGTTTATGAATTTAAGAAGAGACATGAAGACAATACAACTTTGCCAAACTAATATTGGAACTCATACCTCCCTGTTTTGACATTCCGCGCGCCTTATATTCTCGCTGATGAACATGTCTAAAAGCGTCGCCCCCCCCCCTTGAATATCACGAAAAGATTTAGAGTTTCATCGTCTTTCACACGCACAACGTTGATGGTTCAATCTCGTGTTGTTGCAAGCGTTGCGGAGATGAAGTGAAGAAATGCGTTATCACATGCATTACACTGCATATTTTTTTATACACCTATCATGATGAAGAAAGAAGAAAAGACATTTCAAAGTCGAAAGAGTCTTAACTCCCTGCATTAACTGGGCCAGCTAATTACGTTCGGACGTTAAAAGAAACAAAACAAAAGCCCTTGCACAAAAAAGGTCTGCCGATTTCAAAGGAGAATTTTCACGCATCGCTTCAACATCGGACAATAGTCCAGCAGACAAAAAACAGCAGAAGTCGGACTGAAAGAGACATCCTCATGCACACAGGTCTTTGACAACTATAGATTTTGCTTCGAAAGTAAGGCATGGGTTACATCTTGATAGCTCATTTCTGGATTATGAAGAGACAGAAATTATGCTAGCTCAAGTAACTGCAATTCGTTTACCAACGCTCGCGTGATTTAACAGATACGAAATATCCATTCACCATCTGATTTTGCTACGTCTCCACTTAAAAAGTATACATGTACATTGAGGTATACTCTGAATAAGTTAGAAAGGCTTACTGTCGACGCGGAAACTTACTTTTGACTGTCTTACTTTCAATCTTCCTTATTTTTACCATTTCAAAACCTAAAGTAAACGTATAAGGCGTAGATGCTCTAAACACATTGCGACATGATTTATGCCAAAGTACGCTTTCATCTTTTACGAGAGCTTTTGTGTAAGCGAATGCAAAACTTTTTTTTTTTGGGGGGGGGGGGGGGTTGTTTTCAATTGTTTGCTCTAGTCATGCGTTATTTTCAGGCTGTTTCATTTTTCAATTTAATGGATTTTAAACATCGTTTTCTTTAAGTATTCCAGTTCTCTCCCCCGCCCTCCACCTCACTGCAATCAGAAAGTCTAAAATCTGATCGATAAATACAACGTGGCATTTAGCGATCATTTCTACTATGAGCCAAAAGAAAGGCTATAAAATCATAATGTTGCTTAAAATCGTGATTTTTGCAATGATTCTTTTAACTCAACTCAACTCAGCTAATTCTTGGATCTACATTTCCAGGCTAATTACACGCTGTTTATTACCAGAACTCCAGTGCGTGCATTCTTTCGTCTGGCACCTGATGGGATCCGGCACCTGCTTTTGTGACAAAATTTTCACAAGGGTTGGGGGAAGGGTGTTAAGTTTCTTCTATCTGAAGAGACCGCATACAATCTCTTTGCGTTTTCCCCTTATTCTTTGGTTCTTTGTGTTGTGTTTGTGTGCTTTTTTGTTGGGTTGTTTGTATTTTCTTTTAATCATTCATGGGAGGGGAAAGAAGAGTAAAAGAGGAAGAAATGAAATAAGTGTGCCACGTATGTTGTACACCAGCATCACAATCATAACCATCACTTCGATCCTTACCCTTTTTCATTATTAACATTCAGAAACACGACCACCATCATCACTCGAGAAAAACACCGAAGCAAACAAATCACGTAACAGAGTACCAAGAACCTCCCCGACAACAACACAAACGCTACAAAGATCAAGCTGGATAAAACTTCAAAGTATTTTGTTAGGGCTAACGATCCACTGTAGTTACACAAACGTATTCTGAGGACTAGTCTGAGCTAACGTTAACCCGAGTGATTGTACTTACCTTATACCGTCTTACCGGTCCCTTGACCGGGCGTGGTCGTGGGGGCGCTGCAATGACGTGGACACCAGTCTCCTCCATCTTTGTCTATCTTGGGCCACTATTATTATTATTATTATTATTATTATTATTATTATTATTATTATCATTATTATTATTATTACGTTACATAATAATAGGGCTATATTTATAGGTTTGTGAATTTATGATTACAGTATTTATGATAATGTAACACGGGGGATCCGTGAACTGATTTAGCGAGATATTGCCGATTTTTTTTTCCTTTCCGATTATTCATGATCTTGAATATTCAACGTTAAATCGGAAAAATCGTGTTTTTTGTTCTTACTTATTTTTTTCTTAGCGAGTGCATATTAGAATTTCCCCTTTTTGACTAAATATAGGCCTAGTCTTCATCGCTAAAGCGTTTTATTGACAATACTTAATAAACGATGATAAAAAGAAGTGCTTTGTCCTATATTCTCTCATTAAAAAAAAAACCGTTTCTGCGAGCTACTAGTATCTGACACAGGGTAACCAACAAACTTTCGTTAGCTAACGTTAGATGCAGGAGAGGGATAGAAATTTCTCAGAGTGCACATTTAATGAGCTTTAGGTGGCTGTACATTGTGTGTGTGAGAGAGAGAGCGTGTCTGTAAAGATTTATAAAGACTAACGTTAGCTAACGTTAGCTAACGTTACGACTAACGCTCCATTGTAGTTACACAAGACACAATTCTTTGCAAATTCATTTAAAAAAACATCTTTTTGACTGAATGTAGGCCTAGCTTTCATCACTTATGCGTTTACTGACACTAATTATAGGACTGAAAAGAGAGAGTTGCTCTGTCCCAGGGCCGGCGCACTGTTTTCAAAAGTGTGGGGGCCCACTTCCGGGTTTCATGAGCTAACAAGAAGAAAAAAAAAAGGGGGGGGGGGGGGGGGTCCTCAGCTCATCTCTTCCCGTCCACGTCCACAAAAAAAAAAAAAACAAAAACAAAAAAAAGTCCTCAGCTCATCTCTCCCCGTCCACTTCCGGGTTTCTTCAGCTGACAAGCAAAAAAAAAAAAAAAAAAAAAAAAAGGTCCTCAGCTCATCTCTCCCCGTCCACTTCCGGGTTTCTTCAGCTGACAAGCATTAAAAAAAAAAGACGTCCTCAGCTCATTCTCTCCCCTCCCAATTTATTGCCACTTACATACTTTCGGGTTGAAAGAAGTGTGGGGGCCCAAAGTGATGACACCTTATGTATTCCTTTGTATGGTGCACAAAAAGTGTGGGGGCCCGAGCCCCCACGGCCCCCACGGCTGCGCTGCCCCTGTGTCCTGTTCAATACTGTCTCCTCATTCTGCCGTTAGCTAGTAATTATAATTCATTGTTATCTGACAAAAGGTAGGGACGGGAGAAAGGAAAGATATTTCTCTGCAATGCACACCACATGAGATTTGTGGATGGATGTGTGTGTGTGTGTGTGTTTGAGCGTGGTTAAAATATGTAATGTAAATTATAAAAACAAAACAAATAACGTTTGTAAAGCTGTAGTTAGAATAGGACTAAAGCTAACGTCAGCCCAAGTGAGTGCATCATAGGAATAAAAAGATATCCGTCTGTCCGGAGTCTTCTTTGTTTTTATTTATCCATTAATTCTTTCTATTTTTTTCATTTATTATGATTATTATTTTATTCATCTTTTTACTCTATTGCTCTCCTCCGTAGGATTCCGTAAAGCCAGATGCAGTCTCTGCTTCGATGAACATAATTTTCCCGACCAGATATACAGACCGATCTTTCGGTCAAGCAGGGAGGCGTCTCACCTCCCTGGGTCAACGTACACACACCTGGGGGTGTTTCATAAAGCTGTTCGTAAAGTTACGAACGACTTACGAGCGACTGGTGATCAGTTCTTGTGCTGAATTATGGAAATTCTGATAAGTATAGCACATCAGAACTGATCACCAGTCGCTCGTAAGTTGTTCGTAACTTTACGAACAGCTTTATGAAACGGGGCCCCTACAGGTTGCCACGCGGGCCGAGCAGTGCCATGCGCCGCGTGCTACCCAATTGCGCAATGAAATCTCAGCTCACAGACTGATCGACATCAACACGTGTTCGCTACCAGTTATTGTATGCAGAGACATTGTATTTGCTGTATGTGGCGTGGTACTGTGTCCATCATACACTCCACTCGCGAGCTCGCTATATAAAACACACGGTACACAGCTATCCAACGAAAGAAGTCTAACGTTAGTGTTACGCTTAGGAAGGCCGAATGTACTAACAGTTACAGCTACACAGTCGAATGCAGTAACATAGTACAATGTTTAACAGTAACAACGTGAATGAAGGCATCAATCAGACTGCCTGTAACCGGCCGTGTAAGCTGTATTGCCTGTAACGTTAGGAATGATACGAGGCACGATCATGCTCGCAGCTCGATCCATGCACCGCAGGAGCGGTAATTTACATGGTAAACTGTCCACTACGCTCAATCGAGCGAGCACTACGAATTCCCGATGCCTTCAGTAGTTCAGGACCGAGATATCGAGTGAGCTTATCGAAGATTAATTGTACATGTATTTCTTATAGTTATGCATGATGCAACGTAGGTCTGAGATTTTACAAGACCTAGATCTAGTGCAGTATTTTGAAGAAGTTAACCTCGGTGACGCGACCAGCAGGTGGTGGAAGCGTGCGGCACCGATGCCGCGCTTCCAAGTTTTCCGTTCCGAAAGCAAAGAAGAAAAAATCACGATCGCGAATTTGCTCTTCGGAACCGAGAAAAATAACGTTAGTACTCGAGTCCGGTGCACGAGTTTCCATCGAGCCAACACACAAACGAGTTAGCTGCCAGCTAGCTAACGTTAGCTGGCATCTAACGTTAGCTGCCAGCCTGGCAGCTAACGTTAGCTACAGTATCGATAGCTAACGTTAGGTATCGATCGCTAACGTTAGCTTTCGTTAGCTAACGTTAGCCAGGACACTTTTCATGACACCAACGTTAGGTGAAACGTTAGGTGAAACTTTATTGTGACGGATACTGTATGTACACTGTATGTGTTTAAGTGTGTATGTACAATTTTGTACTGTGGTAGATAGGTATAATGTGTGTAGGTATGTATATACAATTTTGTATTTTATGTATGTATGTATGTATGTGTGTATGTATGTATGTGTGTATGTGATGTTATGGTACAATTGTATGCTTTTACTGTACATCGGTGCATGGACAGTTTTACTGAAACGTTACTTTGATTTGTGGTGAGCTTCTCCATGACAAATATCTGTTCTATTTCTGGTTTACTGCAGTAGAAATGACATTAATTCACAAGATTGTTTGTTCATTTACAGTAATTTTATATTTGTTTCTTCAAAAGAGTGTATGATTGAATTTTTGTCTCTCCAAGTATTTTGACTATTGAACAAGAAATGTTTAAAACATCATAGGGTTAACAACATGTTATACAAATAATGAATGTTTATGAGTGCAGTGGACAGAATATTTCATGAGGTGAAAGATGAAATTATTGATCCATTCAACAAGGCGCAGCCGAGTTGATGGATCAATAATTTCATCTTTCACCAAATGAAATATTCTGTCCATTGCACGAATGAAAAACATTTGTTATTTGTTTTATATTACGCCTAAAATAAATCCTTGTCATTTGATGTTTTACAAATTTAAAAACAAGAGAGAATGTGCGGGATCTGAGATCAAGAGAGTGCTCAATGAGCGCTTTACGCCAGTGCACTGTCGCACAGGCCTACGCGCTGAGCTGCAAACGCAAGCGTTTTACATGCGTAGTGTGCCAGGCTCTCGAAGTGCATGCAATGGAGCAAATCGTATAGCTATCCAAAATTGCACAGTAAATGGAGCCACAATTGCAAGGATGATAACCGTAAACGTCATAGTGAAATGGGCCGAATGATCAATGTCAAACAACCAATCAAATGACATGGATCTATATAGTCCTTATATAAATATCAATATTGTTCAAACTGTTCAACATTAAGAATAGGAAAAGAGACTGGACCCATTCATAATGTTCTACTATCAATATGTCATATTATGGGGCCATTACTCCATGGCCCCATTAGTGTTTTTTTTTTTTTTTTAATTGTATTCAGATCAATAGAGATCAAATCAAGCATCCACAGTGTGATATTTTCATGACACTTGTTTTGTGCTGGGGCAGTTTGCACAAGAAATGCAAATTCAAATGCAATGTGCTCCAGCAGCACTCAGAATCTAAATATTACAGATCAAAGATCATCAATCAAAAGATTGAGCATTTCGACGCCATTTCCCATGCCGATTTTTGCTGTGTTCAAATTTGATCAACAATTTAAGTTTATTTGCAATCCACTAATTTGAGATCTTAAGAATTTCCTGGTGTGTTAAAATTTTTTATTTTGTTGTTGTGTCTGTGTGTCTATATGTATGTCAGTCTCTATTAAAAGTCTATATATACATGTATGTATGTTTGTAGGTACAATATGTATGTCTGTATACATGCATGTACAGGAGTTGTATGTGTATGTGTGTATTTATGTAATACATGTGTAATTGTATAATTATTCTCAGAGAATGTGACAATTTTGGCATCATTCTGTACATTGGATAGCAACATCCAAATAAAGGTCAAAATCTGTCCCCCCCCCCCCCCATAAGTCTGTGTGATCTGTTTCTTTATTGGCAATGCCTACTCCTTTAAATGCTCACAAGCAAGTGGAAAGTGATCTGTTTCTTTATTGGCAATGCCTGCTCCTTTAAATGCTTACAAGCATGTGTCAGACTTCTTTAGTGTTCTGCATTCATTATCAAGTGAATTAAGAAATCATGAGACATATTTGCCATGTGAGATCACAAGAAAAATGCTTCAGGACCAAATATTGCCATTAACAAAGATGATGTAGCAATGGAGACATGACTATTTTAGTCCCGCATGCCTGTAGCTGGAACTTTTTTGTTTGCCCACCCATTCAGATTCAGAGCAAAATGTTGCTAGAGTGCATTTCTGTTGATACCCCCTGCCAACATTGTATTGATTATGTAGATACCAGTACTTGACCAATCAGATCTTTTCTGTTACCTCCTCCCAAACCAATGACAGGTCTTTGGCCCAAGGAGTGGTACGAGGGGGTGTGTCTCATCGCGGCCAAGTCCCCCCTCCTCACCTCCAGTCCCGGGGAACACCTGCGCTCAGAGCTCCAGTATAACTCCGCCTTGAGAAATGACAGCGTGTCTTATGTGAGTTATCCAACATGCATGGCTACAAAGTTCAAACTCTAGGAGACAGTGTTACCAGTGTGAGAATAGATTGTGCCATGTGTAATTATTGCCTTCCATGACTAGATTTTTATACTTACCTATCAGTAATCATAGACCTGCTGTAGCCATGACAAATGCTAAATATTTTTTTTATTCTGTAATGAAATTGTGCATTCTTTCTCCCCTTATTCCTTCATCTGGACATATCTAAAATTAAGTTTCATGCACCATCTGCATGCATCAAGGTGCATATAGACAGATAAACAGGTAGGAGTGGAGATTAACTCTTTATGTGCCACGTTCGCACGTCCGACTCAGTTAACAGCGTGCCAACTTCGCATATTATGCTCAAACGCACAAACCTACCCAAACCGATCGATAAATCGCCAAATACCGCAATACAATGAAAGCATTTCTCGCGCCTCCGTTCCTCTTACATATAGCTTACATTTTACGTGATGATTGACTAACAAGCGGTGTTATGTACTGGATTTGCGTGTAATTTCTAAGTTTCTGTCACTGTTTTGTGTGCAGAAGTTTTGCCTGTACAGTAATATAGCTACTAATCATTTGAAAGAAAAACAATCTTAGAGTTCTTCATACAATATACATCAAAGCAAAGCTTTGCATTTTTTCTACTACTTAAATCACTGTACGTCCAGCTTAACAGAAATCTATAGAAGTACCACGGTAACATAAATTTGAAAAACAAAATGTTTCCTTAAAGCATGACAACGTCGGTGTCTCAGAATAATGTGGCACACAGGGGGGTTTCCACCAAGGCACATGAAGAGTTAAATTTGTGGTGTGAACATGTCCTTCCTTTCACAATGAATTGTATAGCCATGTGTAGAAGGTAATTGACTAACAAGTATAATGTGTCTAATGTTTCCTGACCAGAATGACCTGAATGAGCTCCGCCAGAACATCCTCTCCCTGCTCGGTCACCCTGCCGAGGTGGCGGTCATCGTCAACAAGCTCAACTTTGCCCAGTGCACGTACCTGCTGTCGGTCCACCGGCTGGAGACACTCCGGGTTAGCCATGCCACACCCACCAGCTTTGCGGTGGTCTTCACCTACCTGGAGGACAAGGCCATCATCAAGGACAAGGCAGGCATGTGGCAGTGCCTCCTAGCCTCCTTCGACAAGGTCTTCGACACCTTCCTCGACATCATGGCGAACATGGTGAGTCAAGTTGAGGCTGGTCTTGCCACTAGTTTATGCCTTATAGCAGGCTTGTTTATAATGTAAATCAGACCAGCAAATGAGCGCACAAACATCTGTGCAGGAGGCCAGCCACTTTTCCACATGATTATTGTCATCCCTGCAGTGACTTGACCTCATACCTAAAAAATCATGAGTATTCAGGAGAGCGCAGAAATGCTTTCATTCAGGGTACGCAACATTTGTACAAAATAACATTAAGTTGATGTCATATGATACAGAAACATTGTTTTCGATTTCTTTGATAACTGTAACGTATTTCAAAATTAAAGTCAGTATTTTTGATATTCAAAGTTGGGTTAGAAAATCCTTGAATATATGCTGATTGAGATACAAGATCTTGTCACCCCAGGGGTCATATATGGGTCTGATTTTTTTTTTCTTTGTATTTTTTTTTTTTTGTGTACTTGCTAACTTTGCATGATGAGTCAAGTGGAGGCTGGTCTTGGCACTAGTTTATGTCTGTAATGCTTTTGCTCATAACCTAAATCAGGGCAGCAAATGAACACACAAACATCTATAAAGGAGACCAGCCACTTTTCCACATCATTATTGCAAAGCAATATATTCATCCCTGTGATGACTTGACCTCATACCTAACAAAATCATGAATATTCAGAAGAGGGCAAAAATGCTTTCATTCACAGTACGCAACATTTGTACAAAATGACATTAATGTTGATGTCAAATGATATAGAAACATTGTTTTCGATTTCCTTAATAACTGTAATCTATTTCAAAAAAAATAAAAATCAGTATTTTTTATATTCAAAGTTGGGTTAGAAAATCCTTGAATATATGCCGAGTGAGATACAAGATCTTGTCACCCCAGGGGTCGTATGTGAGTCTGATTTTTTTTAATTAAATTGCTAACTTTGCACCAATTTCGCTGTCCACCTTTCAGCCACGCACAGAGGAGCGAGAGAAGGAGCTCGTCCACCACGCCCAGTTCCTGCTGGTCAAGTTTAACCACGTCCTGAAGCAAATCAGGAAGGTTGCGGACAAATACCTGTCTCGGCTGGTAGACAGGTAAGATGAATTGATTCCCTGTCCGTTTAAAGCCAAAACATAGCTCTCATAAGAGCTTAAAATTCATCTTCCACCATTTGGAATTTGCTTGCAATTCATCAAAAGGGTCTACCAAGACACTTGCCCGGCTGACATGATTTACCAAAATTATGAGTTGTCATGGAGTATTTCGATATCATAAGTGTAGAATAATGTTGATTGTAGTACATGATTTTTATTCCAAAAGAGCCCTCCCCATCCAGCATTGTGGGTATGTACAACATTTCACGAGGATTGATTGTGCCCTAGCATTCGTATTGTCCAACAAGCTCCATGCAATTCACTCTGGAACGGAAGGTCTGTGACACTGCTGTTGCCCAGTTTGTCGATTATCAATAATCAGTTATAAAAAATTATGTAGCAACCACGATCTGGTAGGCTCTTCGACTGCTGTACTTCCAGCAACCATTTTTGGCAAAATTTCGCATTTTTGTCGTTACCCAATTGAAATTGTGCCATGAAAGCTTATATTTCACATATTTCAGATGCATATGTGTACACTTCAGAAGAAAAATCGACAGTTCTGGAGGCATGTGAGAACTACATGTATGTTTTCACTGTAAGGAGCTCCTGTAGTTCAGTGGATTAGACCACGGACTGTCAATCATGAGGTCCCTTGGTTCAAATCCCCTTTCTGCAGCAGTTGAGACCCTGAGTGAGACATTTTATCTTCAAATTGGCTGCTATTCCAACTTAACAACCTGTGAAAATATTGCCACCCGTAACAGAAATACCCCGTATATTTTTTCTCCAAGCTGGGGAATCACAACAGTTTCTCCTGAAAAGGAATAATGTTTCTTGTTTCTGCACTGTGGTTATCACTTGTGAATTCCATTCCTTGTGAGATGTCACAAATCTTGAAATATCACATTTGCGACAATGCCGTATATAGTGCCTGTGTGCACATTTGCCATTTTATAGCCAAAAAAACCCAAAAAACAATTACAGGAGACCTGTCAGTGTTACTCTTGCACACCTTTCAGCCCAAGTGAACTCTGGCTTAGTCCTGAACAGTTCAAGAATACAAACTGTAAGTCCCGATCCTTCTGCTTGTTCTGCACCTTGCTGAGCTACAATTGTATAGGACTTAAGATTGTCCTACTTTGCCCTCCTCCTTTTCACCTTTACCACCCCCATAGATTCCCCCAGCTGCTGTGGAATGGAGACGTCCTGTGGAGCATGCTGGACCTCCTTCAGCTGCTGTCCAAGGCTGCGGCAGAAGACAGCCTACAAGAGGTCAGGGAGTACCCTGTCTTCAACAACACACTCATGCTGACCGTTATGGACACTAAGGAGGCCAGAGAGGTAATTTATCCCACCAGGATGATTGGGCGATGTGATATGGCTACACTGACGTGTGGAAGCGTGCAAAATAAGACAGAGCTTTGCCAGTTGTCTTAGATTTATATGAATCCTTTAGTTCATGTGTAGTAATTGTTGGATTGACACTATTGTGATATGTTTGATGTATCTGGAGGCATAAAGGAGATGAGCCCTCCATAAAAAAATTAACATTAGTGACACATTTAAAACAGTTAGAAAGCAGATGAGCAATGTGTATGGGAACTACCACATTGATGTAGCCAAGATTACTGATTTGAGGTGTCCATGTTTAAGCAGCATTCAAATAGTAATAACCCTTAGTCATGCTAGCTTTTGATATTTTTGATATACTTGATTTTACACGATCATACCCCAATCCATACGACCATTTGTCTGCTTCATGTAATACTGGTATGTCTGTGGGATTAATTCTCTGTCCTCTCTTTTATGCTGTGAAGAGGGGATCATGTCTTTTGAAAATGAACCTACTGCCAATAGGAGCCAAATGAGTCATTTGTGGAGTTTTGGGGCATTTCAGAATTCCAAAGGGCTGGATGGTTAACTGGATGTAGGGGGAGGGGATAAGGTGTAGTTGGAGGGGCATGGTACATGTATGTTACAGGTGCATGCATGAATACATAAGAGACATGGTAATGCAGTGGTCATCACAGTGGGTAATGATTCTTTCCCTCTCCCCCCACCCTAACAGGGCATCGTTCGTGACTTTGCAGCGCGCTGCGGAGGCATCTTCCAGGAGGCGGTGAAGTGGGCTGCCTCGGCAACTCGCTCCCACATCCAGCAGTACCTGATCCACCTGGAGAACTCTGCGGACAGCCTCTCCCAGCGAAGCACACTGGAGATGGCTACAGAGAGCGCCCTCCAGTGTGCTGGCTTCAACAAGGGGCTCACAGCTTCAGTGAGTTACTGTAGTGGCTCTGTAGTTGTCCTTTTATTTATTTGTGTATTCATTTGTTCATTCGTTTATGTATTTAATCATTCATTAATTCTATTGATTTATTTGTCTATTTGTTTATTTATTTATTCATTAATTCATTCATTTTCTGGGTTAGGGAACTGTATATTTATGTTCAATGACGACGACAACGATTATGATGATTATTATATGATGGTGCTAGAACTGAACCCCGATACCTCAAGTTCTGTAAAATTATCCCGCACAGATGATTACAATGAGTGTCAATTGATCATCGGTGATCTCTCATATTCCTCCCAGGGGTCAGACAGCCTCACCAGTGAGTCGGCCAACTTTGTCTCCGTGATGAGCCTCAGGAGTCGATTTTCTGGAGAGGTGAGTTTCCAAGAGAATACTTCAGAAAGTAGTGTCTTTTGTTGGTATACATTGTGCATGTGTTAAAGATAATAAAAAGTTTTGGTACCTCAAAAGTGTCCTTGAATTTCCTTGTCTTAGTTTGTGTTTCAGGTTAAAGTACCTTTCATATAACTAACACTGTGAGACTTACTCGCCCCAAAGTGCTCTCATGTCTTAGTAATTATGCAATTAACTGCGACCAGCAGCCCCATACGCATAGCGACCAGCAGTCCCATACGCATAGCGTAATCGGGCTTCGCATTGTAGCATTCGGGATCATGACAGATTTAGTATCGCAGGGTAAATGTCAACTTAAAATCCCATAAATTCTTCAATTTGAAGACTTACCAATTAAGTTGAAGTATTGAAAACAGGCTTCGGGCAACGTTTGGTTCTGCCTATAGTCCCTTTCTGTTCGAATTGATGACTGAATGTGACTCGGTCGACAGGACCTTAGGAGAGCTACATACAGTACACTGAATACTACAGCCAGTGCATGCGAACACATCACATGCACACAAATTTCAAATCCATGAACGGATAAGATGTTTGTGTGCGCATGCGCTGGCCATGGTATCCAGTGTATGTACAATGTAGCTCTCCCAAGGTCCTCTCGACTGAGTCACATTCAGTCATCAATTCGAACAGAAAGGGACTATTGGCAGAACCAAACGTTGTTCGAAGCCTGTTTTCAATACTTCAACTTAATTGGTAAGTCTTCAAATCGAAGAAATTTCTGGATTTTAAGTTGACATTTACCCGCGATACTAATTCTGTCATGATCCTGAATGCTACAATGCGAAGCCCCATTACGCTATGCGTATGGGGCTGCTGGTCGCAGTTAGCTATGCGTACAATGGGCTGCACGCTGCTGGTCGCAGTCAGTGGTTTCGTACAATATTTATCGACGCTGTACAGCGTTGGCTCTGGTATGAAACCATTATTGCATGATTACTAAGACATGAGAGCACTTTGGGGCGAGTAATTCTCACAGACAACGTAATTCTCACTGAAACACAAACCAAGACAAGGAAATTCAGGGAAGCTTTTGAGGTACCAAAACTTTTTATTATCTTTAATGTAGATATGTAGAGTTTGATCACAAAATGGGTGAAAAACCATTTTTTAACATATTAAAATAAATATAATTATAAGTTAAATTAGAGAGAGCAAGAGACAGTCTTTCCATTGCTAACTCACCTGTTACATGACAAGAAATATTCATGAAGTATAATGAGAAATACATGTATCCCCTATTCTCTCATTATTTTCTTTGTTTTTTAGCAGGTGTAATCACAAATACCTCAAATTGACAACAATGGAGTGTAATAATTTTAAGATCCCACTCTTCACTCATTGATAAGAGTCTGGCCAGGGACTTGGCTGTCAGCTTTTGTCATAATAAAGTATGAATGCTAGAAATAATGAGTTTGAACTGTTCACTTAACTTAGAATCAAGTGGAGTGCATGGCAGTATGTTATCGTTTAAAACCTAGCTGTACGTAGCCAAGGACTGGTGAATTTACTCTTCCTAATGCACCCACATGTTTGAACCCAACTTTCAAAGAGCCCATTAGTACCAGAGCTGCCAAGTCTCCCTGAAAATGTCAAAATCTGTTCATGTCTGAATAAGAGAATATTAAAGTTTCCCTGTTTTGGGAATTATTTTTGCCCATTGAAATGCATGTAACACACAGATATCTCCCTGATTGCTGTGTGGAATCTCCCTGATTTGGATGTGTGAATGTTGGCAGGCCTGTAGTACCGTATAGAATTCTTGATAACACAGTCCAATTTTTATTTTTTTTATTTTAAGTTTAATTTTAGAATAAATTTGCAATTGATAATGTTATCCTGGATGTCTTTACATGGTAGGTGTCTGGGATGAAGGCTATCTACATGGATGCCGGCCCAGGGGGGCTGAGCCTGTCCAGTGTGCTGAACAGCCAGCTGAAGAAGGCCTGTGACTCCGGCAGGGAGGATGCCTTCACCAACGCCATGTTCAGAGTGTGTGCCCTCCTCATTAGTACAGAAGGTATGTGGCTTTAATAGATGGAGTCAGAGACTTGGTTAGAGCCACTGCTTGAGTTTCAATGGAGTTGGAGGGCTGTGGAACCCACTGGCCTAATGATTACAGACCTCCGTTTGCCTTGGAGCAAATTTAGTTCCGTAAACCTGATGGTCCAGTAGCCTGGGACCAGAGAATCAGTTGATCTGTCAGACCAGTGTTGATGGCATGGCCTGAGAGGGAGAAAAACAATAATCCTGTTTTAGTTCCTGCTCATCTTTGTATGACACAATATGCCTGGTTTGCACTTTACTGTTTGCTGACTATTCCTAGACACCTGGGAAGAACCACAAAGGGGCGAACCCTGAAGGGGCGAACTGCAAGGGGGTGAACCGCAAGGGGGTGAACTGTGAGAGGTTGGCATTATACGCTCGGTTTGTGGTGAGGGTGTGTGGGTGGATCACATCATTGGGTTGGCACCTTGCTCTTTGCAATTAATGAATGAAGCGGGATCTTTTACGTGCATGATTTGTGACTCTCTCATACTTATGAGTCGGGACCTCCACTTTATGTCCTATCTGAGGGACAGAGTGTTTTGTCTCCTACTAGAAGGGACAGTAAGATTACACACAATGTTGCTCAGCTAGACTAAATGGGAATTGAACCCTAGCCATTTGATTGTGAGGTAGATGTGCTTTTTGACTGAGCCACATCATCCGACATCGCCCTTTGCTGTAGTTTAGAATGTGAAGAAAAAGTCTGGCATGAATTTCGATAGCTGGGACTGGAATAAATTTTGTCAAGTGTTGAAAATGTCTTTGTTGGCATGGTTCCTGCTTCAGGAAGTAATTACTTGATTCACCAAAGACTTCTTTATCATTTCATACTCTTTTCCATCTTATGTGAAAGCATCAACGACACATTTATTTAAGTGCGGAAGATCGAAATGATTTACAAATTTGTAATCGTTAACAAACAAAAAATATTATATGATAAGCCTAAGTACTGTATAATGGACTCCTGATATATTAAACAGTAGAACTTCGAGTACTTCTTCAAAATTTTACTGCACCAATGCATAAACTTGCGGCAAATTTCCCAAAGCTCACCACACCTAATGATCTCTAATCCTTGCAGGGATGGACAGACACCTGCTACACAACCTCTGTCGAGCCCCCGTCCGGCTCTTCACAACGCTAGCCATGGAGAAGGCTGTTGCATGCTGGGAATGGCTCCTCGCCGCCAGGTCTGACCTGGAGCTTCAGGTAGGGTCAAGTTTGAAACATGGATGGGAAATATCAGACAGATTTACTCTAGGAGTCGTAGTCCGGGCTTCAAGTTTTAGGGTTATATTCCCAGATACACAGTTGTATCATGCGTTTCTCACTTCCTGTATCTTGTATAGAACTATTTCACAGTTTTTCCCCCAAAAGAGCACTCACTACTGTCCTGAGTTTATTGAAAAGTACCCGAACCCGTTCCAGATAATTTGTTCTCCACTCTCGACATGTAGAGGTGTTAAATAGTGTAAAAGTGGATATTTTCATGCCAGTAATTTCAGGCACTCGGCCAGTCGTACCTGTCTAGTCATTCGGCCTTGCTTGCCATGTACTGTGAACCAAAAACATTCACAGCATGAAACTTTCACGGATTGGAGGATGCAGCCTGCTTCGCAGCATGAAACTTTTGGAAATTACCACTGGCATTTAATTAATTGTCTAGACAAGAACATTCCCCATGCATTGTTCTTTCACAAATCATGGCTCTTGATTAAATTCACGAAAGTTTCATGCACGCAATAAATTTCTGGTTTTAAACTGTATTCTCACTTTGACTCATCCGTGGTGTCTCCTCATCTCACATCCACCACACCCACCAGCTGATGCGGGAGATGGCGGGGGCGTGGCAGATGAGCATGGACGAGAGGCGGGGACTCTTCGCCGTGGATCTGGAGGAGCCGAGCCCATTGGCAGCCATCAGCGGGGACGACATCCCCGAACCCAACCCGCCAAACACCGTACCGCATCACATATGGACTCAGGTAGGTAGACATCATCTGAAGTCTAATTGTGATGAGAGTTAATAAGATCAAAGATATGATCTGAAGATACAATACAATACAATACAATACGATCTGATCATTTATATAGCACTCTTACACAGTCAATGAATGGTTTCACAGCACTTTACAACAAAATTCAGTCACAGATTAGCATTAAAAAGAAAAGTCTTGAGATTCTTCTTGAAGACATCAAGGGATGGGGAAATGCGGACGAACCGTGGTAGATTGTTCCACAATCGCGGTGCAGCCGTCACAAATGATAAGCTTGAAGATAATGATGTGCATCCAAACACTCGTTGTCCTGTGAGATGGTTTTTGTCTACGCTCCACAACTCAACCTTGTGCAACCACTTACACCGTATGAACAACAAATTTCAATATGTAGACGCTGCTATTGATGTTTTCAACGCATATGTACTCATTTACTGGTGGGGAAATTACAAAATGAAGTGACAGCAGAATATGGAATGAGTACTACTACTGTGCCAGTGACCGTCACAAGGCTTCAGAATGAAGTAGACTTTCGTGTTCAGACAATTCAGAGCAAATCATGCAGGTGATTTTGAAGAAGACATGTATTAACATTACTCTTTTTAAAGTAAAAGATAATGTCATGAAACACATACATAGCAGTGTGACATTAATATCTGACCACATATCATTTACACGTGTGCAAAGGGGGAGGAGGGGATGCTTGAGAAGCTTTGTTATTTAATCAGTTGCTTAGAAGTTTTACTTTCAATTTAATTCATTTCTGCAACTTTTTTTTTTCAAATGTACAATGTACAAACGAAAATACAAGAACACAGATTTTGGTAAAATGACATTTTTCTAAGGATGATCAAGTGTTCAAACAGAATTTATAAATCATTTAGAAACATACAGTAAATTGTTATATTTTCACTTTCATGACATGTTCCGTACTGCAGGGGCCATCACAATAAACATACTTAATGATGTTTGACTAGATTGCAGCCCTTTCCTGACAGAACAAATAGAAAACTATTCTAAATGATTTACTTGCAAAAAAGGGGATATGAAAAGGTATAAGTGCTGGGGGGGTGGTGGGAGTCACGAATGGCCTAACTTGATTTCACTTCAATAAAATAATGTGAGCATACTTAAACAGACCAATGATTAACATAACTATACAAATCTGTCGTAGTTGTCAGTAATACACTATATTTCAATATATTTTCTTGTGGGCCCAAGGTAGGCCCGCGGATAGGCTTTGTTTAAAATGCTAACAAATAATACCATATGCTCATCCACAGTTCCTCCACCAGCGCCTGGAGAGCATCAAGTACAGCAGCATCAACGTGGTGGAGATCTTCGTCTCCATCCTCCACCGCTCCCTGCCGATGCAGGTGGGCCAGACGAAGGGCGCCCTCTCGCGGCACATCGCCGCCATGGGCCCCCGCTTCCGGCTGCTCTGCATGGGGCTGTCCCTCCTGCAGGGGGATATCCTGCCCAGCAGTACGGGGAAGAACGTCCTGAGGGAGAGGATCTACTCGGCTGCTTTTGATTTCTTCAGGTGAGTCAAGGTTACAGCAATTGTCCCAGCCTAATGACAGTTTACTGCCATATCATTTAGAGTGATTATGTCCATCTACATCCTGGGTCCTGTTTCAAAACTTGTTCTCAGTAACAACTGCCACATTTCTGTGACAAATTTGCTCTCAGCCAATCGGATGCAAGGATTTCAGTAGCTTAAAACAACTATCCATGTAACAAGTTTTATGAAATGGGGCCCAGGTGTTTCTACAAATACTCGGTCCATCTGTTCTTGAGACTTGAGACTTGAGACTACGTGTACATGTGTACATGTATACTACTAGTTGTTAATGATGGTTGTCTAAAACGATAATCCATAATGCCCTCACTACAGATTTTGGCCAGACACAAGACAATGCACACTTTGCTAGGACTGTCCCATTTCCCAGTAATCTATTGTCTGTGAAGCCAGTCAATGTAAATGTAACATGAGTGTTTCTTGCACCAAAATAAGTAGCTTCAAACCAGATCTCTATTATCCAGACTTGTATCACTAAACCCAAATGGATGCCGGTCCAGATGTGACCCAATAACTGAGGTTGGACTGTATTGCAAAGCTCTTCCAGTACCGTGATGTTTGACAAAGACACTGTGTGAAATTAATGTGGCCACCTCTTTCAACTTGTTTTGTTGTTTGCAGTGTGGCTCCCATGTGCCCAACGCAGTCCATGAGCGAGCTGCGTGAGGACATCGGAATCCTGATCAGGTTCTTCCACGCCATGCTGGCTGAGAAAAAGTACCTCAAGGCAACCACAGCAGTGGTACAAGGTCAGAAAACCTTTTTTCATCATTATCATAGTCGTGTTACATTGTATCTATTCGGTATCTCAGACATTTTTACATATAAAGTTACATAGCAATTTCAATACCCCATTGGAGAAGCACTCTGAGAGCGCAAATCTCCGCCAAGTAGCTAATTTCAGCCAATGATCTTGTTCTTCCGTAGGAATCAGTGATTTCCACCAATTTCTACCCATACATGTAGTGTGTACTGAAAGTTGCCCGATTTCCCAATATAGAAGCCTTTTATTACGTCATCAATTTCCAACTGCACAGCACGCCTCGCCGTAGTAGAAGCTAGAGCACGCACTTTAGTGCGCGTATGAAAACCTCAAAATTTTGCAGCTTGAACTCCCAAGTGCATTGACCCTACCAGCCAAAATATCAAAAATCCTTCATAAAATCCATACAAATTTCCTGATCACTACCAAAATTTAATCATCTGTTCCTTCTGTCATTCTCAATCTTTCCTGCAAGTTTCATCTAAATCTGTTCACAACTTTTTGAGTTATTTTGCATTCGGACAACCGAACAAATGGTAATGAAAATATAACCTCCCCCTGGGCGAAGGTAATAACGAAGAAAAAAAATAAAAATTATAAACAGAAACAAAGTAGAAATGGAAAAGCACTTTGTTGCTTTCAGGTGGATGTGCTGGCAAAGACTATTCATAATGATTACATGAATATTTATTACATCACAAATGCTTAACTCAGTGAATTTTATAACCCGCATACCCATTGGTACACATGACCTTTCTAACCTCGTATGCAAAATGAAACAACAACTGGCTCCTTACGCCTGTGGAAATGATCCATCCCGTTTACAAGGGAGTTCAACGTTTAAGATGATTCTGATGGAACGATCTTTGCATTCATATCATCCTGAACAGAAGCCGACGATCAGCACACCCTGGGTGTGGTACCAGCCGACCTCCGCGCCAGCAACGAGTACCTCAGCGCGCGGCCCATGACGGGGCGCCCTCAAGGCTGGATGAACACCATGCCGCTGACGAGCAACATGTCGGTGGTGTCCAAGCGGTCGTCTGTGACCCATAAGAGTGGCGAGGTTGGAGCCAAGTATGCCAAAGAATACATGAAGAGAAGGAATCTCATATTACATCTACTGGTAAGTTTAATGGGACAACTTTGGTTAATATGGTGCATACTTTGAGAGTACAGTGGACTCCCGTTATAACGAAGTCCTCGGGACCGGCAGTTTTCTTTCGGTATATCGAAATTTTGTCATAACCGAACAAAAAAACAATAAGAAACATAGAGAAGATAATGTTTTGGCCTGAATTTTTACTTCGTTGTAACCGGAATTTCATTATAACTAATCTCGTTATAAAGGGAGTGTACTGTATAAGGCAGTTAGTTTGATGGAGAAGAAAATTTCGTGAATTTTAAACATTTTTTTTTCTCTGCAGGAAAAACTGACTGAATGTTGTTCAAAAGGTTGGATTTTTAAAATTCCTTTATATGCAATACCATTCTACAAACTGGCAAACAATGTGATAAATATATGAAAACCTACTGAAAGCAATGTGTGCTAAAAGATACAAGCCCGGGTGTTGTTAATAGACTTAAAAGAATGGTATTCTGGGGAAGGGCTGTTAATCGTAAATCTGCGTAATTCAACTGTTCTCAAGTTTGATCTCGGTGGGATTATATTGTCTCAGCCATACCAGCACATGTAATGTCTGCTTATAGAGAAAGCAGTGAATAGTAAAGACAACTTTGGTGCTGTAAAATTCTCCCTTCTCATCCTCACCCTTGTCCCTCTTCTCCTTTTCCTTTTCTCCTTCTTCTTTTTCCTTCTTCCCCCATCCTTTTTTCCTCTTTTTCTTCTCATCTCATTCATCCTTCACTGACTCCTCTCTCCAATCTTCCCTTGTTCGACATCCTCCCAATCTCTCTCCTTCTCCATCTCCTTTTCCACCTCCAAACTTCTCCTTTGCTCCTCCTCCTCCTCCTCTTCCTCTACCACCCCCAACCACCACCATTTGACGTGCTGCCCCACTGCCCAGGTGAATGAGATTGAGCGGCTGTGCTGCTGGTGCAACCCGCTGGACAATCCCGAGGCCCGACTCCCCGGGGAGGACCTGGTCGCCAACTGGAGAGTGCAGCAGACCACCAACGAGCGCAACTGGCGTGACTTTGCCCATCTCGCCTGGGAGGTCTCCCCGCATCTCGCCTGCCAGCTGCCTGTCAGGTGAGTTTGAAGCAGGCTCTCACATACGCGTAGCTTCAGGTCCATGGCACACAATTCTTGGTATCGCGAATGCGCATGCTAAAGAGCCCTGTCACAGATGCACTGCAGGATTCCTTGGTGCCATTGTTGCTTCCGGTTGTCTGGCACATGTCTTAGTTCCCATGCAATTCAATGCAATTTTTGTTCTTTGCTGCTTTTTTCTTAGAATTCAACTGAGTAAGAGTTTAAAATTTTCACATTTTACTGATGTGCTGGTCACATGATGGAAGGTGAAGAAATTTACGACAAAAAAAAATACCCCTGGATAAAGACTGAACATGACCTGAGTGTGTATGCAGCCAAAACCTGGGCAAGTTTATCCCCTGAGCTATCCCATAATGCATCTACACTGTAAAATGCTGCTCTGTGCACGGCACCTACTAAGTAGGTATTGGCAGTACTGAGAATTGCAAAACCTAAATGTCTGTGTGATGCCAGGGTGTGTCCTTATGTGCTTCTTAGTATGACGTCACAAAAGAAGTTTGCTAAAGCTGTCATCCCCCTCAGCCGAATCATGAGCCGAACTGTGATCGGACCACAGACTACAGTGGATCGGACTTCTTCGGACTCGTGGAAATGGGTCATAGCATACGCGCTAAAGAGGAGTTGATAGCACAGGTCTCTGTAGGAAACTTGCACCGTGCGCCTGCATACGCATTTGACTAAACAACCGGGTCCATGTGCCTTTAATCTTTTGCAACAGATCTATAATTGGCGGTGTTCTCCAGCTGCCATTTCAAAACAGCCGATTGTATTGTGTGAACGCCACATATTGTTGCCTCAACTACAATATCCTCATTTGTTTCTTTCTCGCATCATGGTTTAGGTTCAGGGCGTCGGAGAGTCTGGTCAAAGAAGTGACCCGCATGGTTCGCCTCAACCCGATGGCGGTCAGCGACCTCCCCAGCGCCATCCACTTCCTGGTCACGGAGCACAGTGTAGATGCTGATGTTGCCGAGGTATAGTTGAACTTTAACCTCTGAGTAATCGTGCTTTGTATGTACCCTTGGCCCTTTGTAAGCCTACGGAATATATTCCAAGAATATATCACTTCCAGAAAGTAATATCTGTAGATGGCATCAAAATATGTGTCAACAGGGATTCCTTCTGACACCCTCCTGGCTAGGAGATAATATCATGCCATTAAATCTGTATGAACTAAATTTTTATGAGAATGAGTATTATGAAAGGAGGTATTCACAAATTGCTTGAAATTTTGCTAGGTACAATGTATCTCAGTGTCACAGTTGCTTTTATCTGCCTATGCCACATCATGTTCTGCTTCAAAAGTATAAGGCTTTCAATTCCAGATGAAGAATGGGGTTTTTAAAAAAAGCCACTTCACATTTTAGTGGAAGAAATATGCTTACAAAATACATGTGTTCTTATCAATTTTTGTCATAGATTCTTTCGGTATTGCTATGTCCAATGTTCTGTGATTTAAAGAAAAAATACAGAACTCTATATATGCAAACCATGCCTTGCAAATGGAAGGTACAAATAAACATACTGTCCTTACGGTGATCTTTTGTTCTCTTTCTTCCCCCTTGCAGTTGAGTCACATTCTGTGCTGGGCCCCAGTCCCGCCTGTCACAGCCCTGTCCTACTTCTCCCAGCAGTACCTGCCGCACCCCTTGACCGCCCAGTATGCCACCAGGGTGCTGCAGGACTACCCCCCGGAGGCCCTGCTCTTCTATGTCCCCCAGCTGGTGCAGGCAGTCAGATATGACACTGTGAGTACACCTTATCCCTCTCTGTCTCTCAAATGTAAAAGTGGACATTTTTAGCTTCAAGTAATTTTCTTGTGCTCAGCCAGGTAGGATAAACTTTGCATATTTTTCAGTTCTGGGACGGTCACGACTTCAAACAGCTCACTGCTGCCATGGTGCTTAAGGGCTTTGACTGCACATATTACAGTGAAAGATAACTGGTCTGCATTAGGACAGCACATTCAGAGGAACCGCAAATTTGAAGGAAACTCCAAAGAACTACAGTTATACTTCCATTCAATATTCCTATCTTCAGGTCAAAGCTACTATGTATAAAGTAACATTATTTGTAACAAGCAAAAAATGTCCACGCTTCTTCTTTTTTTGTTCTAGTTTAGTGCTGCGCAAAATGCATGAAAATTTCCACTCTTGCAGTATTATACTTGGAACCTTCCTCTGTTTCTCATCAGTACATTCACATGGTGATCCTTAACTTTGAGGATAAGCTGACTTCGAGGATAAGCTCTATGGGGTACCAAGTGTCGCACAGTTGTGTTTGTTATGAAATCCATCATTTCATCACCGTAATTGCCATTTTTTCACGAAATCAGTTATTTTGTCGACAAAGTGATCATTTCTTTGTTGAAATGACAGTGAGAACACTGTGTTGAAGAGGAGAGAACTCTTTGACTTTCAATTCTTTGGCCAACTTGATATTGACAAAGAGTCGCTAAAAATTGCGCAAAATTCCTCGTGATATATATTTTGATGGCATGATGAAGCTTTATCAGCTATGTTCAACTGTAAAACTTGCATTACATAGCACCTTGTCACATTTTCTCAGTTTGAAAACACAGCAAATCTATTCCCAAGTGCCTGATTTTTCCAATATAAGTCTTGAACTCTATATAATCTGATGTCAGTCTAGAGTGAGATGCATTTCAAAATGCAAACCACTGTATGATATGTGATGAGAATGTTTCCCCCTTCTTTCTCCCAATCCAAGTTTGGCTTTGTGACTGAGCTGATCCTGGTCCTGGCCAAGAAGTCCCAGCTGCTGGCCCATCAGCTCATCTGGAACATGAAGACAAACATCTTCAAGGATGAGGAGGGCAAGGAGAGAGACGGTGAGTTGCCAGATTGACGTGTGACCAAAGGGCATGACCCCTTCAGGTTCACGTGAAGAGGTCATAAGGATCACGACCTGAGTATGCTCACATGATGGGTCGTGACGTCTTCATGTTCACATTGTATGATCATGACCCCTTCAGTATCATGTGAAGAGGCCATGACCTCATTGTGATCATGTGATAAGGTCATGCCCTCTTTATGATCATGAGGGAAGGTGGTGACCTCTTCATGTGCACATTGCAAGGTCATGGCCTTTACATGTTTGTGTTGTGTTCTATTTGTGTTTCCAAGATTATAGATTACTTTGGTAAATGTTTTTACCAAATTTTGGTTTGTGTGACAAATGTGTGTTTTGTTTTGTTTTGTTTTGTTTTTTTGCTTTGATGGCTAGATGGATTCCATTTAAAAAATTTTAATCAATCATATTCAAAGAGAGGTTTTTATTTGCCAAGGTAATCTTTTTTTTTCTTTTTTTTCTACAGCTAGCCATTATTTATAATACAGTGTATGTGTATGTACATTATGATGTAATTTTCTGCAACTGTAGGAGAGTTTGCTGATGCCCTGGAAGCCCTGATTGAAGGCATTATTGCCAACCTGTCAGGACCAGCAAAGGAATTCTACGAGAGGGAGTTTGACTTCTTTGGCAAGATCACAGCAATATCTGGTGAAATCAGGTATGGTCTTCCTTTTATCCTTGTGGCTGAACGTGTACGTTGTTGTATACATGACTTACAGTGTAATCAGTTCACACACTACCAAATTTATCTGCGTCTATAAAGTTAAATCCGATTGTATCGAGAAAAATTCCCTTCCCTGCAGTTTCATTTTAAAGGAGCAGAATTACAAACAACATGTCTTACTCAAAATAGCAGACACGTAGAGTGTGTCTGAAGTTAGATTGGTTTGATTGTAGTAGAATCTTATGGAAATGGACATGGCATGATAAGTCAGCAAGTTAAGAGTATACTAGAAAAGCTCTTGATCACTAGACTTAGACAATCCAAGCTCAGACGCTGTATTTTTCATAAGAAAAGACTATGATATGAGTATGTGACATTGTACAAATACACATTCCTGTTGCTTTGCTCTTCAATCAACAAGATATTTTCAAGTCCGCTTTTGAATTCCGTTTTTTCACACATTGTGCAGGATTTTCCACCTTAACTGCCCCCGTTGAAACTCTTCCTGTACCGCTACCTCTAAACGGAATAACTTGTACCAGCCTTCCTCACCGTTAATTAATCTATTCAGATTTCCTACATGTTAATTCTGGGTCTTTGTTTATTTTTGTGGAACAGACCATTTCCAAAGGGGGATGAGAGGAAAGCTGCATGTCTGAGGGAATTGGCCAAAATCAAACTCCAGCCGGGATGCTATCTTCCTAGCAACCCAGAAGCTGTCGTCATGGAAATCGACTACAAGTCAGGCACACCCATGCAGAGGTAGTGTAGATAGTTCTATTCTGGTCTATTTGTGAAACTAGTAATTCTGTGTTGTTTTGTGGATGCTGTTGTCTATTTTAAGCTGTGATTGTACATGTTATCATGCATTCTCATCCAATTTAACACAAAAATATATACATGTACATGTATCTGAAAAACTATACTGTGAATGCCATCCTATGATACTGATTAGATATGTAAGGTAAGTTTGTCAAAACATGTGGATCCAGGGAAGCCTTATGCAAAGCATTCATGTCGTATACCACGTATGTCATAATATGTGAATGATTATTTAATTTGATTTGATTTGATTTTTCTTGCATTATCATTGTACAGGAACACACATTGTTGTAGTATACATGTCAACAATTCCAGTAAGTCAGTATTAAAAGTTTTTTGGAGTGACTGAAAAATCTGAATTGTAACAGAATACATTGGTATCATCAGCAAACAGCATATATTGTTGTGACATTGTGTTAATAATGATTATTGTCATTAAAACTGTTAACGAATCAGTTTTTAATTTTGGATCATTCATTACACAATAGTGAACACCAGGACTATTGTGCATGCCGTACTCTGAATGCAGTGAGGTATTGTACACGTGTATGTTGATGTAAATGTTGCGTTTTGCTTAAATGTTCTCCACAGCGCTGCCAAGGCCCCATTCTTGGCCAGGTTCAAGGTCCAGAAGTGCGGTGTCCAGGAGCTGGAGAACCTCGGACTGAAGGGCTTAGGGTCGGACATGGGTCAGGTTGTGGCTGGCTCTCTCAAGACTCAGATATGGGAGGCCTGTATCTTCAAGGTCGGCGATGATGTCAGACAGGTAATGGTTTGAATGTATGCTTGTCAAATATTGGGTCGCTTCTCTCACAAAGGTTTCCTACTGCGAGAGTCATTTTCTAACTTTATTTACGATATTCATGCTCTGTATGTGCACCAGTGCTCAACTAATTCATCAAGCTGTTTCATGCAGTTACAATTAGTCAGTTCATGTGTTCACTTGTGAGGTGTCAAATAGGATCTTCTACTTTTCTTTCTCCTGATAATTGTAACTATCAGTTTCAATGTATTTATTATAACTATTATTATTATATTTTGTTCTTGTTCTTATTCTTATTCCTAGTCTTAACATTGCTGTTATCATTATTAGCATTATCATTATGAGAGTATAATCATCATATCTTCATCGCCTTCATCAATGTACTTTTGTATGATATTAAATTATATATATATATATATATATATATATATATATATATAGTAGTTGCTCCGCGTATTGGCAGTACTAGAAATAGCAATAATAAAGTCACAACAGAGGAATGCAGGGAATGCATTAATAGCCAATCTTGATTTAATGAATAATCTGAATTTTCGAGGATCCTTCCTCTTCTTCAGGGATGACAGTGTATTCACACTGTCATCCCTGAACAAGAGGAAGGATCCTCGAAAATTCAGATTATTCATTAAATCAAGATTGGCTATTAATGCATTCCCTGTATTCCTCTGTTGTGACTTTATTATTGCTATATATATATATATATATATATATATATATATATATTTTTTTTTTTTTTTTTTTTTTTTTTTTTATATCAATCTCTTTGTGTCTGCTAGGATATGTTGGCTCTCCAGGTCATTGGACTCTTCAAGAACATCTTCCACCAGGTTGGCCTGGACCTCTACTTGGTTCCCTACAAAGTCGTGGCCACTTCCCCAGGGGTGAGTTAGCTTAAAGGGCAACTCAACGCCGTGTTGAAGTCCACTCAATCATAGAGTAAAAATCAAACAAACAGAACAGTTACAGTTTTTTCAAAGTCGGACGTAAAATGATGAAGTTACAGTATTGTAATATTTCATGTGTTTTTTCACCGGTGATATTTGGAGCTACAGCTTATCGTCGCCGGGGCAACAAGACCTTGTATCTACAAAACGTTAAAAAACAAAGCAAAACAAAACAAAACAAAACACGGCAGCCTGTATCAGGTGGAATAGACTTTCCTTTGACATGCCGTGGGGGCTTCATTTTTGGGGTAAGATAAGCTAGGATTTGTAAAAGGCTTCACTTAACTGACTGTTAATCCAGAAAAGTCATTTTCACCAAAATATGAGATACAAGGTCTTATCACACCAGCGGCGTTATTCAAGGTCAGAGTCAAAGATGTCGTCACTTTGGCACTCTCATATTGTGTTTTTGCAGAAAAGCTTTTTACAGAAAAATATTTATTAATATATTTTTTGGTTGACAATCAATATTTCTTTTCATTTCACATAGTTTTACTTACATGTACCTTATTTTCTGTCGCCAAAGGAGATATTGTGATGTTCATATGTGTGTATATTTTTGTCGAAAAATGAAATAAAAAAATTGAATTGAACTGAACTGAATATGTCACATGATCAGTGTGGAGTCATCCAGTGTGTGCCAGACTGTAAGTCACGTGACCAGCTCGGCAGACAGACAGACATCGGCATGTACGAATATTTCCTGACCAAGTACGGCGATGAGACGACTCCTGCATTCCAAAAGGTGTGGATTCACTCTCTTATTCTTGCTCTCTCTCTCTCATTTCTCTGTTTGTCTGTCTATATATCTATCTTCTTATTTCTCTTTCTATCTATCTACCTATCTACTATGTATCTATTTATCTGTCTATCTAAACCTTTCTTTCTATCTATCTATCTGCCTATCTACATATCTATGTATCCATCCATCTAAACCTTGTATCTATCTGTCTATACCTATTTTCTTTCTGTATCAAAACCTATCTATCTTTCTATCTATCTGGGGGTATCTAAACCTATCTATCTATCTTTCTGTCTATCTACCTATCTATATCTATTTTCCTATTTATATCTACATGTATCTTCCTGTTTTTCTATCTATCTAAACCTATGTATCTATCTTTCTATTTATCTATTTATCTCTCTCACACACACGCTGTGTGACAGTTTTCATGCTTTTTTATTCTGTCTCAATTCTCACATGTGACCATTCAGTATTTTAGAGTGAGCACCAGATTCACTGGATTACTCTCTTTAGCACTTGTGATTCTTGGGCACGTCCAATTTTAGGGAGAGTGTATGAAGCTTTCACAGGAATATCTCCCTTTTTCTTTCTGAATGTGTGAATTTTCATTGAATATCAATTACAAAGTACAGTAATCTAGATGGTAAACTTGCAGCAGAAAGAAATCCTCAACTGACTCAAAGCAAGAATTAAAACATTGAATAACCACTTGCCTCTCATATTTTTAAGCAATATACCGGTAAAGTTATTTTCAGATTGAAGAAGAAATAGAGAGGAATGACCCGTTGTGGAAAGTATTCACAGTGTGGTTTCCTAATCATGTGTGATCTTCTTCAGAACAAATTTGTTTTAAAAGTTAGATCAACTGTAACACCTGATTATTAAAGTAAACTCATTTAGAAACCACCAATTACATGTACCTGGCACATCCAACAAACACAATCCCATCAATTTGTCATTTGATACACTTCACGTTTATACTCCCTGTGTGCTGTGCACCCCAGGCTCGGCGCAACTTCATCCAGAGCATGGCTGCCTACAGCGTGATTGGTTTCCTGCTGCAGATCAAAGACAGACACAATGGTAACATCATGCTGGATTCAGTGGGACACATCATTCACATTGGTGAGTGTCACTGGGGGAGTGGATAAAACCTTGCCCAAGGGTAAACTGATTCATTTCTTTGCAGCTGCAACTTGTGCTTGATAGTGCCTGTTGTTTGTTATTGCAGAGGTATTCATTATGGTCATATGGTCAAGTCTAGCAGGTGTATTTCGGAGGATGTATAGTTCTTTTTTTTTTGTTAATGGGGGGGGGGGGGGGGGCATCTCCTCATGGGGCTAAGGTGCAACACATCGTGTTGGGGGGGGGGGGGTAACCAAAAGTGAATAAAAGATGAATTATTTGTATATCATGTTGTTTCTTTCTTGATCTTTTGTTTGTATTATTTTGGTTAGCTTCATTCATTTTTGTGTCGTTGGGTTATTTTTATTTTTTTATCTATTTTTTTTTTTTTTTGGGGGGGGGGGATCTGGCAAGTGAACCATAAATTTCTCTTTCAATATCATCCAGAGATTCTACTTCTTGATTCTTAACTACCAGACAAGTTTGGTTGCTTCCAAAATGTCTCTTACTGACCTTGCTGTCTTTACTGTCATAAGTGGTTGTGCCTGGCATGATGTGCCATTAATATTAATATCTCCCCCCAACAATAAACGGTATCCTCTCCGCCCACCCCCAACGTAGACTTTGGCTTCATGTTTGAGAGTTCCCCGGGAGGCAACCTGGGCTGGGAGCCAGACATCAAGCTGACTGATGAGATGGTGATGATCATGGGGGGTAGCGTCAACGCCGCACCCTTCAAGAAGTTTGTGGAGCTCTGTGTCCAGGCCTACCTGGCAGTCAGGTGAGTTTTTGGGAGGGAATTGTTGAGAAGGACTTAGCAATTATTCACTCCACCTACATGCATCTCACAAGGTATTAACTCTATGGCAAAAAACAACAACAACAACAACAAACCTACAAATAACAAAATTATGATGATGATAGGTTGCCTATTGATTTCCACTTGCTGATCCAGCTAATGAATTTCATATTTTATTACACACTAAATATCACTTGATCAGGATGTAGGACTATGAATTGTGGTAGCGTTAATAAAGTGTTCAATCTGCACTATTTCTTTTGTCTTATTTCGGTGATATGATGTAACTGTACATGTGTTGACCATTCGTGTTTCTCCAGTATGGAACCTTACCTTCTTCAGTTAAAAGAATTTTTTTCAACTCGAAAACAAAACAAAAGAAAACACGACAAAACAAAACAAAACACCAAACAAACAAATACATACATCAAAATGACAGGAAAATAACACAGCAAGCACATACGTTAAGATTTTGGATTAGTGGAAAATTGAGCAAAGAAAATGGGATTCCATCGGGATTCGAACCCAAGACCTCCGGATTTCTAGCCCGGCGCTCTACCGACTGAGCTATAGAAAGCCCTAGTTCAGTGTTCGTCCCAGAAACCCTAATTTCTTAATGCTCGGATGGGATTGATAGTCCTGACATGTAACTGCTTGATCACAATGCGATGTTTTCTAATGGGAACGCAGATGTTTTTTTTTTTTTTTTCATTTTGTGGAAGTACATGTAGTTATTGCCCCTGAAGACACAGAGTCTTCTAATGCTGCTTTTTATCATTTCCCATTATAAGGCCGTACCAGGAGGCCATCGTGTCCCTGGTTGCTCTGATGCTGGATACTGGGTTACCTTGCTTCAAAGGAAAGACCCTCAAGCTACTGAGGTTAGTGAAGATAAGACAAGACATAGTACCACTTTGTGCCCTAGCCACAGATGTAGTTTCAGCAACAGAATCATATTTTGGCACAAACTGGCTTCATTTTGTTTCCACATTATCTTTTTGTTGTGTCAGCAAGCAAGCAAGCAATGCGGGGTAGAAAAACATTTTCAGGACTTGTGCTCTAACAATAACAAGCTTGGACACTGGTGTGAAACACAAGTGTATCAAATTGATATGCAATGAATATGATTTATATAATGTCTTAGACTGAACCTTTAATATTCTGATACTTTGACTCCTCTCTAGTTTCTGATGTTAACAAAAAGAGCTGGACTTTTAAAGTCAAGTAATAGTGTGTGAAGGGAGAAAGAATATGCTTGGATAATACTCATGTATGAGTGAAATGATATACAATTGTTAAATTTTCTGAGGGTGTACAATGTCTAAATCAGAATGTACACTATCTCTTCTAATGTTGAGCCTCTCTTCTGTTGAAAAGGATGAGATGCCAGACTAAGTAGGTCTGTTAAGGGCACTATGACAATTACAGTAGGCCCATTGCACATCTCATGTGAGACTAAAAAAGAAGAACAGCATTGTATGTACACAGGAATATATGTATGAATCTGTACCTGGTAATTATATTATAATATTGTGTTATACCTCTTTTCAGTTGTACTGCTGCAAACCTCAGTATGAAAAATGATATCAAGTTGCTTATTTAATTTTTTTTTGTTCTTTCAGCTTCCATATTGTGTGTATTGATATGTACCTGGAAAAAGCCATTAGTTGTAAGTCTAGGCCTCCTGTTGATTTTCATGAGTAGTATGCTGCATTACACAATGTAAATCATATGTGAAGTCAGATTTTTTTGTGTACATCACAATTCCTTTTTTACCTCATTTCAGAACTCGCTTCAGCCCAAACCAAACGGAGAGAGAAGCCGCCACCTACATGGTCAACATCATTGAGAAGTGCTGCCAGAATGTCAGGTACATTTTGTCATCCTATCATCTGCTTCCCTCAGCCATATATATGGTCGAGGCTACATTGCATTGCTACATTGCATTGCTCTCTTCTTGTCAATGCTCTTAGCACACTACTAATAGTTCCCTCTCCCCTCACCCTTTCCTCAACTGGCATAGTTTGGTTTGTAGTCAAGGTGAATAGCATCACTGCAATATGATCAAACAGCTGTATGGGTGACAGGCGACTCCCATTCTAACAAAGTCCTCAGGACAGGCAGTTTTCTTTCGTTATGTCAAAATTTCATCGTAGCTGAACAATAAAGTGTATAGAGATGTATAGACAACACTTTTTGCACCGACATTTTTTTCTCGTTGTAACAAAATTTTGTTATAACCTCGTTCGTTGTAGGAGCAGCGCCCTCTATCACGTTCACTTTTTGTGTGCCCAGACGCTTAGCTGTCTTATTTGCCATGCTTTACATGATTCAATAGGGATTATTAAAGGGATATGTAAGTAATCTTTATCTATTGGCAATCAGTTTCCGTGAAGATTGTGCCAATCGGCGATCAAAGCATTAAACAAGTGGTTTAAGCATAGTGATTTGTGCAACTACCATGATAGCTTCACACAATATTGATCAAAGTTCTAATAGTTTCTATTCGCAGATATGTGTACATATCAATATGCTTCAATCCCATTATTAATCTATTTGTTTGTTTGGTGTGTTTCCTTTCTTTTTCATTGATATACGCAGGACAAGAACATATGATATGATCCAGTACTTCCAGAATGAAATCCCGTACTAGGAGACCACAGGTGGAGAGATGGAGAGAGAGCGGTGTGAGACCAACTTCCAAGCATAGTGCAATAGCAGACCGTATGTCTCGAATATCTTCTTGGGATGACTTCGCTGTCTGTGACCTTGATTGAAATATATGATTGAATGCGTAGAGAAGAGAATGTGATCTTACAAGTTCCGTTCAAACGGTGATCCTTAACCTCAAGGATGAGCTCTGTGAGGCGCCACGTGTCGCACGGTCAATTTCTTTACAAAATCAGTCATTTCGTAATAAAATTGATTGTGCGACACTTGGCGCCCCATAGAGCTTATCCTCGAAGTTAAGGATCACCGCCTGAACGTAACTAACGGTTCTGTGTTTCTGAATTTGTTCCTGATATATGTTGTCATTTGTTTACTAATATGAGTGGATAATTTTGTTTTTAAGAGTCTATGATGTTCATGTGATACTACATACTATGTTGTGTGTTATAGCATATTTTATTTTACCACTAGAGTTCTCTTGTGTTTTTCTCAAATTATATTAATACACATGTCTATTGCAGGAAAAGAGAAAAAGCTGGGTTTTTTTTTCCACCTAGAATACTACAATGCTGTTATAGCACAAGGTTGGCATTCCTGGACTTGTAGGTGGTTTGAGCAACTGTGAGCTTTATTGCAAGAATACATGTATGTCCATGTGGATGTAGAATTATCATAATCATGATCTATATGAAAAAAATTATAGTTATGTATGCATCTTGTACATTGCATCTGCTTACTTGTTGTTAGGACCTATTTCATGTGATCATGAAGTAACAAGAGAAGAGTCGTGCAATGTATTTTTTGAGAAGATTTTGCCACAATGGCTTCTAACAACACCAGCTGTTGTCAAGAACACTTTTAATCTGAGGTGAACTGCAAACATTGAATTGAAAAAAAGAAGAAAAAAAAAATGAGTGACTCCTGTTAGGTAAATGAGCGTCATTGCTATAGGTTTCAAGAGGTAAGAAAGTTGGTGGTTTATTTCATTTCCATTTTCTTTTTTAAATGAGAGTACTGCATATGATTTTATCTGTCCAGATGTGATACACCAGTCATCAGAATTGTTTGTTTTTCTCTCTATGACGTGATTAAAATCGAACGATATCTTTCTAACCTGATGGGTGTTTACTGGAGATTTATTGTCACACAATATGGACACTGAAACCTGTGTTGATTTTTGTGAAACCATTACATAAAGTTCTTGTCTGTTTGATTTTCATCTTCAACAATGAAAGTCATGAATTCTAATCCAACTGAGGAAGTAGATATTCAAGAAATTGCTATTTGATTTGACTTGTGTACAAATATGTAAATTGATGCCCCCCCCCCCCCAAGCTCAGTAAGGACAATAATGGTGTTACATACATACATACCCAAGTTGCTGTCCATGCCATTTATCTTAATAGTCTGCATGAAGTATCTACAACACATTCACAGGGCTGTCAGCGTTACAGAGTGTACTTTCCAACAGGGTGGCCATTAAGGCATAACCTATCATTTGTGTATAGTACTGCCAGTTGATTTCCGGGTATACCATGGCTATATACTATGAGCATACCCCAGAAAGGAGATTGTGCTTTTATTCTCATTGTTTTCTGTGTATACTCTTTCAGCCAAGCATAAGGTCCCAATATTTATTTTATTGTGCTCCTGTTTTATGGTTGACGCATCGTAAAGTAGTTGCCAGACTATGGCATTGTAATAAAGTTTGATTCAAATATATTTTGTTGCTTTAGTATATCTGATATAAGCATGTATGATAGTGTTTGAAAAACATGCACAAACATGTTATTTGCAGTGTAAGAATAGAATTCATCAAGCAAACATTCCATAAATACTCACTGGCATCCTTTTCCAGTTATACATTTTGTTTGGTTTTATTAGTCACACTGACTAGTGGTCATATTTGTAAGGCTGTGTATTTTCTGTAGAAATCGGTAGCATTACGATATTTTGAGGTGCACTGGCTAAGAGAAATATTTGTGCAAAGTGTGTTGGATTTGTCGTGCGGGTGTTTGTCCATTTTATAAAGAGATCTTTAAAAAACATGAACTGTTAGAGGCTTTTTTCATTGGGAACAATGATCTTGCGACTGTTTGACATATTGCTCTTCATCAACGTAAATAAACACCAAATATTCATTGTTTGAGTAATAGCCATGATAAAAGAAACATGGGCATACATTTTCTAGTGGGAGTCTATGGGACCATACATGTACACTGTGTATGCCCATGGTTTGTTTTTTGTCATGGCTCTTACTCAAACACTGAATTTTTGGTGTTTATTTACATCGCTAAAGGGCAATTTGTCGATCAGTTGCAGGAAAGAACATCTCCAAGCAAGCATCATTAGTTTGCCTAATAATAATCCAGGGTCTTTACTCATCTGAAGGTCCCTCTGCCGCAAGTTTGATGTCTCATTATGCAGTCTAGGATAGTGATATACTCTCCATGTATGCGTTGGTGTGTGTTTGGCCATGGCAAATCTTAACATGGTATAACTTGTCTATATTTGCCCTATGTGGAAATGAATTCTGTGGATGCATCAGTTCCCTATGTGAGATGTGCAATCTATCGACAGACCGAAATAAATTTTCTGATGAATGAAGATGATTTTTCTGCACTCTCTTTGAAAAAAGGAAGATGCATGTGATATTTTCTGACTTTTTACCATGACACAGGTATTTTGCAAACATTTTATGTACGAGTGTGGGTGGTAGGTACTGAATAAACATTTTTAAAGAGTTACTTTTCTCAAAAACATGTTAAATTCCAAATTTGTGTGCTCAGCCTGTGTCCAGGTAGTTTCCAAGGGCCTCAACACTCATTCCTATCATGTAGTTTATGAGTTTATGAGGGTATAGGGTAAAAAACAAGTTGTTGTAACTTGTTAGAACAGATTGAAACCCCAAGCTATCTTATCATTATCTTCAAATTTCTTTTGCTATGTAGAAGAGGATGGAGTTTATTCTGGATGCAGTAGTGCTTTTAGTATGTGTTGAAGGAAAGATTAAAAAGCTTTATGAGAGTTTATAACCTAGAAATATATCTTGTGTGTATTATCAAAAAGTGAAAGTTTTGATTTGTGTATACAACTTATTTCATGTTCCTTGTAAGTAACAGCAATTGTCACAAAATATGACGTATGTATTGTATAAGCCAAAGTTGCTATCCGTATTTGTACTGTTTGATATTGCTTGACTTACGATTTAAAAAAAAAAAGAAGGAGTTTGATATATTTTTATGTTCTTGGCAGTGAATATTGGGGATTACATGTGTACATCAAGTATTTGCCACTTGTGTTGAAGGGAATGTACCATAGTGATGTACACCAAAGCATCATTTGCGTAATGCTAGGTTAAGTAGAGGCTTGCATTTGTAACTTTGATTGACATAATGCATGTATGCTTGTCGTAGAGACGTTTCTTTATGTGTGTGTGTGTGTGTGTGTGTGTGTGTGTGTGTGTGTGTGTGGGTGTGGGTGTGTGGGTGTGCTTAAGAGTGTTTGTGTATGTGACAATTTGTCTGTTCACATCTCTTGAGCTGGATCATGAAAGCCAATGATTGCAAATCCAAAAATACAACTGTAAAATATAAGATGGTCTGATGAAATCAGAGGTTATTATAGTCTATTTTTTACTCAGCAGCATCAGCTAGCTGACCTTTTCAATAAAGCTTGACGACCATTCGTAAGAGCTACATTGTGAAAAGACTCAGTCCAAATCACTTCTGCAGGTGAAGACTTGACCAATATAATGAAAATGTGAGGGATATTGCAGTGATTTGAGTGCCATAGAGGTCAATGACCTCAGAGATGCCAGAGTCACATGTTGTACAGTATTAAGTGATATCTCCCATGATTTTTTTTTTTTTTTTTTAGCACATGACTCGTTCTGAATTTGGCCCTGTTTCAAGCCAGTTTTTCTACTCTGCCTAAGATAAATTTGAACATAGGTGAATATGTGACCTTTTTATGCCTCCACTGCTATGATTAGGGAAGTCTGTCCTGTAAGCAACATTTGAGAGAAAGTATGATGTGGATGATATTAATTATCAACAGTTGAGGAGTGCTACAAAAGGGCCCACAGTCACATGACATAGACGTATGAGCACCTCCTGGCTTTAGTTGTATCTTGTGGCATACAAGTATTTTCAAAATGTCTTCTTCTTTTTTTTTAAGCCAAATCTCACCAATTTTAACATGAATGTATTGAAGGTTGACAATGGCTATCTGATTCAACTTCTCTCTTATGGATAAAGTTTCAAAAAACAACAACAGCAACAACAGAAATAGTATTTAAAAAAGGGCTAAAGTCGAAGCAGTCTGAAAATGTTATTTATTATCGCATGTTATGTTGCAATATACAATTATGATTTTTTAGCTAGATTATTCGTTGCATCCCAAAATCTGTTGAGTACCTCAAACTGTGAACCACTTTTACTCCTGCTCATGCACCTGTATGAATTTTATCAACATGAATAAATCTACTGAGTATTAAAGACTTTGCTTCAAAGCAAATGACTCTGTGCACCTAATGTTTTTCTTGTAATGTTACTCTGTTTCAAGGCCTAATGTAGTTTTAGTATCAGAATGTTCTTGAAAAGAAAGTGGCTATAAGCATTTTGGTAATATGAAGGGATTATTATCAAGGTGTAAGTTTGCAGTTTTGATACACCATTTGGTCGTCGAGACACATTTCAATGTACTTCAATTACTAAGTCGAGAGAGAAAGAGAGAGAGAGAGAGAGGAAAACAGAGTCCTGTTCAAGGTGTCATTGTGAGCAATATGCAAAGACATTTTACTTACGTAATAGTGGCAAATTCATGAAAAAAAAAGTGAAGAACTTTGCGTCCTCCCACCCCCCCCCCCCATAAAAAAAAAAAAAAATGATGGTAAAACAATGAATAGAGACAAGATTACAACTGATAGACAAATCGCCCGTCATCGACGTAAATGAACACCGATTATTCCGTGCTTGGAGCAACAGCCATGCCAGGGCAGCCATCATAATCATCATGGACATAATGATGTACTCGGGTGGGATTCGAACCCGCGACCTCCTTATTGCGAGAAAGGCGCCATATCCACTAGAACTCCGAACTGGTTATCGGTCCGAAGCTCGGTAGTCTAGCGGATATGAAGCCTGCGTGGGCACTCAAGGGGTCTCGGGTTTGATTCCCAACCAACTACATTTGTATGTATGCCCATGATTTTCATCATTGGCTATTTAAATACTTGGTTGGTAATTGGTATTTATTTACGTTGATGAAAAGAAGTTTGTTATCAAGTTGCAATCAGAACAACTCGATGCAAGAGTCATTAATTGATAAGAGAAAAATACTACGACCACAAAATTGACAAGAGTATAAACGGTTTATTTTCAGTTGTCATTAAAAAGATACAGCTGTAACAACATTGCTCTTTTTCGTCATGTAAGGAAGGCTATTGTACAAAAGTAGGAGCCGCTTTACCATGATTTATATTTCTACAATTATACGTGATAGTTTTGAACTTGTGTAATGTCCTTATTTAACAAAATGAGAAGAAATCTATTTCAGTTTTTTATAATTTCTTACAAGCGTGTAGTAGTATCGACCTCAAGATCGGTCTATAATAACGTCTGAGATATGTTTCGCATCGACTACGTCTGGCTTCACGGAACCCCTCTCCTTTGAGGAAATTCATGAAATGAATGGTGCAGTCTAAAAGATACAGCACATGATGGTAATCATGACATCTGCTGTCATTCTAATCCTTACAATTAGTAGGACTTAAGATGGCACGTCTTTGCATAGAAACGTGCTGAACAAGGGTGATGACACGAATTTTTAACTCAGTGCTACTGTGTATGTTTCAAGGCAAATAAAGGACTTTGCGTTACACTCCATGAGAATCATTTTATAATAATAAAAAGCTGTACAATGTAGGTCCTACTTTAGACGAGTTGGAAATGACGCCTCCGAGAACTCCGCGCTTTCTCTGTCCTTGGTTACATAATGCGTGTTGTTGCCTTGGTATTTCAGACTTGTGTTTTTCAGCAGGCCAGCTGTTTTGCGACAGTGAGTAACCCAGCGACGATAATCAGTACGATTTGGCTCGTTACCAGGGAGACGCTGTGGGCGGAGCTTGTCGTCAAGGGACTGGCCGTCGTGTCTCCGCCGCTCTCCAACGGTGTGAAACGAAACTCGAAGTGGTCACCATCCGTTACGAAAAATGACTGTCGTAAGTCTGGAAATAATCATGTTTTACAATGCCAGACAAAGAATAAAATTTACCTCATTCCGGGAGTCGGCATTACATAGGACTTATTAGAACTATGGATGCACAAATCAATGACAAAATGTTCAATGAATTCTCCTCGTGTTTAAATCACAATGAGTGGGAATCGACACGATTAAAGTTTCTGCGCTTCCTCTGGCCTGTGTCACGCTAAAACAATAACGGTGAAATTATCGTTAGAACAATGAAGCCGTCAGCGTTGCATATTCTTGACAGAGACTTTCGATACTTACAATTCATACAAACCATTGACAAACTTTTGTGACGGTTTTTCCTGGTATGTTTCTGCTCCACTATACCTGCCATGATATCATGGCGGGGTACAATATATGTACACGCATAATGTTTGCATCTCTCTTGATTGCGTTTCTTCATCGAATACATTTTATTCAGTTTTTGATAAAGACACTTTGACTTGTAAAACTGATTTCGAGCAGTTGTCAAAGTTCAACGTTTGTTTGTCTGAAAAATGTAATAAGGTTAGTTATTCCAAAGATATTGTCCGAAAGTATCTCGTAGGGTTGGTTAATCCGAAAGTGTGTGTGCGTGGGGGGGGGGGGGGTGCGTACATAAAACGAACCTTCAGAATTACGAACATTGTTTCGAACCTTCGGAAGAACGAACTCCTACCGTATCTTTTTTTTTTTTTTTTTTTTTGGCAAGATGCAAATGCAAAATAGTAATATTTCCAACCAAAATACGCCTTTTAAGCCTTCGGAACACCGAGTTGCTGTTTACAAGGTTAGCATCCTTCCGACTTATCAACCTGTAGTTTACCCAAACGCCATGTCGAGCCGACGAAACATTTCTTTTAATTCATAGCTGTTTTTCAAATGGCCTGATATTATTTATCTTACCTGAAGGCATTATGTATCCGGTCCTTGCGTCAAAAATTCGCCATTCGAAGCCACCCTGGTTTTCTAGTTCATTCAAAGAGGCGAGTTCATGCGTATCTTGGTTTATCTCGGCTCTAAGAGAGAAAAAACAGCATAAAAAGGTATATATATAGTAGCATCGCAATAGTAGTTGAAATTTCGACATAACATCATGTTCCATCACTTATGCCCGATTTCATCGAGACCATAGCAATATCTAATCTACCGTCATTATAACGTGCAAGAAAGTGTGTTGCAATTCTACGTATGTTTAATTCTTGGGGTGGAATCTGAAGTACAAGGGTTAAACAAACTATGAGTGCACTCAAAAGATCAAATGGTGAAATAGTCATGATAAAGCAGATATCATCACTTATGGAGCAGATGTAAAAAACGATAAAATTAAGAATTATCATTTCGAGAGTGATTAAAATTAAGTTTGACAACGAAAAGACACTGAAGTGAGTATAACTTGTAATATTGTAGCTTGACGACTACCTTAAAGGAAACCGACTTTTCGGCGATTTGGTCGATTGTTTTGTTTTGTTTTGCTTTGCTTTATCAACGATAATGATGATTATGAAGAAAACAATATCAATGATGATATAGTCATAATTTTTCATTCCGAAGGTTTGTTATTTGAAAACGAAATAAGTTTTGTAATTCCGAATGTTCATTGGTGTTATAGCACGCACCTTTTTCCATTTTCGGAATAACGAACCTCATTTCATCTTCGGATTAACGAACCTTCGAAATAACGCCACACAATTAATGTTCGGATAAACGAACCCTATTTCATTTTGGGATTAATGAACATTTGGGTGTATGCAAGGAATTTCGTTGTCTGTTTCGGAATAACGAACTTTCGGAATAAAGAACTTTACTCCATTTTCGGATTGACGAATCTTCGGCATAACGGACATTACTTATAGAATGATAGTAGATTGTGCAGATAACTCCATGGAACTTGGTGTCACATCACTGCTATTTCGACCTCACGATTATGTCGACATAGTTATACAGCTCACTCAAAGACTGATAAAACGAATTGATCGTTGGCCAAAGAAATGATGCTTTCGACCTCATGATTATGTCGACATCCCGGGTCGACATATAGTTATACAACTTACTCAAAGACTAAAACGAGTTGGTTGTTGGCTAAAGAAATTATGTTTTTAACCTGATGATTATGTCGACATAGTTTTACCACTTACTCAAAGACTAAAACGAGCTGATCGTTGGCCAAAAAGATGATGCTTTCGACCTCACGATTATGTCGACATAGTTATACCACTCACTTAAAGACTAAAACGAGTTGGTTGTTGGCTAAAGAAATTATGCTTTCAACCTGATAATTATGTCGACACAGTTATACAACTTACTCAAAGACTAAAACGAGCTGATCGTTGGCTAAAGAAATTATGCTTTCAACCTAATTATGTCGACATAGTTATACAACTTACTCAAAGACTAAAACGAGTTGATCGTTGGCCAAAGAGATGAGGCTTTCGAAGCCGTACGGGACGGGCGTGAGTAGAGGCAGCTTGCACACGGGTTCGAATCCGTCAATGAACTGATCCGTGTCCTGGGCGGACACCGAGATATAGACGACGACGTCGGTCAAATTGAAGGCTGGCTGGATATCGTCGACTGCGGCGTGGCAGTCACCTGGTCACGTGATTAGCCAGAGCAGAGGACAGTAATATCTTCCGTAACAAGAATGGTTTTCTTAATAATTAGTCTTCTATTTTGGTTGACTCTTTATTGGTCTAACAATGAGTGGGGTTAGAATGATATAATTTATGACAATGTCATACTATTACGGGCTTGGTATCGCGGACAACTATTCTCGTGCACACCGAATTGGGGTATAAGTTTGTGCGTGGGAACACATCATTCGGGATGTTACCATGTATGGGCTTATAGAACAAGAAAAATGATAGCAAAAACGTGACTACCGAACAGAGGTGATTCATGTTGATTCCACGGACGAAAGAAAGCTACGAAGGAAGGTTTGTCATGATGGTATATAGCTTATGTGTATGTGTGCATGATGTGGTGTGTGTGTGTGTGTGTGTGTGTGTGTGTGTGTGTTTTGTGAGTAAACACACTTTTTCCTCGTGAGTATTTCTGTTTTTCACTTTACTTTTTTTTAACTGCAAACCACCACCACCAAAAAAAAAAGGAAAAAATGATAATCAGATATATACTATCAGAGGAACTATAACTTCTGACTCGTTACCTTTCCAAACCAAACCATGAGTCGACTATTCCAAATGCAACAATATTTACTTGCCGTTCATAAGTTCCAATGCCAAACTTCACTGCTGAAATTGATGATTAGACTGTAGACGCATTAAGTATATGGGGCTCACAGTTCAATGCTACATTCGATAGCTTTTTTAATCATGTTTATTACTCATCCTTCCGGGTTTATTTCTAAACAAGGTTAGTCGTACATTTCTGCTAGTATTATCAGGTTTTGTGTAACTATATGTGACCGTGCACCTCAAAACGAACATAAAGTCGCACACACTGATTTTGCGTGAGGACTGAAAATAAGTGAAATGGGTCAACCTAGCCGAACTTGATTTTTTCATATTTTCTGAAAGAGCGGATCTTCTTTTACATTTTGCTAAAATTTGGTATCATAAAACGGGCAGGAAGGTGTGTTTTTTTACCAGTTTATCTCGAACATTTTTGGTAGAATAGTGTGATTAGGTGTGTCTTTAGAGTCCCTTTTTCATTTCTGAAAAAACCATGTCCACACTTTCAACTCTAAAAAATTTTGAAAGGTTAGTGCTACTGCTTTGAAAGTTGGCATTGATTATGGAAAGAATATGTTGATGAGGCATGCTTAATTTCAGTTTAATCTGATAATCCCTTCACTGTTGTTACTCTGATGGTTTACTTCCTGTTTTTTGTCCCATTCATGGTACAGCCAGCACGGTTTGGTAAAGATTAAGCGCTTGAATAGACACTGTACTTCAGAGCCTCTTTTCCAAGTTCACACTTTTCCTGAGTTTGTGCTTTCTTTCCAATATTTAGATAGGTTAGGAGAGTCCATTTGATTTGAGTTATACATCATTTTAAAGCTTAAAGTCTGCTCTTTCAGAATATGGTCTTAACTAAAAATTCATGTGTGTTGACCTTTTGTTTGTTTTGAGGTGCAGGGTCACATATAAGTCTGTCATTTGAGAACTCACCTGTAAAATTGGACGGATTAAACTCCCCACCCTGATATTCCGTGTACCGCCATAGGTACAAGTCTTCATCAGCAATCAGCAGATGATCCACTCCTGTATAATATATATAGAAGGAAGTATACACCATGTAAAAATGTGTTCAACTTGAGCAGAGCCGTGGTGACGCATAGAACCTGAATCAATTACGTCATTTATTGTCACATTGCCTTCGAATCCGTGCAGGCGTTTCTATTAAAAACCATCGTGTAGGAGATCCACATTGAAACCACGTGACGAATGTGTAGAGAACATGAATATTGTTGTGATCAAAAGATAAGGTAAAGAATGCAACGATTACCAAAGACATATCCGCGAAGGAGAATGATTAAAAATGTAAGGTGCTACCAGCAAACGCAGTAGACCTCTGTGACATGAAATATGTTTCTATGGTTCCTTCCAATAAGTACTAGGTGTTACAAAAAACATTTCCCACTTTTGATCCTTAATAGTTCAAAAACTATATATCAGATAACAGTGGCGTACCGTGGGTCAAGACATGGGGGGGGGGGCACCTCGTGGAAAAGTAATTTTGAGGTTGTGTATGCTTGTGCGTGCGTATTTTCATGTCATTTTTCTTATAAAAACATGGTATGATTTGGAAAAAAAACATAATGTACTGCATGATTGAAAAATGATTCAGCAGCATAAGATTTTGCTGTTGGTAATATTGATTTCATTGTTGATATGGATTTGATATTGAATGGAACTCAAATAAAGAATATCATAAAACCAAAAAAAAAATGTATGTGTGTGTGTGCGTGTGTGCATGCGCTGTCAGTCTGCGAACTTAATGGGGACTACAATACATAACGGAATGTGATACATTCCACAGCGCAGTCATTGAGCAACATTGTAAGTTTTCCTTACATGGATTATGGAATGACGGTGTGAAACGACAAAAATTACTGGCAGCAACATCAAGAGAATTGCATAACAATTACATGCGAGCGAGCTTGAAAATTTTGACATTTTACAGTCCCCAAACTGCCGTTTGTAGCTATTTTTCGCTTTGGAAATTAAGGGGGCGCACCGGGTGCAACTGCTGGCAATTACTGGCAGCAACATCAGGAGAATGGCATAACGATTAAATGCGAGCGAGCGAAGCGAGCGAGCTTGAAAATTTTGACATTAAATTTTTACAGTCCCAAAACTGCCGTTTGTAGCTATATTTTTTCGCTTTGGAAATTAAGGGGGTGGGGCGCACCGGGCGCAATTGTTGGCAATTACTGGCAGTAACATCAGGAGAATGGCATAACGATTAAATGCGAGCGAACTGCAAGTGATTTTGTGTGTGTGTGTGTGTGTGTGTGTGTGTGTGTGTGTGTGTGTGTGTGTGTGTAGAAACTGTTCATGAACTTGAGTACATCTGTTTACGAACCCTGACAAAACCTGGGATTGGCTATGTTCACAAACATTCGCCGTTCAGTGAGATATGCCCTTAACAACACGGTGAGGTGAATACAATACACAGTAGTCCGGGAGCCAGCGGGGGTCAGCCTAGCTGAAAAGGTTACCAATTTTTATGTATATAGCAATTTAGTACATATGCCCCTAAGTATGGAAATGCACGTCTGGCTGGTCATCGGTGGTGGGTGTGGCCAGGAGGGCCAAAAAAAGGACCCCTCAAAATTAGGCTAGCCTAGCTGGAAAAGTAACCCCATGAAAACAACTGGAACTTGTTCGTTACACTTACAGGATAGATGAATGACCATTGCCAGACGTTTTAAGTGGTGGGGGGTAGCCGCCAGACGCTCTTAAAGGTCCAACTCCAGCTAGGCTAGCCTAGCTGAAAAAGTAACCTCATGAAAACCACTGGAACTTGTTCGTTACACTTACAGGATAAATGAATGACCATTGCCAGACGTTTTAAGTGGTGGGGGGTAGCCGCCAGACGCCCTTAAAGACCCAAATTTTTCCAGCTAGGCTAGCCTAGCTGAAAAAGTAACCTCATGAAACCCACTGGAACTTGTTCGTTACACTCACAGGATAAATGAATGACCATTGCCAGACGTTTTAAGTGGTGGGGGGTAGCCGCCAGACGCCCTTAAAGACCCAAATTTTTCCAGCTAGGCTAGCCTAGCTGAAAAAGTAACCTAATGAAACCCACTGGAACTTGTTCGTTACACTTACAGGATAAATGAATGACCATTGCCAGACGTTTTAAGTGGTGGGGGGTAGCCGCCAGACGCCCTCAAAGACCCAACTTTTTCCAGCTAGGCTAGCCTAGCTGAAAAAGTAACCTAATGAAACCCACTGGAACTTGTTATTTACACTTACAGGATATATGCATGGCCGCGTTGCCAGACGTTAAGAAGTGGGGGGGGGGGGGGGGTAGCCGCCAGATGCCCTCAAAGACCCAATTTTACCAGCTAGACTATAGCCCTGGCTGGAAAAGTAACCTCCTGAAACCCACTGGAACTTGTTCTATGTTTGTATCTCACCTGATAAACACTGTCGACATAGTATTCTGGTGTTCTTTCAATAACTTTCCACACTTTTGAGCTATCCTTATGACCACCAAATTCACTCCTCAGATCATCTAATGATTGCTGTCAAGTGTTAATATTGGTGAAGTCTGACTACGTCAACAGTCAAAAAGTCAATGAACTAGGCATATGCCATTTGAAAATCTCTGTAATCACAAAGTCGATACGTGGACGAGACATCACTTCGCTTTTGCCTTGTTAGATGGTGAATATTTGTAAGCTTCCGTTTCTAATTCATACAGCACCAGCATACATGTCTGAGAATAGCGGTAAAGAAGATTAGAGTCTTTGGCAACAAGTGCAAAATTAAATTCTGTGCCTTATTTGCTAAACAAACGTGGTATAGTGATAGGAGGACAACGACCTGTTAGGCAATATGGCGGACCAATAGCTCTATATTATTAGTGCTATAGAATAAATGACAATGATGTAGTTCTGAAGCATACTTTTCATTAGATGCTTTTGCAATGACTCAATGTATACTTTTAATCGAACTAATATATCCATGACTTGCTCGTGAATTACGGCAGAACGATTCGGTGAGGAAAGTTTTCTGTGATGTCATTACGGAAGAAGTGAACGTGTCAATATTTTGCTATTTGTTCCATAATTAATTCTGAAGTGGTTAAATGTATTTTCCTAAAACATTTTTTCTTTTATATAATACCTACGTTGCATCCAAATGCCTATTCGTTCAAAAAATGCGGGCCATGTATTCAAAGGTCAAAGATCATAGGTTAATGGAAGTAGGGCATACATTGTACAACATTTCACTAAGTTGTTGGTTGTTGTTGTTGTTGTTGTTTTTTTTTTTTGGGGGGGGGGGGCATGATTCAAAGTGTCCTAAAACCTTGTATAATACATGTATTTAGTTTTGTAGTCACGACTCTTGCTATGTATGATGCAAAACTCTTCCCGCTCATACAAATGCAGCCGTTTCAGGGAAATAATTATGATAATGATTGGTAATGCTGAAGTGGTTCATAACATTCCATTGATACTATGTATAGAACAGAAAGTGAATTTGACAATGGTATATATATGATATCCGCAATTTACTCTTTGACAGGTTCTATCATCCGATTAATAATGTATAAATTGAATATACAGTAGTCCCCTATTCAGTAACTACAGGTTAAGTTAGATAAGCTGCATTAATTTTGCACGCGACCATGGCGTTATAGCCAAATATGATTGAATTCTGTAAATCTGTGTGCCTGCACAGGATTGGAAAACGAAACAACTTTCTGTGTATAGAACAACGAAACAGAAACTGGTGCATACATTATTCTCAGTCACTTTGTTATGCATAATGATGGTTTGCTCATTGCAGTTCCGGAATCTCAGCTCGAGGGACTCGGATTGATCCCAAATCAGTCGGCATGCGTGTATCACCCAAAACAATATCTGAACACAATTATAACTGCAGTCCTCCATAGTCTCTATTGGTTGCCGATAAGGGCTGGTATCAAGTTTGATTTTCATATTATTTACAGTACCTTGCATTTAAATGTTTTCATCGAAATGCCCGTATACGGTATGCGTATCTCAGTTAACTCTTTAAATCATAGTGATACGTGCCAAGAATCTCATGTTTTCAATAAGCGTGAACTCCAAGACATGTCGTGATAAGGACTTTAAGACAATTGGCATCGTCATTATAAAACGAATTCCCCTTTTACAAGACACGTTTTAGATTTCAGATAGAAATATGGATTCGTTTGAATGCATACAAACAGCTTCTTAAATCCTCTTACATTTTGTTTTTAAGATATGGTGTATACTTTAGAAGTGTAAGAAGCATGCTCTTGTTTTAGAGGCTTTGAGTACTGGTAAGAAGCATATGTTATTCTTATAGATTATGTGAATAAGTACGCATTCAAGGACGATTTGAATAAAACGTATCCAGACAACTGCATATCATATTTTCACCTCTTCCTTTTAATTCATGCAGATGTATACTCTTGCCGAGAAGGTTAACTGTTTGATAGATATAGTGCTCACCTTATTGAAAAGGTAATTGGGTAAATTTTTGGTTTCAGTATATTATTCAAACACAACTAAGTTAACTTTTACATTAACATTTTCACAACTCACAAATTCCACACGCACACACATTTCATGATTCACAAGATCCAAGTAACACTAATCCTATTTACTTTGCAGAGTGCAACAACAACATAAGTTATATACTGAGCAAATAGGCTTACATCAGTTCGCACTATTCAAGGTTTAGAGTAGTTAAGGAACTAAATCGTACCCGATTATGTGATGCTAAGTTGCACCTTGAGATGATGGGCAATATTGCCCCTATAAAGGAGCGGGCAGTGACACTGACTTGCTCCTTTAAAGGAGCAATTTTGCAGCAGTCATGGAGCAAATAAGCACCACATAGGTGCAACATCATACCAATAAGGCACAAGATTGCACCCTCAAGAGAGGGTACATTCTTGCATCCTTCGGGCATAAAGTTGCACCTAAAGGTACGAGGTTGCGCCTTTTTCAAGGGGGCAAAGTTGCTCCCGAGGGTGTAACTTTCATCCTTTCTTGCGGGTACAAAGTAGCACCCAAAGTTCCAAGATTGCACCCTCAAAACAAGGCACAATCTTGGAACTTTGGGTGTTTCTTTGCACCCTCACGAAAGGATGTAAAGTTGCACCAAGATGTAAAGGCTACACGGGGTGCAAAGGTGCGCCGAAAGGTAAAGGGTGCAAGATCGCACCCTCAAGAAAGGTGCAACTTAGCACCACTTAGTGTGGGTGGAAAGATGCACCCTCAAGAAGAGGTGCAATCTAGCACCACTTAGTGTGGGTGGAAAGATGTACCCAAGGGAACATTTTCGCACCCTCAATAAAGGGTTCAACTTTGCACCCTCTCTGCAGTATTATTTTATACACACGTGAATTCCTTGTTCCTGTGAGCTACGTTTAATATGAGCGTGACCCAGTATTAGACACGTGTCAAGCCTTTGCAGACACATAATTTTTTTCTTCAGATTGTTTAAAGGTCATTTAAAACAAATTTAAATATATATTTATTTCTTTTAAGTTAAGAGGAGCAAATGTGGAGATCATGACCTGTGATACATGTTACGGGAAGTCTATATCTTTATGTGTACTCGTTTTTTTTTTCAACTACAAGGAATTACCTATGAGCTAATTGGATAAAGAAGCTGAGCATTCCTTTTTTTTCACCAGTTAATGTCAGTGCTGGTGTATTATTCTTGAAAAGTTGGCATCTAAATGTCCTCCAAACCAAGTACTCACTGTATAAAATTATATTCCTGTGAGTTACGTTTCTTATGAGCATGACAGATCTGTAGACACGTGTCATAGTGGTTACAAATACTAAGTTTCCTTTGCTTTCATCGTTATCACGAAGCGATTTTGAACAATTTCAGATGTTCTGGTTTTTTCAATTTCGTTACGAGAAGGCAATAATGATTTCATGTAAAACATGTTAAGGAAAGTTGATAGTTTGGTTATTTTATCATTACTCATCTTCGTCTTCTCAACAAGAAGATGGTACACATGAGCTCATTTGCTAAAGAATTTGAAGGATGTTTAATTGCTGGTAGCCACGTAGGGGCTTTTGTCATAACATTTTGCATCTTAATCCCTCGAAACTAAGTACATGCAGTATTAGTTTATAGATAACATAATATTTTTGTTGTTGCTGTGAGCTTATTCATATGAATTTTAGACATGTTTCTCATATGTTTCTGTCATATGCTTTACTGAAGAACAGCAAATGTTGAGTTTATTGGCAAGAGAGGTTGATCATTACTTTACATTTAAGTTCATTGAAGTGCCGGAGCATAAACTTGTCTTGAAATATTAGCATCCAAAACCCTCCAAACCAAAAACGTGCAATACTAGACACGACAGGAATTCCTTGTTGTTGTGAGTTATGTTTCTTAAAAACACTGATTTTTTCTGCTTTTGCAATGTACTATGTTCAAAAACACTCTTGAACAATTTTCAGATTTCGTTTCTTTCTTAAGAGAAGAAAACGATGAGGTCATGTGAAGCATGTTCCTATAAGTTTTATTTTGTTAATAATTTTTCTTTACCCATCTCCTCAACCGTAAGGTGATACGGTACCTAAAAAGTCATAGGCCAAAGGTGTTGAGCTTTACTTCCCCTTTTTAAAGTAAATTTAAGAGCTGGGGCATTATTTTCAAAAAAGTTGGCATTTTAAGCTTTGTACACCGAGGACGAGTCTTACTGAATGGATTTCTTGTTGCAGTAGAATTGTATTTTTTATGAGCTTGATGGAGTATTAGACAATTGTATAAAGTGTTTGCAAAAACTGTTAATGGGTTTTGCTAATGTCCAAAGAGTTCATTTGCCAATTTTGATTGTCTTTTGTTTTAATCATCAGATGTTTGTTTTATCATGGTCATAGAGGAAAGAAACTTCACTGCAAAAAGTCCGGTGTTAAATAGTGAACACCGAGCTGGTGTTGAATTTTCGGTGCTCATTTATGGTGTTAAATTAACACCTCCGGGTGTCATTTCCAAATTTTAAACTGTTTTTTGAAGAGTTTCTTAGTAACTGCACTTCTTGTTGATTTTTAATTTAAACAAGACGATCAAGAATTTTACATTAAAATACTAGATTTTTGAAAAAATGTGAAAATAAATTGACACCAAAGTAACACCAGCTGGTGTGGTCTCTTATTGAAGCTGGACGGGTGTTAAACCATTGATATTAACACCAACAAATATCAAATCAACACCATGTGGTGTCATTTTTGAATTAACACCAGTACAGTGTCAAAATAACACCAGGTACAGTGTCAAATTAACACCACGAAGTGTCAGGTGAACACTTTTCAACACCATCACAGTGCATTTTCAACACCTGTGGGTGTGGTCCTTTATTGAAGTTTGATCGGTGTTAGATTTAACACCCGTGGTGTTAAATCTAACACCGATGTTTTTGCAGTGTTAATTTAAAAAAAAAAGCCTTCATATAAGAAGAGATACTGTAGGACACAATTTTATCAAAAGTTGTGATTTTCAACATTTCCAAAATGCAATTGATGAATATTTCTCCCCAGGGCACAGAAAGAAAGTAGTTTTTGGTCTTGTTTTTTTTTTTTCACGTCAGTATGTTATAATACCCGCGGGTTTACGCCCATCCCACCAATTTCCATCCGGATACTGTACCCGGCCCTGATTTTTTTGTTTTTTGTTTTTTATTTTTGTTTTACACTGCAAAGAAAATGAGAACACTGATGTTTGAGAAAAATCCTGACATGTTTGATTGGGCAATTCTTTTTTTGATGTCTATTATCCTTCCCAAATAAGTTTTTTGGTTATCACTGAGGACAAATACAGACACCCTATTTCTTCTACAAAAACCACAGCACTGTATATTCTCATATTTCTACAGTATTTCGTCTCAACACTTGCCCTATTGATATTTCAAAGCATGTTTCCCTTTGCCCTCAAGAAACTCCCCCATTAAAGGAGACCTCCGGGTGATTCTCAGATTTTTACATTTGTACAACTATGAATTAGTTATACTGAGGACAGAGTTTCAGAATTTGTGATGATTGGGATGAAGAATAAGAATATGTTCAAAAAATAGAACAAATTGCAATGAACAAGGATGATGGCATGGGAGAGTCGCCATAAGAATGCATGAGTTGGGGCTCAAGGAAGCAGAACAAAAGAAGAAGGAATGCATAGATTATAGACAGGTGAACTTGCAAGCAATCGGTATTGTTATGGAATTACACTGCTATCATTTCTGAAATATGTGAACCTTATAGCTGGTAAAATTGGGTCTTTGAGAGCGTCTGGGGGCTACGCCCTACCACTTAAAGCGTCTGGCAACGGTCATGCATTTATTCTGTAAGTGTAAGAACAAGTTCCAGTGGGTTTCATGGGGTTACTTTCCTAATTTTCAGCTAGGCTATAGCCTAGCTGGTAAGAGTTTCGTCTTTGGGGCGTCTGGCGGCTATTGTCTGGCAACAATCATTCAATTATCCTTTGAGTGTATCACAAGAACAAGTTCCAGTGGGTTTCAGGAGGTTATTTTTCCAGCTATATATAGGCTAGTCTAGCTGGTAAAATTGGGTCTTCGAGGGCGTCTGGCGGCTACCCCCCCCCCCCCACCACCACCACCATTTAAAACGTCTGGCAACGGTCATGCATATATCCTGTAAGTGTAAAGAACAAGTTCCAGTGGGTTTCACAAGGTTACTTGTTCAGCTAGGCAAGCCTAGCTGGAAAAGGTTTGGTCTATAAGGGCGTCTGGCGGCTACCCCCCACCACTTAAAACGTCTGGCAATGGTCATTCATTTATCCTGTAAGTGTAACGAACAAGTTCCAGTGGGTTACATTAGGTTACTTTTTCAGCTAGGCTAGCCTAGCTGGAAAAATTTGGGTCTTTAAAGGCGTCTGGCGGCTACCCCCCACCACTTAAAACGTCTGGCAATGGTCATTCATTTATCCTGTAAGTGTAACGAACAAGTTCCAGTGGGTTTCATGAGGTTACTTTTTCAGCTAGGCTAGCCTAGCTGGAAAAATTTGGGTCTTTAAGGGCGTCTGGCGGCTACCCCCCACCACTTAAAACGTCTGGCAATGGTCATTCATTTATCCTGTAAGTGTAACGAACAAGTTCCAGTGGTTTTCATGAGGTTACTTTTTCAGCTAGGCTAGCCTAGCTGGAGTTGGGCCTTTAAGAGCGTCTGGCGGCTACCCCCCACCACTTAAAACGTCTGGCAATGGTCATTCATTTATCCTGTAAGTGTAACGAACAAGTTCCAGTTGTTTTCATGGGGTTACTTTTCCAGCTAGGCTAGCCTAATTTTGGGGGGTCCTTTTTGTGGCTCTCCTGGCCACACCCACCACCGATGACCAGCCAGACGTGCATTTCCATACTCAGGGGCATATGTACTAAATTGCTATACACATAAAAATTGGTAACCTTTTCAGCTAGGCTGACCCCCGCTGGCTCCCGGACTACAGGTGCTCAATTATCTGATCAAAGATATCATGGTGTGACGCCGTGAACGTCACCATCATTGGACCGGTGGAATTCGATTGAACTTCGAACCCATTGACAGCTAAACAATGAGTTGTTTATCCGAAGAGATTAAGATTCTACCATTATTTTGATTTATACATGTGGCAATTTCCTAAGAGTTATATTGTATAAGTTTCATTGCATATCTTTAAAAAAAGAGATGTTTGTTTCAATCCAATTCATACATGAATACAAATGATAACACATATTTACATCATGACATTTGTTTAGGGATCATTTTCGATAGCCTATTTGTTCTTCCCATGATTCCGCCACTATCATGTTTGACACCATGCATTCTTGTTTGTTTGTTTTTTATGCAAACTTTGTAAACCAATTATGAAAGTGGATATAAGTGAAATGATATATACGGGGAGGGGAAGGATGGGAAGAGAATTCGTTAAGTATTACTGCCATGACTTACCAACTTCAGACGTCTCCCACGTGTCGCCGTGGTGGAGCGCCCAGTGGAAAGTGTCATGACCTTCGACCCCATTGATGGCGACGATATGGTGGCCATACAAGTGGTGTGTATTATATTCAAATCTGTATAAGGGGGACAATTGCAACGGCGCGTATATAAGGAAAGTCCTTCTTCATCGACCTACTCGAATCCACGATAATTTCTTTATCTTTTAATTATCTACCTTTCTAAACTCTAATGGCAGTCTGATGATTCAGTTCACATATCATTAACCCATAATAACAGATAAAGAGTTCATATCTTAGTTTGACAATACAATGATCCATGTTAGAGTCCAGAATTCTAGACTAGTTATCATCGTTCAATGATCCTTTCTTTCTTTAAGTTCTTTTTTCCTTTTTTTTTTTTTGAAGTGCGATGAGGCCAGTTGTGACAGACAGACCTTAGTTTGAAGCAGCCGTTCTTATATTTCATATCCTTTCCATGGGGTCGCTGTGGCATAGTATTAGTATATAAGACTCCCGACTCCCGATCGGAGAACCCGGGTTCGATACCCGCCCGTTGCTCACGTCATTGGACAAGTTGTTTTTACCCACCACGTCCTTCTCAACCCATGTATGATTGGGTACTTTGCAAAGCTAGGGTAATGATAATGGCAGGGCTCTCTGCTAGAGCGGTGGCAATTAACATTGAATAGGCTATACCCTTGATAGAGACGACCTTGTCATTATCTAATTCCCGCTACAGACTGTCACAGAGAATTTTATGCAGCTATAACGGTAACACAGAGGAAGCCTTACGTGAAGTTCTCGCCGTGCTGCTGGTGAGCGGCGATCATCCCCTGATAGAGCGTGGCGTTCACGGGTACGTGGTACCTGAGGCGACATAGCGACGCCTTACCTTCCAACTGGAATTCCACGGAGAAGTAGGACTCCACTAATGTGTCGGCAGTCACAGGCCCATAGTCACTGTAACCGTCCACTAAGGGACATTCTGTATGAGTAGTGGTTCCAGACAGATGTGAAAAACAATAAGTTAATAGCAAAACAAAATAATACTAAGGTGTGTCTGAGCTAAATACGCGGTTTCCATAATTCTATCGCATACCTGCCCATGGCATTATACATCTGCGAGTCAGACTTTTATGTCCTTTGCCACCTCCCCCCCCCCCCATAAAAAAACAACAAACAAAAACAAAAGAGTTACATAATACACATTATAATCATGTTCGACATTTCTCTTTGTTTTCTTAAACTTACAGAAGAAGGAAATCTCAATTCGCTTTTTTTTTCAACTTGTGTTGCCGAGGAACTGGAGATCGTAGAAACACATCGATGCGCGTGGGTGGAAATCCACCTTTAGTCCCTTACGACTGGAATTGCGATATAGGTAGATGGTATAACCTGGTATAACACTGCCTAACCCCTCGTCTGGCAGCGACGAGAATAATGAAATGCAACGACGAGTCTGGCAGCGAGTATAATTGATATAATATAAACTCAAACGTGGATTACGGGATCGGATTTTATCATATCTGGATGAGTTTGGACGAGACTCGCTATATTGTATACACTCTCGTAGTGGTGGTGATATGTAGATAATCAATTAATTGAACTTGCCGGCTTCTGTCCCCCAACACACGTTGATGAGCCAAACGTGGAGCAGACAGGCGACCAAGTGCAGGGACCACGTGCGACGGGAGTCCATGTTCCAGGGAGACATCGGTTGAAATGATGAAATAGTATTAAGTCAATTCGCACCGCTGCACCTGTATATCAGCACCACAATGTAATAGTACAATGCGTCGTAGGGTTCAACTACAGTTTGCATGGACCCATGCATTTTTTTTACACTTATCTGTTATGTCTTAGACGTATCCATTGGCCGGGTTCAGTGATAATGTGTACCTGTTAACTTATACAATCACTGGCGTAGCCAGGGGGGGCGATGGGGGCGGTCGCCCCCCCTAAGATTTGGACCGGGGATTTGGGAGGCGGAAAAAAAAATGCGTGTATACTGTATGCATGCACATACATTTCACTCAAAGTGTGCACCAAATCATTGAATTTCAATTCAAAATATGCAAAATCTCTCGTGCTTGGGAGGGGGTATCCCCCTCCCAAACCCTCCCCCTCTGTGCCTCTTTCCCTAGCTAAGTACACTTTTTAGATTTTTTAAAAATTCTGAATAATTCTGAGTGCACAAGACTTATCACTTATATTCCGAAAACTGAAGGTTCCCTCATGTATAAGGGGAATTTCCCCTTTTAATCGACCCTTTCCTCCCTCAGCCCCCCCCCCCAAATGTTGATTCCATCAAATATGCGTATACGAGATATCTCAATTTCAACCTTAAAAAGATAAAAGCTCCATGGGAAGGGAAGGGTGGAGTTAACACTCGCCCACGCCTTCTCCTGTGGCTATACCCAGATCGCTTTATTTCAATTCTAAAAACGCAAAAGCTCCGCGAGCGGGAAGAGGAATCCCCCTTCCCCTAAGCTCTACCTCACTAGACTTTATACATACGCACAGATGGTGCACATTCGGAATAAGAGCTAAATTCCGTGATTTTAACACTTCGATGAAAAAGTATCGCACCAAAAATTTGCACCAGATCGCTGAATTTCAGGTCTGAAAACGCAAAATCACCTTCGTGTGGGAGGGGATATGCCCCTATCTACACCCTCGTGTGCATGCTTTTTCTGTTTGATTGCTGAACAGACAGCGTTCATGATATTCAGTGTAAGAATTAGTACAAGAAGACTAGTGTATTCATATTATACCATTTTATAGGCAAATTGTTCAATAATAATCTACACTAAAATATACTGCAACCTTAAACAAGTAGGACTGTTTCACCTCGTTAAAACACGCAAAAACATGCATCAAATTGCACCATTTGCAACATCAAAATGCAAAAAGTTCTCACCGTGGGAGGGGGGACACCCCCCTCCCACACCCTCCCCTACCCCCTCGCTCGGGTTCAGTCGTGTTCATGATATTCAATGAAAAGAATTGATACAAGAAGTGTATTTGAATTATACCATTTTATAGGCAAATTGTTCAATAATAATCTACACTAAAATATACTGCTACCTTAAACAAGTGGGACTGTTTCACGTCGATAAAACGCGCAAAAACATACATCAAATTGCACCATTTACAACATCCAAATGCAAAAAGTTTTTACCGTGGGAGGGGGGACACCCCCCTCCCACACCCTCCCCCCCTCGCTCGCTCCGCTCGCTCGGGCTCGGTCGCTTCGCTCCCTCGCAGACTAACCGCCCCCCCTAAGATGAAATCCTGGCTACGCCGTTGTATACAATGGATCATAAAGTATTGCAGAAGAACAACAAAGTTATGCATGCAACGGCTCTGTTGATATTCTAATCTTGACGTAATGTAAATGTTTGCACAGTATTTACCCTCGGACAACCTTCAGACCCCCAGCGATATCAACGGGTATACCATCCATTACTATTCGTGCTGTTGTACAGATATAACCATCTTTGATGGAATATACCCCAACTGTGTAAATCATGGGTCTTGTGTTAAAGAAATGAACACATTTATCATTTTCTAAATTTGAATTTCAAAAATGCCCCCGTACTAGCCAAATGTAGGCCTACTTTAACAACATCCAAATGCGTTAGTTTCATGTTTGTTTGTTTGTGTGCTATTCTTTTCATTTTCTTTTACCATGTGTAATAATGATGGGTGAAGAAGGCACGTTCATCCAGTAAGCATATCTTTGGATCGGAAGAATTGCCAGTCATAATCATATCATGCTTTGAGTGTGTAATTAAATACCTAAACAGTAACCGATTCTGAGACCGAAGTTCAATTTTGATCATTCTTGTCTATCAACCGTATATACGTCATGCTTGTGAACACAACCCCCCCCCCCGCAAAAAAAGAAAGAAAAGGAAAATCGTCTGCAAAGTTAATATCATGTCATGCTGCTGTATTTGATATTCAAATGAGAGAGACGCGCTATACTATTCACTCTTAATGTGTATTTGTGGTTTTGTTTTTGTTTCTTTTTTTTTGGGGGGGGGCAGAGACATAGGCACTTATTTACAGGATGTTAGCAAAAAAAAAAACCCACAACAACAACAACAACAACAACTTTAATTCGATTCTTTGTCAATACATTTAAAAGCAGTTGCTCGCTGAACCCGTAGATCCTAGATTACTTTCCACTACTTCAAATAGAACACATTTATGTTTCAGTTGGTGTTGCCGTGAATTCTCGAAAGTTTTGCTTCTTGTATGGAAAGAGAAGAAGAAGAAGATCTTTATGATAGATTAAATGGTTCAGGCACGCAGTCTATACGTTCGAGGCTTGTTGCATTTCTTAACATATCTCTTTCCATAAATATCATTCGCAGTTTGTGGATGACGATCACTGCTTTGTATATCAATACACTCTTAGTGTTTGGTGATTTGTTTTTTTTTTAGTTTACAATGTATAACTGTTACGTATTTTCATGTAAAATAATGTTTACTATTACTGCATGGCGTCTTTGGAAAGCAGTTTTATAAAATTAAACAAGACAACCCTGCAGTATACAATAAATAAAACAAAATGAATGATAATCAATTAGCTATTATATTGACCAACTTGGCATAATCTTTCTCGGATTTTTGCTGCTGAAGATGTTAATGGCACCTCTTTCTGGTCGATCACTTTTGGTCATTCGTGGATGTTAGTGTTGAGGTCTATAAGCCAGCGTATGCAGAAATGTGTTTACAGGGGTGCAAGAATATGTTCATCATTTTTGTGGAACACGCAAGCAAGCTTGGGCAATTTTAGAATTGGAATTCTACGATCTGATGCACACTTATGGTGGAGAAATTTGAGAAATCTTTAATCACAAAAGAAAGGCGGTACATTGATAGTATCTACATTGCATGGTGCATGGGGCTTTTTCATCTATAATGATGAATGGCAAGTGCAGCGACAGAGCCGGGTGGTGCAGGAGGGGGCCCCCCTCCCCCTAAGCAGAACAGTCGGGTCATTGCATCTCACATAATCACTTTATCACAGTCTCGTTTTGTTTGATCCACATTAATTTGAACTCATATTTTGAAGTCCGTAAAAGCGGTCTTTACCTTGTACCACATACTTCACTCGACAAAGTAGAAATAATATCGTTCATGTCTTCAATACTTAATCGAATGGATAACCGGAACGTCTATTCTATGAAGAACCGGATATTAAACTACAGTGTGTCCAAAACGCCAGTACAATAGGGGCTATACTGGATATAATTTTCACTCTTACTCCTGATTGCAAGAATTGAAAATCTTTTAGAGAATAAGAAATAATTTCAAAACTCCTCTTATAATTTTTTGTCATACAAACATCCCAAATATAGAACATCATTGTATGCCCTGTATGATTCCCCATATTGCATACTTAACGACAACCTGCAATCACACCCCTCATGTTATCCCATCAAGGCTCGATAACTTACGGGCAAACGGGCCTTGCATTTAATTGCTGCTCCAAAACTCTTTGATAATATTCAATGAACATACATGACATTCCCAATCCCCGAGTCATCTTCAACAAACAAACAAACAAACAAACGAACGAACGAAAACTATTGGAAACACTGATCTCTCTGTACGTGTACATCCAGTGGAGATCTGTGGCGTCAACCTACAGTTCGGGTACCAAATGGGGTAATACCACAGAACTCTTATTAGAGTTCTGTGGGTAATACCAGGGAGGTGGGACCTCCCTGGTAATACATGTGCTCAGTACTCAGTAGGGCTAACACGGGTAAATAATTCCCCATAGAGACGTGTGTTAAAATTCAAATTTCAAAAAAATCTGTAAAATAGCTGGGAGAAATGAGGTGTTTCATATTCACTAACCTGGATAAGTGAGCTAGTATAGAACCTACCCTGTCATCCATCAAATTTCCAAGGCAGGTTCTTCGGCTCAAACTCTGTCCAAGGGTCCGCAAAGCCAGACTACGAGTTCTTTTCACTCAAAATATCACCTATTTTCCGTACACGCACCCAATGAAATATAGTCCCTTCAAATTCCATGAGAAAAGCTTTCATCTTCAGACCCAAATGCAGTTTGTAGAGGAATTCATGCTCAATATCTGCAGCTATTAAGTTTTATGCCAAACTGCATTAAAGATTTTTAATCGATTTTTTCCTTCATTTATTTTGGTATCTTTGGTACGAATTTGTGAAGGGGTCTGGGACATTCCGTTTTATTTACAGGTGTGAGCCCAGTAGGCCTACTGTATTATGACTGACAGTGTCTATCCCAATCTATAGAACCTCTTTGGTCTATCCACAAGCTGGCGCTGTTCAGTGATTGGTTTTTCAGCGCGCTCGCCCTCTCTCTCTCTCTCTCTCTCTCTCTCTCCCTCTGCGATCTGGGCGACTTGTGCTATACTGGTATAGCCTGAAAATATCACACAGTTTAGGCCTGTCAATGACATTGATTCCCGATCCTGAAAGGTTGATTTTCTCAATTTGTTAACAACAACAACAACAACAACGACCACGACCACGACCACGACCACGACGACGACAACAACAACAACGGCAACAACAAATGCAGCAAAAGCAGCAACAACAACATCGCAACCAGAACAAAGAAGAAGAAAAAGAAAAAAGAATAATAATAAAAAGAACAACAACTACAACTCGAGCACTATGGAATTTGTTGCACCAGCTGTGCAATACAGACAGACAGACAGACAGACAGACAGACAGACACTGCTCTCTCTTAGCCTACACACAAAAGACACCCTCTATGATGCAGCACATGCACAAAACCTCGTACCGTTACTTGCACTCGACAATACACACACCCGGACACACAAACATACTATCATATTCTACAATATTCATAATTATCATTAAACAGTCTTTTTCATACGCAGCAACGAAGTTACTAATTGACCCGTTAGGCTTATCTGTCTACATAAACACTTTTATAAAATGTACCATTATATTTTATCTTTGTTATGTATGTTATTTGTATTAAATAATCATTGGAATGTGACAGCAGGGTTCAGTCCCTTGGAAAGCGGGCCTTGCGGCTTAAATGGGACTACTGAAAGGAGACATTGAATAAAAAAAATAAAAGGGTGTCACAGTCAAAGGCAATTACATGGTATGGGGTTACCACACACACTTTTTTTTTTTCAACGATGTTTATTCTGTTCCATTCAAAGTAATAGAAAAAAAATAACAATTTTCATTTGCTACAATTGAAATGACGAAAATATACATTTGTGATCATAATAGCAAATTTGCTATTGCTGTACATAATGACATAACAAAAATTACATTTTCATGAACAATTATCAATTTACATACAGTCACTTCCCCTATGCTCTCAGAAAATTGCTTAAATTTAACAGTGATAATTCAATTCTTCTAGCATTAGTCTTAATAATCATCCAAATGAATTATGCAGCAAAATTATACAGTAATAATAATGGAACCATATCATTTATCAACCAATACCCGCCCACCTACTAACTCATATCCCTTCCTGAGTCCCTATGACCACCCCCACCAGTTCCCTCCCTTCCTGTTTCCTCCCCCACCCCTATCTGTACACATGCAACACACGAACACACACAAACACACCCATACACACACACATACACATGCACCTAATTTGGTTAACTGCTCTTGCCTACACATCACAATATAGTAAATATAGTTATATAATCAGCCCGCCAACAGGCTGACAGGAACGCATGGGAAAGGAGGGGGAGAAAATACAAAACAACACAGAGAAAAAAAAAAGAAGAAGAAGAAGAAGAGGAGGAGGAATGAAGGAAAGGAAAAAAATGAAGAAAAGAAAGAGTGGAATACTATGGAAACATTACTATTTTCATAAAAGTCACAGACGTTGCACGTAGCTTCAGACTGGTTTATTCAACGAAGTCTCAAAATATTCCCATTTTTGTAAATGTACATGTAGCTTCCCAGCCTTGGTCGCAAGGATTTTTTCCTCATTTATTAATTCAACAATAATCTTTAGCATCTTTTCTCCAGTGGGTAACTTATTTCCCGTTCTAGATTTAAAAATGATGTATTTTATTAAGATAATCAAAGTAACACATTTTGATCTATTTGAATAACCCGAGATTCCCCCAAATGATATCTCTCCAATCCATATTCCTTAACTCATTTATATCAAAATAATTAATTATGAATTCCCATAACGGTATCACTCTAACACAGTGTAAAAATAAGTGCAGATAAGTTTCAGGCTCATGTTGGCAGAAGGAACAAAGGCTGTCTGTTACAAAACCAAACTTCATTAAACGCTCCTTAGTGTAAACTACGCCATGTAACATCATAAATTGAAGTTCTCTATATTTTCTTATCAATGTACACTTACTCGGTTTAATAAAAAAATATTTTATTTCTTTATTTGTATAATCATAGCTACTGTGGTCATCTTTGATTTGTAAAACATGAGATGACTGTAAATCTTCCACCATAGCCTCATATATTTTTCTCGATTTTAAAACTTGCAAATTTACTCTCTGACCAGAAAAAAATCAATTTTAAGTCAAAGTTTGTGGAATCAACTTGCTGAAGTGTACCTGCTCTCATAGAGTCCTTCCATTTCTGGGGTATAGCATTAAATATATCATTCAGTTTAAGCAATTCTTCTACCTTAAAACCAAGACCCAAGCTTTGAAAATGTGACTGAGATCTCAAATGACCGTTATCTAATATATCTTGTATTGTAATTATTCCTGCATCAAATAAATATCTATGAAAAAACATCCTACCTGCTATGCGTACACACCTATTATTAAATATTATTGGATTTACAACCTCATTTTCCAATTGTCTATATTTATAGATATCAAGCCAAACCTTCAATATTTCCGAATAAAAAGGTGGTACAAATCTGTCATAATAGATGAATCAAAGTCACACATAAACAGGAATCTACCTCCTACTGTACTAAAACAGAAGTCAAAAAATAATTTCCACCCAACTTCTTTTTCTCCATATAGAAGGCGTTTTAGCCACATAATACGTTGTGCCTTAACAAATAACCGAAAGTTCGTCATTCTTAAACCCCCAAACTCATAATCTTGATACATAATATTTCTCTTTATACGGTCTTTGCCATGCCATAAGAAATCAAAGGTAACACACACACACACACACACACACACACACACACACACACACACACACACACACACACACACACGCACACACACACACACAAGTCGTGAGATATGTCAATTTTACCTTTGGGTATAAATACGTGGATGCTATTTAAATACCTTGTGTGAAAAATGGTTCGAACACCGTTTGATTAAGTTTATTTTCATGCAAACAAACTGTGAAGAAAATGATATAGGAAACACTAGTTGCTCTACAGAATAGTACGTCATTCAAATAGTCATGTAAAAAGGATGCACATTCTAATAATTGAAGTGGACCCCATGACAGGCTTATATCCTGGAAAAAAAAAAAAACCAACTTACTAGTATTATTCAGTGGCGGATGGGGGGGGGGGGCGCACCGGGCACGCCCCTTTAATTTTTGTTAAAATAAACTAGAAATAAAGGGGAAAATGAAAATTGGGCGTGTGCGCCTCCTTTAATTTTGCTCACCAGAAAATTGCGCTGAAGCTTTTTTTCTCTCTCTCTCTTTTTCTTTTTCTTTTTTTTTTAACCCGGAGGTGGTTTTTTTTGCGCCCCCCCCCCTCCTTCTCGGAATTCCTGGATCCGCCCCTGTTAAATTTACCATGTATTATAACAAACTATTTCTTTTTTTAAACCCGGAAAAGGTTCCCCCCCCCCCTCCTTCACGGAATTCCTATAACAAACTAACTTACATTCCACAAAAAAAAAAAAAAATCTGCCGTATAGCACAGACATTATTCTGTTACATGAAATTGATAGAGGAGGCATTTACATGCAACATTTTATTTTGATTCAGAATTCTGAAACTGATGGAGACACCTGCACGGACGTGTATCTTGTAGCACATTTTGTTCTCATCATTTTATTAGTCCTATCGAGGTTGTAGGCTACTTGGCGTTCCATAAAAAGCCCTCGTGCTGATTTTAGCGCTTATTTTCCTACTCTTACATATTGGCGATATGCTGATTTCATTTCGGCCTATCTCTGCATTATACTTTGCGGCTAACTTCAGCTCACCCGGCCATCTGTGTGATCTGCGATGGGACGTTTCTTCCGGGTACGGTGCAACCTCTGCTGCCTGACTAGCATCTGCACTGGTGCAGTGGTAAAGTTAGACACATCATCCCCCTGGGCCAGCCCTCCTCTAACTGATCAGCTGGGCACGTACATCAGCAGCGAAGATCAACTAACATATGATCGGTATTGGATTTGACAAGTTTAGAGTTACGACCATAATTAGTGTTGTTGAAGCAGCCGTGTAAAATGTCTCTTGTCACAGTCCAGCGGTCTCCAAGTACAAGTAATGCAAGCTCGACCATCTCTAACTTGGTAAGTCGGTATGATCTATCTAGAAAGACATGTAACTAGACTAGAGGAATCTAGATCTACATACTACTAGATTCTAACGTTAGACCCTATACGAGGCTATAGAGTTCTATGTGAAAGACGAGTCCCGGTTAACAGTATAGACCTAGATGTATGAACGACTTGAGAGTTAAGCCTCAACACGTTAACAAAGTGACAATGACTGTGACATTCGTGATAAAGACCCTTGTGTGAACATGGTAGATATTGTTAATGTTCCAATCATTGCATTATCAAGGTTAATAACGAAGCTGAAATATGTAAGAATAATTGGTAATCATGTAGAAATGCACACCTACCGTTCGCTTCGCCGTTTGTCAATCAAATTTTGTGCAGCTCTTGGAGATGCTAAATTCAACCATATCAGAGAGTTTTCATAGAATTAGAAAGCCGAAAAGGGAAGAAAAATGAGAAATCGGAGTTGAAAAGTACGTCGGTCCCGATCATAGTTCCGACGTAGTAAGCAGTGCATCGATTTCACAGAGAACGATGTCAACGATTATAATCGATTCTGGTAGTCTCTAATTAGCCGCTTACTAACAATATTAACACGACTTGTGCAATACGTGTGGGCCCTAGATCTATTTTCATTTTCGTATTTTTTCTCATTCTTTTCATTGCCACTATCATGATTATCACTACTTAAATTATTGATACAGATTATTCATACCAGGATTTAGACGTCCTTCCTTTAGAAATTGTGGCAAGTATTAATTTTATCATGACAAAAGTTAATGATTTAATTTGAATAAATAAATGTTGAAGGGAAAAGAATGAGGTTGAAGGAAAAGTGGAAGAAAAGAGTAAGGCTATTAGAAGGAGGGAGAGAGAGAAAGAGAGAGAAAAGAAGATGAGGAGGAATTTGAATTCGAAGGGGATTTGTTGTTTGTTTCTGGTGATGGTAAATGGTATTAAATTTATGTTTTTAATTGATAAGTTCAATTTATAGTATAAATTATTGTTTTTATGATAGTAACGCTATTCATTATTCCATTTCATTTTATTAATTATGTATACAAGAACTGCAACCCCAATATTTGCTTTTGTTTCGTAGTAAGGTCCATTTTATTATCTTTTATTGTTTTGTACACACATTATCCTCCCATCATTCAGTCAGCAAAATAAGTTGACAGATACAATGTTTGTATACAGTCAAACGCAGTACGCAGGAGAAAATTAAGTAAAACAACAAAAAACAGACGCATCGAAATCACTTTCTTTCTTAAACTTTTTACTGTTAAGCCGACGTAATTATTGTGGTTAAACACCAAACAAGCGGCTGTATCACAGACTATAACGATCGATCATCATCATTATATCGCTTTTCCCCATAATCGATCATCAATCATGCTACGCTGATACAGCTGTCGATCGGCGTACTTTTGAGTCAAAATTAGCTACTTTTCTTCTGTAATTGGCTATGAAATTTCATGAAACCATCAGATATGGTTCATCTTGACATTTCTGATAGCCACGAGAAGTTTTTATCGACAAATTAAGGAAGGAAATGGTAGGTGTGCATGGTGTGCATTTCTACATGATTACCGAATAATTTACTGTAGTGTAGTGTTAATGCCATTTGAATGATCATTATGTTATGAGTATCGTTTTGCTTCTAGCATTCTAACTAAGGTCTACATGTTATTCTAGTTTAGACAACTGCAACCTTGCCAACCACAAGCCAGACATGCATGGTAGATATCTAGATCTAGAACATCTACTCTGATTTACCAAAAAAAAAAAAAAAAATCATGAAAAGTGGTTAGTAAGGTAGGCAGCATAGTTTATGGAAATTTCTTCTGCATAGATACATTGTACATGTGACAGATTGTGTAGTTCTATGCCGATAGACGTCCATCACATCACATCACATCACATCTGATACGGAAGTAGAGGACTGGTCCTGTAGTTTTCCGGTCTCAACATACAATGTAATATAATCATCTTCAACTTTGTTGCTTTATGTGCCAGTTTAGTTACAAACGCTGAAACGCACATTGGCTGTGTACACGCTTGTCAAACTCAAAGATATGCCTATTTCATTCTGTGAAATTGGACCTTTGTGTCTGTTCAGTGTGGCGGTATCGAGTTCCGCTATGCGATAGTGAAATTACACACTGTCCGTACATACTTATCTTAGTGAGTTACACTTTCATTACAGTGGATTGGATGTACATAAAATTCAGTTGAGACTAGATAGGCTCTACCCTCTACCCAGCACTAGGAAATGATATAAGCTCAGTATAGAAAGTCCTGCCATGTTTATGGGAAAAGCACTTTGAGTTAATGATTAAATGCATCGTCACGTGACTGAACATTTTGTTTTCACATCACAACTGATGCTTAACCCATGTACATGTTACATACCTGGCGACGCGTGACTCTCTCTTCAAGCATGACATCTGACAGCATTATGCCGTGATGGATACTTCTCTTGCTGGTAAATGGAGTATGAATCTTTGAAGGTCCCATTTATTCCTGAAAGTCCTAAAGCTTGATTTAAACTGGAAAATCACACTACTTAGTTATATTGCAGGCCAGCACAAGACTCTAGAAGACATACCCTATATAACTTGAAAGGGAAACTTGTGGGAAGTTATAAGGCTTCTCTAGTATCCATGAAATAATACTTCATCTTTCTGTAAAGCTGGATAATTTTCATAACAAGGAAAGGGCTGATCCTTAATCAGAACACAGTTAACGCGTTGAGGACGAGTCCCGAGTATACTCGGGCAAGTGTCTATGGGAAATGCGTGTTGTAGCAAAATCAAACCGTCCTCTATGGGTTAAAAGATTTTCTTTCTTTGGTGAGCTGAAATGTGAGCTTCCTCATGAATATCTCCTGTCTGCACATACATGTATGCTATTAAAAAGCTTGTAAGTAGTGAACATGTAAAAAAGTGAATGAAATTCTTGATTTAATAAAAAAGAAAAGATGATAATTTAGGAAGATTCACTTGTTGCTAATTTTGTGGATAAATGTGTCTTTTTGTTTATGAAAATGCAAAACTTATCATCCCAAAACATTTATATGTTATTTGATTTTTTTTTTTCGTGTGTGTGTGTTGAGCATAATTATTATTTTTTTAAAGATTTCTATCCCATATGATATTAAATGTAGTATCTTTAAAGACCAAATATTCAGTCTTATACCAAATTGTACCCTATTACACAGTTATTGATTTCAATATTTTTCTAGGATATAGCATACAGTTTTATGTGTGTTTGGTAGCTATTTGTACAATTTTGAAGAGCAAGCCAATAGACTCCATATTCTCCAAGGGTAGCCCTACCCAGTGAAATAGTCTTTGATAATTGGCCTCACATAGAACAATTTGTATGTATTATTATGCCTGTTGTTTTGTTTTGTTTACCTGTATCAGCTAATTCTGACCAAATGACTAGTACCGGTAGTTCCTAACTCAAATAGTGGGGCAGATATGTGAAAAAGATGCTCACATCCGGCGGAAAGTGTGAAATTTTGCATATAGGGGTATTTTGAGGCGCTGATTTCAAAAATTGCCGGATCCAAGAGATCTGATCACGGGGTCGGCCGCCATTTTGAATTCCAATATAGCCGCCGTCAAAGATCCCTATCTTCAGTTCTGAATGACATTAGCCATTAGAATTTGATATATAAAAGCATGAAGATATGATGACTTCAATAACAGACTTATTTGATATGTCTGACAAGCTGCACGGCAGCCAATTTGAATTTAATACATATTTGCCATGTTGGAGTGTTGAAAATCTCTATCTCGGGTTTGTAAATTAGGCTACCTGATTGAGCGCGCGTTTCTAACTGATAGAGTGCGCGCTGATGTATTTACATTGTGACGTCAGTGAAAGGTGCATTATGCTTCCTTTTTGCTGCACTTTTTGACATGCCCGTGAATGTTAGTCGTGATGTTTGTCTTCGTAGCCACATTGGAATTCAAAATAGCAAGCATTGCGTTTGTCAGACACATCACATCAGTTAATATTTCAACTCAGTATGTTAAAATACTTGTTTACACCTAATTTCAGGGTCACTCACCACTTCAAAATCGAGATAGGGATTTTGAATATTTCGTCGAGGCGGCCATATTGGAATTCAAAATGGCGGCCATTCGATGTTTGTCAGACACTCCGAATCAATCTGTCATCAAATTCAATGTGTCAAAACACTCATGTGTACCAAATTTTGGTGCCACAGGTCATTCAGAACTGAAGATAGGGATCTTTGAATTGGTTTTGTGATGGCGGCCATATTGGAATTCAAAATGGCGGCCGACCCCGTGGTCAAATCTCTTGGATCCGGCAATATTTGAAATCAGCGCCCCAAAATACCCCTATATGCAAAATTTCATATTTTCCGCAGGATGTGAGCATTTCGACCAATTTTTGTTACATATCTGCCCTACTAAAATGCATGTTGCTGAGCCATTGATTTGACTGAGAGAGAAAACAGTGAATAATGCATGACACATAAATTGTACTGTATTTAGTCATATACAGTATGTATGTGTCTGTCATATAAAAGATGACAAAGTAGGGTACTGGTACCAACACGTGGACTACAAACATCATACATGTAGTTATATATGCATTATTATATATTTTTTGCCTCTACAATTAATATCTCTCCCCAGTTTTTAGCATTTTTACAAACCTGTACCTTCCTGGCTGTGAAATTATTCAAGTTTATATAAAAGAAAAAAGAAAAGATGAGTGCTATAATACATTTTCTGTGAAATTTTGATCATCAAAAGGGGAAAAAAGCAAGAGAGAGAGAGAGAGAGGGGGGGGGGGGAGAAAGAATGGAAAAGGAGCCATTGGCTCTCAGCCAATCACCCCCATATTCCAGTTTAAAATAACTGATTTGTCAGCAGAATTGTCTCTATGCCTTGAAGTCAGTTACCATATTAGAAACACATAGTTGCAACAAAGTGTGTGAGCTACACAAAGCCAAAATTAACAAGTGACTATTCACCTGGTGTATGTACTTATGGATTTTAAGCCCTCCTCCCCCCACCATAAAAAAGTTTTGTTTTTAGTACATTTATTGATAAAAGTAGCAGCACTCATGAGTCTATCTAAGCAACTTGGTGTTTGATATGTTATCACATTGCTCTCCTTGAAAAATTGTTGTTGTGATACTTTCTTTTCACTTTTTTTTTTCTGACCATTTTTACAAAGTTGGCTTTTCCATAAGTACAAATGTGTATTCATCAATTGTAGTGTGTGGTAGACTGTAACCACTGTAACTTTATTACTCAAGTCAAGTCAGACATTTACATAATGTATTTTCCAGTTTACATAATGGTATTTGGTCTTTAAACTCCAGTTTACCCATTACACCAGACATCAGTTTTGTCAAAAGTAGACCTTGAGTGCAACTGAGAAACCACACAGGTACAGTATATACCTTGTAGTCCTCTGTCAAGCCCAATTCTCTTTATTTGTCGATTTTTCGTCTCCAAATCTCAGTTTTGCTTGTATGCAAAGTGAGAACAAACTGGACCAAAGGACTAAGACCAAAATTACACTTTTATTTATATCCAAGGGACTAGACCCATGTGCATCTTCTTGGTCCTGAAATAATGTGAGGTGGTACTCAACACAGAAGGGTCCAAAGACTTCAACCTGTCTGCTGCCCTCTTGCATTTGAGTTGTGCGCAGGCTTTAACAGGAAGGGTTGGTTAAATTATGCATACCCAGCTCTGCTTTCTCCTACAAAGAGTAATTTATACAAGCTACATTGTAGGAGTGGAAGGGAAGGACAATGATATTAGATTGTGATTCATAGTTTCTGATGTTATTTTTGTAACTTGGGCAATTTTAATATCTCTGCATTTTGTGAACAATTGCTCACACATGATAACAGTTAACACATCAAAGAAACCTGATAGCATGTTGTATAGAGTGCCTCCTTGAGAAAAATGCTGTACACAGAAACATGCCCTTGTCATCAGTCATTCTTGCCATGGAATGTACAATGTACCTTGTGATATTATGTGGTTGATGATTTGAAAGGTGAAAAAAAGATTTGGTACCCCATAGATTAATGTCTTTCTTCCACTTTTGATGGAGAAAGCCAGAGCTCACAGAGGTTGGACTCTCTTAGAAAGGATTAGAACTGAAGTCATATACTGCATGCATTCACTTAATATCAGAAGCCTCTGTGAAGTTGAATCATGCAGTGTACTCCTGCATACATGTAAATCATCATGAAACATTCTGAGTGTGAGTTTGAGACTTTTAAAAGGAAACTGTAGCTGAAATAGTAACACATTTAATTTCCTTTAATTTGTGTAGAAGTGTACAGTCCATGTACTGTGTACATGTAAAATCAAAATGGATACACTGAAAGTGAAAGTGGTTGCAAGGTACACTGTATTTTGGTGCAAAAAAACATTACTACACTAACAGGAAGATTTAAACTTGATGTATGTGATCTCCTGAATCATAAATTGTACCATCATTCTGCGAGGGATACATACAATGTATGTTCCAGTATGTTTTGTTTTGTTTTGCTTGTTTGTTTGATTGTTTGCTTGTTTGTTTGTTTTTTCTGACATGAATGCAGATATCCAAAAAAGCTGAATGTGGTGGGTGGGATGCACTAGCATCTCCAGTGTATTAAAAGTTGTATGTCATCTGAGCTAACCTAACTTATTCCTTGGAGGACAATGAAAGTTGGTTATGACAGTTGCAATTTACAACACTCTTGAAATATTTTTGATGAGTTTGTACTTTCTAGCTATCCCTCAACTGATCATTACTATTCACATTAGATCAGAAAAGATTTCTCTATGAGAGCATACAATGTACATGTACTGTACATTGTACCTTTTAGAGGAGCTCATTTGCCACTGCGATGATCACTATGTTTTTTAGTACTCCTAATCGCTAGCTATGTTTACAAATACTGGAAAGCAAAGTGATGTAGCCTGTGCTATCAGAATATCAGTATGCCCTTGCTCGGACAGGAAGTAGCCGGTAGCGTGGGAGTATTATTGTTATTTTTTCTAGCTGCTAAACATCGGCTCTATATCTGCTGGTACTGGTAGTAACATTAGCCCCGACAAGAGGAAGGTTCGCACCAATCAGGTACTATAAACAAGGATGAACACCACTTCCTCTGTTAGCTCTAATGAGCTCCGAAAGGGAAATCCTGGGGGGAAAAGTGGCCTAACCTAGAAAGGACACTCACCATAATGTACAAAGTTGTATACCTAGCCACATTGTAATACTGTATGCTTTAAACTGATAGAGAAAGGCTTTTCACAGTGTCTCATAGGTCCCTGGAAATCCGGAGTACTGTTACAAGTTTGACCAGTGTAAGTTGTATGATGGTGCCAGTAAACTTGTATGAACATTCATTCCGTGGACAGATCGCTGTGCGGCCTCCCAGTGTGTGAATCTCGGGGACAGGAGGCCTGGATAAGATTTTCTTGTTTTGTGCATGAAGCCCGTGGGGGTTGGTGATGTTTGACGCGGGCCGAGCTGGAGGAAATTAAAACGATTTGAAGTATAATGGCCCGACTTATCCGCGTGCAGTCATTGGTAAGTTTTGAAGAGAAAGAGCACTGTTATCACATGGGAATAGAGGACTCACGCCAATCATTAGCTGCATTCTGATTCATTAGTCCCAGTTTCTGTCTCATTTCTTTTATCTTGGGCTCTGGGCTGTCTGACTTTCTCAAGATTGTGTTTTAGTCCTTGTCACTGACGCTTAACACCCACTGCATGATCTCATAATGTGGAATATATGGCTCACTTTAACACCGGAATACAACTGGCATGGTAGATGTCATACAACATGTTGCATCATAGACTTTTGCTCACGTGTCACAGTTTTGCATTGTTTGCTGACACAAACACATTACATTGTGTATGTGGGTACTGTAAAAGAGGTGACCTGGTATATCATGAGTCTTTGAACATTGGTTGTGTGATCTACAATGTACCGGATTCTTAACCTGTTAATACACCATACACTACACCATGGCATCTATACACTAACACTCACACTGTCGTATGGTGCACAGAGGCACTGTGTATTGATATTAGTCACTCTTTGCTATGGAGTTTTATTTCCTGTGCATTTCTGCTCTCGCTATTAACCTTGGTTTCAAAAGGGACTTGCCTTCAGCACAACTCTTGTTTAACTCGTCTAAAAAAAACCCCAAAAAACAAAAAAAAAACCCTATGCTAACAAAGCATATCATTTCACTGCTATATAATTGGCTCCTAATTTCAGTCAATTCTTTGCCTTCACCTTGGATCTTTGTGCTAGATTTCATACATGTGCATCTTAACATGGCTTAGAGGAATTTCTCACTTGTGTCACAATCTATTGACAGTTTCATATTAATCTACCTCAAGGTACTATGCTCATTCATGTATTTCATAATAATGATAAGCCCATATGCATGCTAGTAACCGTTGACTTCTACCAGTGTTTAGACCATAGCCTTCTACAAATTGATATCATGTACACATCAAGGAACCAGGGGTCCGTTTCAAGAAGTCATCACATAAAAGTCTGTACACAAATCTCAGAATGGCCGAAGTCGCTCGTATGCTCTATGAGAGACTTTCAAATCCATTTCATGTGTGTAGTCTTTCATAGTGTGTCTTATGAGCGAAAAGTCTCTCGTAAGACTTTCATGAAATGGACCCCTGGAATGCTGAAGAATTTAGAAAGAAATTCTTGACCTGTTGTACTATGAGAATGTCATCATTAATTCAAATACAAGAATACACATTTTTTTCCCCCACCTCATCATTATGTGGGTCGTACTGATCCATCTCATCAATTCTGCTCTTGTGTGAATTTGTGAATAGTAGAGCTACAAATGTACCATGGCAACAAGGAGAAATTGTGAGAGTTGGTTAGATGGTGCCGTTGAAGTTACCTTCATATTTCATGCAATTGGACCCATTCATTATTGTGAAAGTATTGTACAGTGTTGATGTTTTTAGCCATTTTTATTGTAAACATTTAATCAACAATGACACATTTGTGCCTTTATTTTCAAATGTAAGGTTGATTATTATGTTTTACAAAGAAAAGAACTATGAAATATACATGGACAGATAACTTTACATTATTCTGTGAATCATAGGTATGTACAGCGTGGTAAAATGTCAAGACACACAGTTATGAATTGCCGAATATAACCAGCACACCATACATTCAGAAATAGTTTTGTACAACTGTAGCTCACATGCTACTTGTTTAACCATCCCTGAAATCTATGATTTCTGTGACTAGAATCCTATGCATATTATGCACATAGGACAGCAAATTTAAGTTGTCCTTTTCTTTGAATTTGATTAAATTCAATTCTTGACATTACAAGAGAGATTCATGCAGCGTGGGTCTTGAATTTTACAGACTGTACTCTGGTAATTCAACCAGTTGCACATCGAGATCATGTGGAGGTTACAGAATTTAATAGACTCATATTCAGACCTTTATTAGTTGTCCATTCTCCAGCTGTCGTCACAGAAGTCCAGGGCATCATTCTCCAAGCTGACAAATCAAAATGGTCAACTTTCTTGCAGTGCTTGCAGTAGGCACGCTAGGTAGCCGACCACTTTGCCCGGGTTTCCTCCCTACAGTTACAGGCGTACATTTATGTTTGGGGATCCGAGATGCGATGCAAAGTACATCCCAAGGGACAATTCAGGCACACACTTTTTTGACAGTACTGAACAATTGGTTTAGTATTAAAATAGATCACTTATCTCCCAATGCGCAATGCTGTCTGATGCTGTAAAATCATACATGATGTATTTCATTTCATCTTAGCTGGTAACATGGTAACAAGTTGTAGAATGCAAACTTTAGAAGCTAGGTTAAATGGTGGTCAGTATAGTTTGGGTTGAGATGCCAATTCAGCTTTTAAATTTTGCCAGATAATTAGAAATCTCGTAAATATGAAATGTTAATGAGCATATGATTCTAAGAGGATTTAAAAGTTTAAATCGAAAGTTTATTTGATAAAAATCAGTCTTGAAATGGCTGAGATATCCAAATAACAAAGTAAAGCAGGGTGGTCCTAATTAAAGGTGGGACCCACCTTTTATTAGGACCTCTTTGCTTTTCGATATCTCAGCCATTTCAAAACTGATTTTTATCAAATAAACTTTCGATTCCCCTCAGAATTTCATACTCTTCAGTATTTCATGTTACTGGTTTCTAATCATATCAAGAAAAGTTAAAACCTGAATCTCCTTCCCAACCAAAACTACATTGTATACCATCACTCTAAGCTTTTTATTGGAAACAATTTTGGCACTCTTCTACTGAATATTTTCACCACTGTCCATGGTGCAGGTCTGAAGGAGGGAGTCAAAATAAGCCACCCTAGCACTCGGGTGGTCACTGGTTTGATTTTCATTTCGGTTTCCTGTGCAGTGCATTTTGTCATAACAGGATATTGATATCTCTAACTGCTTCTCAGGCACTTTCAGAAGATCCGCAGTGGCTTAACTACTTCATCAGGGGAAAAAGAAAAATTCAACACACATTTCAAACAAATGTAGTTGGGATACAACTTGCATCATTACTATTGAGTCATACAGAAGGATTGTGGATTTAAATCTTGCATTGGATTTCCGTCATAAATCAGATAAACAATTCCAGTTTTGCAGTTCTCTATATGATAGAATATCATATTACAATTGACTCCTGTGTCACAAATGGATCTGTATTGCCTGGAGCATATTCGCTTAGAAAGGGAAAAAAAAATCCTTGTGCCCTCTTCTGCCAGCATTCATTTCAAAACCATACGACTTGTTTTGTAAGATCATGGTTGTTTGGTTTAAAGGGATGGTACAGTATTGGTGGAGGATGAGAATTGGGCTTTTAACTTTTTGCGAGATACCAAGAAAACACTTATGAAATAGTACAGAGTATACCATTTTAAGAGGAATTCAAAGTTTATTTGACGAAAATCGGGTTTGGAATCACTGAAACATCCAAAAACAAAGTGAAACAAAGCCATCGTAATAAAGTGTGGGCCCCACACTTATTAAAATCGCACTTTTTCGGATATCTCAGCCATTTCAAAACCAATTTTCATGAAATAAACGTTGAATTCCTCATGAATGGAATTACATGCTCTTTCATATTTCATAAGAGGTTTGTCATTATCTCACCAAAAAATGTTTGAAACCTGAAATTAGGTCTCAACCAAAACTATACGATCCCTTTAAACATTTTTTTTTCTAAACTGCACATTTGAGTTCACATTCTGGATATGGATGAAATTGATCAATGTTTTGTGACACATGTTTATTTTGAAACATTGCTGAAGGTGCCTTTTTCAGGAAAAGTTATTCCTTTTATCAGTTGGGAGTGGATAAAAGAAACACAAAAAGCTGACCAATAATTTTTGGCGGGAAGACACAAGATTAGAATTTGTCTCCAAAAATCATATTCAGGTGACACTTGTTGTGAACAGAACCTGTCCTTAGAACTATTGAAAATGAAAATGCTTTAACTGCTTCATCAATTTGCGGTTTAGTGTATGTGAAGTATTTACATTTTTTTTTCGTTAGATTCTTTTCCACAGATGTTTGGGAATCACAATGGCTGCTTATGAACTTTGATGACGCTTCAATAGACTACTGGTATTTATGATTTAACCAAGAATTTAAACAAGAGTTAATGGGAACTTCTCCATCTCAGCCAATGACAATTAATCTCTTCTATGCATTTATAGTACATAGATTCACCATCCCAATACAAAATTGGTTCTATTGATTGATTTTATTATATAACAAATAAAGTTTGAATCGTTGCTCGGTGTACTAATGATTCTTGCGACTTTATAAGCAAATTTCAATTTGTTTATTTGTGAGTATACTTGTATACATACATGAACAATGTAATAGATCTACATTGTTAATACAGACACCTCTTTTGATTTAACTAAGATGTCGGGCAGTGGTATTCAAATGACATTTGAGCAACAATAGATTATGATGGACTATATTACAACAATGAGCACATTTTGATAAGGGGGGGGGGGGAGTTGCTTAGATAGGTGAAGAAGGAACCTTTGTCCACATAATCAAAGATACACTAAAAATACACTTATTTCACTTCTAGAGATCCGTGCTATATCTCAGCCCCCAAAATGCCATTTTGACGAAAACTAGTAGGAGACATATAAAGGACACTTCTTTTCATTATTTGGATGCATAACTTCGAGTTAGAAATATTGTACATGTATTCAGATTTCAGTGTAACATGAAAAGAATTGTAGTAGTGTTCAAATAGAAAATGGTGAACAGAGTTGGGCAGATATTCTGATGAGCATTTCATTGTTTTGACCTCTTTTGTGGTATTCATATTCTGTTTGTTTTTCATAGCTGTATCTACATGATAACATGATTCATGTTGCCATGGCATCATTGTGGAAGATTGTTTTGGCGATAATGCAAGTTATATATGTGCAGTCTACACACCCCCTTTTACATGAACCCCTAAGTTTCCTTGCCACAGTGTGGTCTAATTTTAGAAGCATTCATTGTCTAATGCAAATTTCCACACTGTTCCAAAGGAGCGCTCAGATTTGTGACTCACTGTACGCCGTTTGATTCCACCCCCCCCCCCCCACCCCCGGAGGGAGTTGCTATCACGAGCCAGCGGTTGACTGCCAGTTGTCTGCTCTGCTTCACGAGAGTCGACGACCATTATTCGCCTGGAAAGTGAGGAGAGCAGTCGTCTAGAGCCTCCCCATTTTTTCGGGAGCGAGAAAGGAATCGCTGCGAGTTCGTCAAGTTTTCCTGTGCAGGTTTTGGAAGAGAGGGGCACAGACCCTCAGGACCTACTCAGCTCTTCAACTTCAGTTTATATTCTCGGAAACGGCGTAGTCATTGATCTGGATAATTTTTTTAAACTACGGCCTAGCTTGTCCTGATGAAGGGTTTTAAAGGTGACTTCTGGAGAAACAAGTGGAGTGTAATCAATAGGGACTGTTATTAGAAATTACGCTCAGCACCAATTCCACCTGATTTCTTTGAAGTGCGATATCGCCTTATCAACAGCATCTTTCTGAAGGGCCAATAAGCCGCATTGATTAGTAATCTCTAATCCTGATCACTTCATCGTATGCGATTGGCTTACAGCATTATCTAGAGCAGTGACGATCTTTCCTGTTGCAAAGGACAGTTGATTTCAACTAAAAGTAAAAAAAGAAAAAAGACCCAAACAGAAAACCTGTTATTTTCCTGTTCACGCTCAGCAGCGTTGCATACTTTGGAGAATCTGTGGCATATGCCTGGAAAACTTTGAAAGGACATGCAGTGGAAATCGAGGACAGTGCTTGTAGAGACATTGAATCTTTCTGATTGATGGTATGAAACTCATTACCCTTCTCTGCTTGATGACTGCAGCGGTTAATTTGTCGCGAGAGGACATTTGCCCGACGAGAACAAACAGGAAGCTCCCATATCTCGACTAATCTATTCAAGCACCTTGGATGTGCCGCATTAGTGCGGATCCCTCACGGAGTCCCCTGGGCTCAGGCGTTTGTTTTCTTGACTCAATCACCGCTTGAACTACCGGGCGCGCATTTCCCTCGTTGGCTACGTCCATGATCCCACTTGGATTCTTCCAATACACAAGAGCTTTTCCTCAACATTGCTTGAATGTGCACATTGCTTTATTGCCGTACTGAAGAGTGTATTGAGAGAGTCGTTGACTTCTTTTTGAGTTGTACTTGGAGGTACAACTGCACCTCCAGTGCATTCTCTGGCAAAGATAAATGGTTAAATGAATTTGAATGGTCCCTTGCGACCAAAAGAAGTTATTTCCCCTTCTCTCAGCACCTAGACCTAGGTGGAGTTCTCTCTTTGATTGGCCATCTACTGAGAAGTCTAAACTATTTTGACCAGTACCCCATATGGCTGGACCTGTGACTCAGTGTCAGCTCAACAGTAATAACTGAGTTGGGAATTCTTCCCCCTCCCCCTTGTTGCAGTTAGCATTTCTCTACTTTTTAAACCTATACCATATTTGGGGGGAACCTTGTGGAGGGATTGGCACTGAAGGCAAATAGCGGGCAACCCAGCTTTTTGTGCCTGCATAGCAAGTTGGAATCGCATCTGCCGATATGGTGATCGAACGTCGCAAGAAATCACGCTCGGGCGCTCACGCCCTGGAACTTCCCAAGATTCGGCCTGTCAAGAGACCTTTGAGCCAGGTATGTGTACTCTACATACGTACCATCGTAGACTTTACATCACTCCCAGTGGAGTTGCTCCCACACTTCTGCCCCTGCTACAGCTCACTACAGTTGACTCCTGTTATCAAAAACTCTCTGAGACTGGCAGTTTTCTTTTATTATGTCAGAATTTTGTTTATTCTGTAGTAAAACAAATAAAGCATAAAAATATAAAAAACTAGAAAAGCACTCTGAGAGCACAGACCTCCGGCAAGCAGCTACTTTCCACCGATGATCTTGCTCTTCCATAGTGATCAGTGATTACCAGGCATACGTATGCATGCTGAAAAATCGGCCTATTTCTCATAGAAGCCTTTTGGCTTTGTTGCATCATAAACCCTCTGCTGCATGGCAAGCCTCGCCCTAGCAGAATCTAGAGCACGCACCTTAGTGTGTGTATGAAAACCTAAAAAATGCGCAGCTTGAACTCCCCAGGTCATTGACCCTACCCACCAAGATATCGAAAATCCTTCATAAAACCCACGAAAGTTTCTGGATCACTAGCAAAATTTTATCATTTGTTCCTTGTGTCATTCTCAACCTTCCCTGCAAGTTTCATCTAAATCCGTTCCCAACTTTTTGAGTTATTTTGCACACGGACAAACAAACGGTAACGAAAACATAACCTCCCCCCTTGGCGGAGGTAATAAATAGATAATACTTTTGGGACCTGAACTTTTACTTCATTGTTGCAAAATTATTTTTAACTCTGTCAGTAATATAATGGGAGTGTATTATACAATGGAAGTGTTCACAGTGTATACGCTGTTGCCAAATGTGATGCATGAAATTTCAGTAAATCTATAATAACTACAGTTTAATATTAATCAAAGTAAGCATTTTTACTCATTGGCATACAGAAGAGTCCCTATGAACTGAAAAACATACTTTTCCTGAATACACAGGTCTTTTTAATAAAGATCATTGTAGGAACCACTGCCAGTATTTATATTGCTATAAACATACCTCCTTCTCCACAAGGAAACATTCTACACTGGTCTGTGTCTTAAAAATCAACAACAGCAGCAACAACAGGCCACCAAAAGATGATGACAGTGTATTTTTTAGAAAATGGTTCTGTAAGTGTTGTGCATCAGTGATTATAAGCTTAAGAATATTTAAAAACAAAAAAAGTTTAATCAAACAAGCCTTTTCATGAGCTGATGATTTATAGCAATTCTGCATGTTGGAGACCTTGTCGTATTTGTATGATGTTTGAATGGCAGTGAACAATTCAGAATATGAAATTTAAGAATCTGTCCCTGTTCATTATCTCACCAGGCTGGGAAATCTTAGTAAAAGTGATGCAGACTGTAAACTGGATCATGCAATTATTGTAATCGATTCAATTCTATTCAAACTTTATTTTCACATTTTCAAGAGTGAAAAAATTCAACATGAAAGTTACTTTTGAGTGAGAACATTAAACTTAGGTGTAAATTGAATTCATGAAGTGATGAAGTCGGCTGACTCAGGGCAAGGACATATGTGACCGTGCACCTCAAAACGAACATAAAGTCGCACACACTGATTTTGCGTGAGGACTGAAAATAAGTGAAATGGGTCAACCTAGGCGAACTTGACTTTTTCATATTTTCTGAAAGAGCGGGTCTTCTTTTACATTATGCTAAAATTTGGTATCATAAAACGGGCAGGAAAGTGTGTTTTTTGAGTAGTTTATCTCGAACATTTTTGGTAGAATAGTGTGATTAGGTGTGTCTTTAGAATCCCTTTTTCATTTCTGAAAAACCTTGTCCACACTCTTCACTTTCAACTCTAATAACTTTTGAAAGGATAGAGCTACTGCTTTGAAAATTGGCATTAATTATGGACAGAATGTGTTAATGAGGCATGCTTAATTTCACTTTAATTTGATAATCCCTTCATTGTTGTTACTCTGGTGCTTTACTTCCTGTTTTTTGTCCCATTCATCGCACAGCCAGCACGGTTTGGTAAAGATTAAGCGCTTGAATAGACACTGTACTTCAGAGCCTCTATTCTCAGTTAACACTTTTCCTGAGTTTGTGCTTTCTTTCCAATATTTGGATATGTTAGGAGAGTCCATTTGATTTGAGTTATATATCATTTTAAAGCTTAAAGTCTGCTCTTTCAGAATATGGTCTTAACTAAAAATTCATGTCTGGCGACTTTTTGTTTGTTTTGAGGTGCAGAGTCACATATAATTGTACTTGTGACGTAGGATAGCTCCTGCCTCCAAAGTGTGTGTGTGTGTGTGTGTGTGTGTGTGCGTGTTGTGAGTAGTTTCTGAAGCAGTGCCATGACTACGCGCACCTCAGCATATCCTGTCGACAAAGTCGAAAACAAAACTCGGCTTTCCGTCAGTGTACAGATTCATTTCTTCCACCGCGGCCTGCAGTACCCCGGGCTTTCAATGACATTCCCGCCAAAAGGCTGCGTGCGTGTTTTATCCCAGCTGCTTCCTGTTTAGATCATCAACAGAGAAAGGAGTGCAACATCAGAAATTCACTTCATCCCCATCTATTTCTAGACTACTTTTTGTACTGCAGGCAGTGCCTGTCATGCTACAGAAATGTGTCGTACTGTAAACGTCAATATTTTCGCGCGATTAATTTTTCGCGCTGAGCAGCTCGAAAACGTATTCGCGGGTTCTTAAATTCGCGCTCCGCAGCAGGTTACTTTACTGTAGTACACATTCACTGCTTTCATCCAAAGCCTCTGCTACATAGCTTGCTATGCCAGCGTACGACAAGCGACGTAGCGAGCGGCTCGACTGCGAGTACAAGCACTCAAATACGTAGTACAGCTGTGACTCTAGTACCGTAGTCACGGGGGACTGTAGCATCGATGCGTGCGGTGCACACATGCATGCTACAGTACACAGCAATCTAGGGTATCGTCTCTTCGCACAGTACTAGTAGCGTAAACATGCCTGTACATTGTACTACGTAGCAGTATCATCGATGAAGCGCACACAATTCATCCCGTTCAAAATGTGCGTAGAAAATTGTGAAGATATATTCGCGCGTTTTTGAATTCGCGCTAGCCGAGCGTAGCGCGAAATCCGCGAAAATTAATGTACCGCGAAAATTTCCACGTTTACAGTATACAGTACCTGTGTTGTACTCAGGTTCCAAGACATATGAATGGATGCAAACCAAGAAATTCACACAAAGTTACTGCGTGATGGTGAATTCCTGACCCACTTAATAAGTACATGTATCTGTTTGATTTTTTTTGTCACTACTCCTGTGTGACATAGGCCTAAAGGTCATGTTGCCTGCTGTCTACAGTTACAACTCATTTGTATTGCGTACATCATCAGAGAAGAGAGCTGTGATTCAGTTGTAAAGCATTGTTTATGGTTGGACTATTTGACATAGCTCATCTTCCAAAGTTACGTTTAATTGACTTTCCAGTACAACCGTGTATGTGATGCTTCACATTCACTTCTATACTTTCACAGTTTTGACCTAGAGATCAAAGCGCCATCCTCGTTTCAGACTCTAGTTGCATATAACATTCAAAGAAATTGGTCGTTCCCCCTTCCTTTTTTAGTAGGAATGGGGGTTGGGGATGGGGGAGGAGAATGACAGCAGGAAATCATATACGTAGATGGGTTTACATAACCTCATTCAAGAGGCCTTACAGGGGCCAGATTGAAGCATAAGTTGATTCTCTTAAAATATCTGTATTGTTTAAGAAATGCTGCATGAACAGTACGTAAGTGGGCGCATCATTGATGTCAAGTTGACTGTGTGTTTCTTTCTCAAAGATGGAACATAAAACATAGCAGAGTTCCATGTCTATACTCAAGTGCAGGGTGAGAATAAAAAGAGGCCACACAGTGTACGGCTAATAAAAAAAAAAAATTGAACTTGATTAGATGTGTAAATTCCACACTTTGTATGACACTTAGTATAACATTGTAGGTGCCCTTGATTGTGAAATGAGTCGTTTCCACTTTTGCCAATGATTACCAACGCCCCCCCCCCCACAAAAAAAAAACAGAAAAGATGAAGATGTTTAGCCACTTCACATATACACTGTACCACTCCCATATACCCCATCCCCACTCCCATACATACAAGAATTATTGTTTTTTGAGTCATGTTGCAAAAATTAATTCTATTTGCTACCATTCCCTCATGACCCCACCCCCACCCCCCCCCCCAAAAAAAAAAAATAATTATAAAACTAGTAATTTGGCTGCAAGCTAAGCACTTTAAATGAGTCAAACTGCACATGCCTAACCAGTGACCGCAGTGTGACCTCGGACACATTCACTCAGGAACTAGTGTGGCCCTTTGCATCGTGGGATTGAGCAACTAAAGTTTTTATTGTGTGGCATTCACAAAAAATGCACAAAGATTTCTGCAAAATATCAAAGTGGACTGATTTTTGCATCGCAGTGCAGTTTGTGATAGAGGGAGATTTTTGGTCACCGGGCAATTAGAAGATAATGATATCTGTAAAGCTCTAGATGTAATTATCTATAACTCTCTTGCCATTCCTGTATAAAGTGCTGGGAATAGCTCTACGTTGTACATGTGGCTCACAAAGCTGTAATGTAAAGTCCTGATGAATTTTGCAGAACTCTTTTTGGAAAGTGATACTGGTGAGCATGTTGTAATTTGTCTGACCGCTGGAGACGAGGGAATTATAAACAATGAGTGTGATTAGCATCATGTGAGGCTGTTCTCATGTTGTGTGGCTTTTGCCAGTCGAGATTACAAAAATATCCAATACCTCAAAGTCCTTTGCGGTCTGAATGTCATCCATTCATCATGTACTTGTAGTATTATTACTTTTCCATGTCTCCTTGCTAAGATTTTCATTTATTTTGTGTAAAAATGGAGAGCAGTCGAGCCATTCCCTCTGTCTACAAGAGGGGCTTGTGATTGAAGGGGAAGAGTTTTCTAATGAGGTAATTCCCTTGAGCATGTCTCTCGTCATTTGAGAAAAAACAATGACCGAAAAAGGCAGCACATGATCGCTTTGTCAAGAGCAAAATTGGGCAGAATATGGATTGAAAAAGTTTGACAATATTTACATCACCAACTCTTTAAAAAGTGGACCGTGTTTGGAATATCAGTGGTAATGATCTCTGAATACATAATTGATATTGCATTATTGCATAGTAATCCTCTGGTGGTACAATCACTCTGTTTGATTTTAAGCTTGCATATGATATTTCATACTTTAAAAGGCCAATTTTGTGTAAATGCAATTTTGTCTTCAAATTCCATGAAACAGTAAACAGATTTATATCTATTCAAATTGATATTTCTTGCATGGAATGCAACTGACCGTCCATCAAATGCAGGATTACAACATCTGTTTTCCCATAAAATGCAATTTGACAGCACGGATGACTAATGTAAGCCAGCATTTAAAATATCCCATTCACACATACATTGTAGTATACATTATCGACTTGTAGTAATGTTGTCGTAACCTGTCGTAATCATTTCCTGAAAGCCATTACTTATAGTTTAGCTGCTGTTGTTTCATTGGTTAAAGTCTCTACATTACCAAAAAATGCTACATTCTGTTCCAGTCAGGCACAATGCAATCGACCGAAAAACATAATTTCAAATTTTATGCATGCCTTTCGAACAATGGTTCTCCTTGACAACATGAAAGCTTGCCCAAGGTTTGCCTGACATAACAAAAACTAGTGTTTGCAAACTGGATTCCAAATTACATATTGAAAAGTGTTGTTGAGGTACAGGTTCATAGAGTAGGTCATTACTACGTCAATTTCGGAGAATTCTCAATGAATTTGAATATTAGTGTTGGAGATGATGCTATGCAAAGGCCTTTAACAGGTGGGAGAATGTAGAACTGGAAGTAAAAGGTTGTTCCTGATTGCTGCGTGTGCGGGCGTGGGTGGGTTTACATCCAGGAAAACACTCGTCAGCCTGCCTGCTGCTGTCCTGTAGCCTCATTCCTGCGGGCCTGTCTGCATGCTCCGAGGCTCCCCACCCACCCCATCTCTTCTTTCGGAGATCATTCATCAAGAGTCTTGGCAAAACAACAGGAAATATGATGTGCCAAGAGAGAGTGCCGAATGCTATGACAGGCAAGCGGGGTCAAAGGTGAACGGTGTGCGCCTGTCACTTGGGCTGGCAGCGGGGACAAACTGTGGAGGGAGCCCTGTCAAATAGTTTCAAGCAGTGCCTTTTCCTTTTGATAAAAATATATTGAAATGGGGATGTGTGCATGTTTTGTGAATGTCACTTTTGGCAGACCCCACTTCCGAAGTCTTATCTGGTTACATGAAAAATGCTGTGTCTTTCATCATGAGTGTATTTGATCTTATGTTGGACACACGCTGTACGAGCCGAGTATCAAACAGCTTCTGTCTGATCATTAAAATTTGTGCCCCACTCAGAGGCCGTGCTTGACAGCTGTTGCCACTCCACTTGAAACTGAAGATATGGAATGACACATGTAACTTCGGTGTAACAGAAACAGTTGTATTCTACCATTGAAGTTAGAAGTTAACCTGTCCATGCTCCATGAAGAGAAAAATTGACAAAATTTTGTAACAATGCAGGAGGTGATATTGGGGTGAGCATGAAACATGAACGAGGTATGCATTGAATTTTAGGATAGAGAAGGAAATGTAGACGAGATAGAAAAAAGGGTGCCAGGGTATGAAAACGCTGGAGAACGGCAGGGAGAAGAAACTTCTTGGTATTGACTCTGCCACAAATTCCTTCGTGTGTGTGTGCAAGCAAACATGTTTTGTTTCTTGTCTGCTTCTTTTTTCATCTTCTTCTGAGGAGGAAGAACGTCAATACCTGGCCCTGCTCTGGCAAACATCGTATCCAGCGGCAACACCCGCATCCAAACGTGTCATCGCCCCAACATCTCTTTCTCTCTCTTTTGCTATCTATCTTTCTGTCTTGGTCACGTACGTGCTCGAGGCTTCAGAAGGGGAAAGGCGGCAAAGGGAGTCACGGCCAAGCAGAAAAACAGAGAAACCCAGAGAGGGATTTTTTCGAGGCTTTTGGGATGCGCTCGTTCCTATCTCTTTTCCTATCCCCAGGCAACAGATGGATCGTCAGAGCGTTATTTATGCAAGGCTTACGCTAGCGAAGCCCCTGACTTATCCCCCAGTTCATTGTGTGAGGGTGATGATATGATCTCGTCTGTATGCCATCAGTGAGAAAATTCAGAAACAATTTTTAGAACTAGATGCCTTTCAGATGGTCTGATATGATGTTAAAAGTAATGTCTGCATCTAGAAATGTTGATACATTGATGTACAAAAGCACATAGGAAATGTCAAGCCATGTTCACCATCTCAACTGTAGCATCAACTATTCAGCTGTTCAGTTGCTGAAAACAATGCTTTACATGTGTTGTATCAAAGCCTATGGTAGATGATACACCAGTTCCGGTTACAAAGCCAATTGAAGATATATTGCAGGATTTCACTAAGAAATCTAAGGATGAGAAAGATACCAAGGAGCTGAAACTGATTGTTTTTGCAGTTTGCAGGCTTGGTGCTTTGGGATGCAGCCGCGAACCCTGTGTTGTTCTGGAACTCCGTGCGGAGCAAAAGTGGTGGACCTGTCTCCCCAAGTCATCTCGTTGTCATGGCAACAGCATGCCCTCAATTCCAGCGTTTCCCCTCCCTGCACCTATGAATAGCGAGTGACTCATGACTTCTTGTCATGAGAAATGGCGCGTTTGACATTATCCTAGGATGGACACCAGCTTGAATTCCCGTCTTTCCCCTCCATTCTCCTTGTAGGAAAATGGCAGAACCGGTACATTCTGCCCACCAAATTGCCTCCGTGCTTTAAACTTCTCCCAGCTGTGAGTTCTTGCCCATAATTCAGAGTAAACTGGTATTTTGACATGATACTGGAACTTTTCAAACTCTTAGATTTCGGTCTCTGCACTCACTTCTCCTAGGAGGAAAAGTGCAGAACCGGTACATTCTGCTCTCCCCCCCCCCCCCCCCCCCCACACACACACACCCCCAATTGCCTCCATGCGTTTAACATCTCAGAGCTTGCGCCTACACAAGTCGGAGCAAAGTGTTGTTCCAACCAAAATGATACTGGAACTTGTACAAACTCTGTCACATAATCAAGATTTTGTTTCACTGAATTTTTGGATGCAGAGCAGACTAATCTCAAGTACAATGTATGCCCCTTTCTGCCACAAGTGGAACGTACAACTCGAGTAAATTATTGTGCTCAGGCATTTGAAAATGCAATTGACGTTGATCAACTCTCAACTTCTATTGTTCTAAAATTTGAATTAACACACAAATCTGCAAAAATAAAAGAGATGACCACATTTGGTGTACACACTGAAGGGATCAGCTCGTATCACAGCAATTATTTTTACAACTGCATTTTATGAAGGAGCCAAATGTACTGAATACTGTAAAACAAGGTATTTTTGCGGCATTTATTTTCACAAATCTTGGCTTTTTCGAAATTCGCGAAATTGAAATGCATGCAAACATTCCTCGTTTTACAGTTCCTGATCAGTAATGTAATATCTTCCATGAACATGATATAAATCTCAATTTGAATCTGTGTTTGGATGCATTAACCTGTCTAAAGTCAACCTTCAATGAGTTGAGTTTTGCCATGTGAATGGATAGCTGGAAGTTTTAATAGCACATATTATGTGCCTTCTGAATACTGTTTATGGTCAGATATTATGTTTCAGCTCTACATTCTTAGATGACATTTAATTCCTGTCTTGAGCATGGTCATGTTAGTAGAAAATGAGATCATTTTAGTGTGGCTCAAGATTGTTTAGTGAAAGTAGAAGTAAACATTCCACCTGCATGCTGGCTAAATGATCGCAAAATCATCTTCCCACAACATTCTGCAAGGTCATGGTATTGAACCACTGATCTTATCAACCCATGTGAAGACCAATCGATAAATCAAAGAATAGGGCTGGTACATTGTGTAATACTCATACCTAGCTTTGATGTCACAGGCATATTCTCATCTTCTTAAAAGAATGATCACGTGATTGCATCTTGAAAACAATTGATTGGGGCTGCTAACACCTCCATATTGCTTCCTTCTTCTGTGGAAACTCTGTGACGAAAGGACTGGCTACTCAGAAACGAAGTTCTGACGCAGGCTTCCCGTCTGAATTCGGATAGTGTCCGAGTGCTCTTAATCACTTCCCATGCAAGCTACACGCAGTGATTAGCAGACTACGCAAAGATTACCATGGAGCGCTTGTCCGACCGAAGTCAAATGGCAAACTGCTCTCCAGAAATAATTACCTTCCTATAATATACTCGACCTGCGAAGCTCATTTTAAGTTCTTCATCTGCAGGAAAGTGTTAATCTAGCTGTTATTGGACACTCTACCTCTCAACTCGATTCCTCCAGTCTGTTCATGTATATCTCGGATTGATACATTTAATGAGGTCATTAAATTCATATACAAATATAATATTAACTGTCAAATGCATTTTGTCTATGAAGGAGCAGTGGAATTAAAAACTCAGTAGGATATCTGAAGAGGTATGCAGCTGTGTATTCAGTGAGATTATTCCTTTCTTTGCTCACTTTAAATTGCTAGTCTTCCTCATGCTATTAAACCAGGGCTGCTTCAATTTTGGTTGTGATTTATTATTATAAAGGAATATTATTGTTTATACACCTTAATGTGATTTTTATATACTTTTTCCAGCAGTTAAAGTTATGAAATAATGTGTCAAATGTGCAGTCATTATGCATTTAGTCTTCATATCATTTCCAAGTCATTCCATCTTCTACACAATACATGTTTACTGTACACACACACATGTGCTAAGTAAAAAAGGTGAAACATGAAAAAAATATTACATTGTACATGTGCTTTTGATCTGTATATTTTTAAAAAACTGCAACATTTGGTTGGTTTTAAATCAGTTTTTTTTTCTTTAGAACTATCCTTGAACTGAATAGTACCTTAGTAGATATTTCATCCAGAGTCAAATGAATGTAGTTTCTGTGAATATTCTGATGTTCATTGTTAGTAGATGAATAAAAGAAACAGAAAAAAAAAATGGAATAGGACGAAAATCTTAACAGAGAAGGGTAATGGCATTAGGCACATGAAGAAATTAAAATTGGATTTAATAGTTAGTTCATGTGTTCAAATAGATGGTAGAATTGACTTTTTACATGAAAACACAAAGTGACCTAACATTTTATGTGGCTGGGTCGTCTATTCTCTTTTTACTTGCTCTGTTTGATACTCAGAAGACTCCAAAAATATGACTATTTGTGATTATGAAGTGGACAGATATTCTTGATATCCATTTCTTTAATGCTTGTGATTGTTGCTGACATTTGCAGGAAATACACTGTAAAAGTAAAAATTTCCACACAAGTTATTTTCTTCATGCTCAGCTGGTGGTTAAATGAATTCCGCATGTTTTAATTCCCTGGAATGAAACGTGTTTCGAGTATATATAGCAAACAAAAAAATTTGCATTCTTTTATTTTCGTGCTAGTTTCTGGTCGTGCAAAATGTGCAAAAATTTCCACACCTCCAAAATGTCCGCTTTTAACAATAAAAGGTATTATGTGATGTCACCATGAAGCACTAAACTTGCTACTTCTCACTGACCTTGTCATGATAGTACAGTACATCCTGTAAAGCTAGTAACCGGTATGCATGTATGATTAGCATCTGTGCTAGCTGGCCATTGATTTCCTATTGCCAGTGTATTTCAGGAACCGAGAGGCCGGATGTAACGTAAGCATTGGAAGATATAATATTATATGCTTGCCAAGTTTTGTAGTCAGCGAAATGTCTCTTTCCAGCTATAAACAGCCGTGAGATAGAAAAGATTGAAAAAAAAATGTGATTACTCAAACATGGCCCAATGTGAAATATTTTTGGTATGGAGACTAAAATCTATACTTTCTCTTCGCTTGATGCCAGTAATTTCATGTGCAAACAACTGTTAGTGGCTTTATTATTGTAACTCTTTATGTGCCATGGTATAAACCCCCTGTGTGCCACATTATTCTGAGGTAGCAACGTAGTGATGCTTTGGAAAACATTCTTTTTTTAAAACTATATAACTTTTATAGATTTCTGTTACCCTCATAATAATGAGGAAAGGTATAGAGATAATGTCAAGTTTTGCTTTGATGTAAATTGTACGTCAAATCTCTGATTGCTTTTCTTTCAAATGACCAGAAGCTACATTATTATATAAGAGGTGTGACTTTGCACAGAAAACAGTGACTGAAACTTATTTTTTTCTTCGCACTTCCAGTGACGAACACCCCTTGATAGTCAATCGCAACATTGAATGCAAGCTACATAGTACATGTGGCAGGAATGGAATCACGAGAAACGCTTTTATTCTACTGCGGTATTTGGCGATTTATTGATCGCTTTGGGTGGGTTTGTACGTTTGAGCAGAATATGCAAAGTTGGCACGCCGTCGACTGAGTCAGGTGTGTGAACGAAGCATATAGAGAGTTAAAAGTGAAGTTTTTGATGAAACAATTTCTTTTTTTTTGGGGGGGGGGGGATGGGGAAGAGGGGTCAGTTTATTCAGAGTTGCCATTGGGCCAAACCCACTATGCATATCACAAATGTGTTTGCTGTGGGGCAATTAGAAAGTTTGGTCCTCGCCCTTGAAAGTGTAACATACACTTGTGTTAAAGTGTAACATACACTTGTGTAAAAGTGTATGTTTCTGTGTGTTGTGTGTTTGTATACTAGGTGTTAGATGTGTTAATGTGTTCACCATTAGTGTGAATGGAAGCTGCCGATGTTGTGTTACACAATGTGTCAACATTTTACGAAATGCACCTGCGGTTCATCACTTTTCAGAGTGATTGATATGAAATGGATGATCAGACAGGGTGTGAATATGTTCTCAATTATTTCTAAATATTTAGGCTGCCCTGGTTACTTAATCATCATTTTTTATGTTGTATACTTGTGTTTTTTGAAGAAGAACAACACATTTGCCTCCCTCTGCTGTTCAGGTCCTTCTAGTCAGATCATTACCTGTTGTTGTTGTTTATTCTTTCCTGAGGTATTCACAAAATGAGAACAATCACACATGAAATCATGATTCCATTTCTTGGTTATAATCAAAATGACATTTGTTCTGCACAAGGTACAAGTGTAACTTGAATGCATGAAACATCTTGCAACATGATATGAAGTATGTGTATTGAGGAATAATACAAGTAACATAAAAAACAGATCACACAGCTCTTTGCGCTTCACAATGGAGCATTGCCAGTGATATGTACGTACACTGTATGCTGTCTTCCAATATCAAGCGACCTTCAGCTTGCAATGCCCTTGCAGCCAGTGGGAATCCTTCAAGCTAGACAAGGGAAGACCTTCCACCAGGGCTAGCCTTTCTTATAAAAAATCTGGGGTAATCCCTACCTTAGGGAATCTTGGGACACCCTAAGCTCATTAGCATATTTTCTCTAGCCAATCAGAGGGCCCCACCTTGGATTTGAGCGAGCTGACTAATTGACTGGAAAAAAACTAAAAAGGATCCATGGGGGCAGAGCACTTTCAATCTGTATTGAAGCTTGTTTACTGCTGGTTTTGGGTGACATTTGTGACCAGTTTCATGGTCAGCATGAATGAGGGGTGATAAACAAGCAGTTTGGGATATGGATGTGGTTATGGCTTATCATGAATATAATAATGTTCTCTGGGAAGTGTTCAGTGTCATTTTCATTTTTGCTTTCAAAGTTTTTGGTTGGCATATTGTCCTCATTTTGCTGCATGCATTAAGCTGTAGGTTGAATACCTAACTTGCTCTTGACAGGAATTTTAACAAGTTTTTTTTTTTTTTAATTTACGTATTTTTTGAAAGGAAATTATTCAAGATCTAGCAGTTCACCATACCAGTGTTAAATTTGTAGATTCCATGGAAAACAAGTCTATTCTTGAAACCATTGAGTGTATTCTGTCTAGTATTCAAACTTTAATCTGCATCATTATGCGACACATTGAATCTTCCAATCAAACGGTCAACTCCGTACAGAATAGAGTATGACCTTGTGAAAACTGACTTGGAACTTTAATCTGATGAAAAAATTTAAGTATCCAGTTCAACAGCAAATGCAGCTCATTCAGTTGCCGGTAATGTTGCACTTGCAGCCGTATCAATATTCCTTGGACCCGTATGCTGTTGGGCTTATGTCAGTCGGCTTCTTGATGTGAATGCTCCGTTCTGTTTACTTTCACCTTTTCGTCCAAGTAGCGGCAGGGAGAGGTGGTGTCGTCAAATCTTGAAAGGGCACGAGCATAAAGAAAAAGTGCACTTCCCTGTGTGCACTTTCCCTTCGACAACATGCCCAGCTAGACTTTGGACTACCAGGTGATGGTGACTGCAAAGGAATTTCCTCCAGAGTTTGGGAGTTGGTGGTGATGTGGGAGAGATGGATGTGAAGGGTGAAGCAGGGGTGTGAGAAAGGCCCTGCACCAACAAGAAGCCAGAACTTGAAATCATTGCCATGAAAAGTATGACTTGAATTGCGGTTGTTTGTGGTAGCTAGTATCGAGCCTGGAGTTTAATGTCATCTGCTGAATGGAGCTCCAATATTTGTGTTGGCGATTTTTGTACTGTGTCTGCATTGACTAACACCAGCAAAGAGGGATTAAAATCAGGCTTATCATTTCAAGTTTGGTGTTTATTGTACAATAAAAGCAGTGCTACCAAACGTATGAGATGTTGTACCCACTCACAGTCTCATCGAGTATGTACTCTGCCCATGCTAATGCAATAGTGGCTTGTGGAACATACAGGAACACCCTAGACACACTCCATGCCTGTATGTGTGCCTTAGTTGAAAACTAAGATTGTTGAATTTTGGACAAGTGATAGAATTCATGGCATTTTAATCTAAAACTAAGTATTCATGGCTGTATCGTTTTATATCCAACTTGAACCAAACATGATCGTTTCTTTCATTTGCAATCCTGTGAAGGTTTAACACCCATGCCAAAAGAAGTGAGTATATCAACCATTCATGGAATAAACTTTGGTTTTTACCTTTTTCTCTCAAGAGGGCAACATGTCTTTAAAAATATAAGTTATTCATAAGAAATATAACTTTAAAAAAAAAAATTCAGATACTATTCATAATTGTATATGATATATGCACATAAACCTCAACAATGTATACACATTCTTCGTGGACATAATTGCTACACATGCCATATATGGAAAGTTAGACCTTACAGGGCAAAGTTTAGAATGATAACATTCCACATTCCACAAAATTGTAGCATGAAGTTCTTCGTTGTGCCTTTGTGGTGTGGTTATAGATACTAACAACTTTACACCAGTATTGTTAATGTGATACTTACGTATCAAGGCAAATTAAAACTATGGAGAATATCATACAATGATATGATATTAACACTCTTTTGTAGTTTAAAGTATACATTCATACAGCAACATGACTCTAGAAATCATTCAATAACATGAAGAACAGATACTGCTTGCAATGTTCGATTTTTCAGTCAAGTCCAAGTTTTACCTGGCATCTAGTTTACTGCCCTCTATGTTAGACAAGTATTTCCCCTTAGGCATTCAACCTAACAATGTAGGTATGCACATTTTTAATCCAGTGTTTTTTTGTTTGTTTTTTTCTCCTTTCCCGTAATGTGGTGTTACAATACATTTGCGGGTTCTAGTCTAGATTACCCAGCCTGCTTGAAGACCTGTCAAAGAACAATGCCAATCTTTAAGACTATATACGGCAGAGTAACCATCTGTATGATGAGATGATGTGACAATCATTATTGGAAACTCAATTTGACTTTGCTGGTAATGGGAAGACTATTGGGTTTTGAGAACTGGTACAGCCGCAAGCTTCCGCTTTCTTGCGAATTCGCTAAAGCATCAAGGACCTTTTTAAAAAAAAAATAAATACAAATGCTGCATGCTGTCTGGGAAGCTGCAGTATGTCAACAATAGCTGTGAAATACCCACCCAGATCAGAGTTTGTTTTGCTATTGTGTCGTCAGTGCTGGGAGTCTCTCTCGCTCTCTCTCTCTCGTCTCTCAGATATGCTTCAAGTCACATGCAATGCCATTCAGAGGAGACTGCCATTAAAACTACCCAGCTCTTATATGGGTTGTGTCATTAGGTTTCAGTCCAGAGTAGCCGTGTCGGTGGTCGCCGAGCGAGGACGTACCAGTGTATAGCTTCTTCATATGCTGGGTTGAGAGAGGGAGAGCAGTGGCATAACTAAACAACAACAGAGATACCAACTTATCATGATGATTGGATTGTACTTTTTGCCGGCATTTCTTCGGTGTGCGTGATTTGTGCGTGGAAATCCCATATTTTGCGATATTGATCTGTGGCGTGTGATTTCAGAATGCCATCATCTTCAGACAGCAGCATCCACGTAAGTCCAAGTGAAGTGCGGTGGGAAGTTTCAAGTACTGCCCTTAATACTGTGAGGCCACTTTGCAACAATGCAGAGAGTAATTGTAGACCGTGTTCTTTTTAAGTTAATGTTTATGTTTCTTTATTTCTTTGCACAGTTTTTTTTACATACCTGTATTAACATTAATGGATTTTTGTCATTTTGTCAGTTATTGTCAATTATGTGTATTCGGTGTCTGCGTAACACACTTAAAAGCATTTGTTCACATGAAGGGAAACTTTACATTCATTCCTTTCAATAAGACAGGAGAACCAGACTTTAGATACCGGTATCACATTTTAGATCCACAGAGCCTTTTTTTTCCCCCTTTTAACAAGTGCTCAGATACTTTAAACAGTTTCTAAAGTTACTCTGTTGAAAGTGAGTAAGCAGCTGTTGCCAGTAGAGCCATTTCCATGTGAATTAGCTATTATTCTTTTATACAATAGATTGTAATGTACAAATTGTATCTCCCCATTAAATGAAGCATACATGGTCTCGAATTGAAACAGTTGGGGGGGGGGGGGGAGGAAGTACACCTTTTGATGAAAAACACTGCGTAAAAAATACCGTAACATTGCGTCAGTGGAATTGCCTATAGATGCCAGAATTTATTTTGTCTTTACAGTACACTGTTTATTGTGTGTGAAAGAGATGTACAAGCTGTTGCACACGTAGCCAGAACTTAAAAAAAAAAAAAAAGGAAGAGAGAATTGTTTCTGTACTTAACCAAAATGAGTCATATACCCCATGTTGACGCACTTTGAACATTGATTGACACTTGTAAACAACAGGTACTACAGGAGGCCTATCAGTATCATGCAAAACGCTTTAATGTGTACAAACCATGAGGTTCTTTGTTGTCATTTTTCTTTTCTCGTGGTCCCAAATGTACAATATTGTATGACTCATGATTGTTGACGTGAATGAGTAGATTTTAGATTCTGATTAAACAATATTTGTCATTTTGGCGGGGGGATACACTAATGTATGTTTAATATGGCATTTGGCATAATATACACTGATTATTCAAAGCCATTCTCTTTCCTCTGCAGTCTCTACTTATATACATATAACCATGGTAACCCACCCCCTTTTTGGTTCATTGCACTTTGTCTAAAGATATACTGCAACATTATTTACTCTGAGTTCAACAAACATGGCCTAGTAAGCCACATTCCTGTCTGTGGATCAGTTTTTACTATCAAAGCTTTGCTTTATATAAATATTTTGATATTCATCATGCGTTTGGACAGTTGGAGGAACAAAAATAATAAATGTTAGTCCCAACAAGCTTGAAACTTTTTTGTGAGATTTGCCAGACAAAACTCTATCTTCAAATCTTTTACCACTGTAAATGATTTCAAATATAAGTTTTAAGATTGACTTTAAAGGGAAATCCACTCTTAACATATGTGCTGTAGATTCAGTAAATGCATAAAAATGAGTGGAATACATTGATCGGTGCATGGAGTGAGAAAGTTTTGACATACCGTTCAAAAGTTTTGAATTTTAACGATATTGGGTATAAATTCATGTTCCATCAGAGCTGGATAAGAAGGCAAATTTATCTGTCTTCTGGCTTACTTTGTCTTGTCAGTGCTACAGGCAGTTGTCAGTTTAAAGTCAGTGCTGACATTATATGCAGTCGCTGATGGCATTACAAAATGGCTGCCATTGGTCATGTGACCTTTACATTTATTGCCTAGTACTTCTTGATTGTTTTGGTCATGAAGTATATCTTGATTCTTTCTCTCTTTCTCTCTCTCTCTCTTGATGTGGAAGAAATTTGACTGCTGAAGTTGAACATGGCCATTAACTTTTCACACATTCCAATATAGAAGAGTCAATATCTTCATAAAATGATGTATTCCTATAAAAGTTATCTTTGACCAGGCTACTTTACTTTACAAATAGAGTGAACAAACCTTTTTAAACTACCTGTATGTAGAGATATCATAGTTGAATGAATATGGTAAGGCACATTCTTGTTTTCCAATAGGACTTATCTATAGCATGATTTGAGATACTAGTATTCAAATGTCCACAAAACTCCTTGTTGTGTCTTGGAGTAATTGATTTTTCGTAGATCTGCTCACTGCATTAATAGAACACGTTAGTCATGATAATTTTGACAAGCTTTTGGGCATCCATTTCATGTTTTCTATTATAAAAAAAGTTTGATTTTTTTTTTAATTTACTGTTGTTATTTTTTTTAATCAATAAAACATACAATGAAAAAAGAAAACAAGCTCACCTTAGGAGTAACATACCTGGTGTCTTTCAATGCATTGTCATGATAGATTTTAGACCAGTATAATATTTGAAGAGCAAATCCATATTGATATGCATTGTGTTTACGGCACAAACCAAGAGACCTTGAAAAAATAGGGGCAGTGATCCCTCTTTTTCAGAGAAAGGATGGAGCATTAAGCATTGTTTCTTTGGAGACACGTTTTCTATCATGTGCTGCCTATTGTTGACACACTTGAGCTATGGTATATTTTGCACACACAATTGTGTACACTCCTATCGCATCCTGCTTTTGTGTGCTCTCTGTGTATGTGCCATACATAATTACATCAGTGTATACACCTTGCTATTCGTGGATTGAATGGGATTATTGGAAACCCTACATCATTAAAGGACAAGTTCACCTTCATAAACATAAGGATTGAGAAAATGCAACAATATTAGTAGAACACATCAGTGAAAGTTTGAGGAAAATTGGACAATCGATGCAAAAGTTATGAATTTTTTAAATTTTTGTGTTGGAACCGCTGGATGAGGAGACTACTACAGCTTGTGAGTCATATGCGTACAACAGTATAAAGAAAATATAAAAGGAAATTCAACATATTTTCACTTTTTTCGCATAATAAAAAAACAATTGACTTGCCTCTTTCTAAAGGCAGGGGGAATAATATTACCCATAACATTTATCGGTAACGAGTCAGGGGTATGTGTACTTTTTTCAAAAGATGGAATTTTGTGAAATTCTCTTTATATTTTCCTTATATTGTTGTACGCATGTGACATCTAAGTCATTCATACACTGCAGTAGTCTTCTCATCCAGCGGGTACTGCACAAAAACTTCAAAAATTCATAACTTTTGAACGGATTGTCTGATTTTCCTCAAACTTTCAATGATGTGTTCTACTAATATTGCTATATTCTCTCAATCCTTATGTTTATGAAGGTGAACTTGTCCTTTAATGGAAACCTTATCACTCTAGAATGTCTGATTCGTGGAAGTCTTCAACTGTTATCCCAGTTTGAATTGGTTGTTTTCTATCAGTACTGTACATAACTTAAAGTTTCATTTAGATTTGGCATATAATTCTAAGTGTTGATTTTAATACAAGTTGGTTTGGATTTTGATATTACAATGTATGTGAAAGATATGATATATTTGCTTGATTATGTAACATTATCATCAACTTCTATTCCTGAAAGCATATTACCTTTAATCACTTCTGTATTTAATCTCTCATCATGTTTTATGAAGGGACAGGTGTATGTATATGTGCTACAGAATGAATTAGTTCGAAATCTTTGCTGGCATTAATAGAAAGTCAAAATCATTGAAAAACTATAAAATATTTGTAGATTGGAATATGACTTTAAAACAATAATCCTCTGTCATGCCATATGTGCCACTTTGTTTCCAGTCCATAATCCCTTTTCTCCAGTCATATGAATACAATGTGAAGCCACTGAGTAGCCTGCCATCAATTGTTACGCTGCATCGGAACTGCCGTTTTGATTGGAAAGTCTTGATGTCATAATCACACTGCGGTCAGCAATCTTGACCCAGTTGTCACAGTGACAGGCTTACAGCCCTGGGGCATTTTTTATCTTGCATAACTGAAGACTTCTCTGAAAATGATAAGGCATCATGTTTGGTAACTCGCTTTTGTCAACTCCTCCATTTCACAATCACATGTTATATGATGAAATGCATGCAAATCAGGTGAACTAGTAATGTGAAATTTTTCTTCCTAATTCACATATAACCCTTTGTGTGCTTTTAGAATAGAATTGACACCCTGTCAATAGTCCCCGACACAGAAAGGGTTAAATTTGTCTCCTTTTGTAGGATGATATCAAACTAACACTGAAGTACTAGTAGTGCAGGCAACCATCTCAATTCTTTAAATAGGGTGTTTCTGCATCATGAAAACATCAATTTGAGCATTAGTATGGAATTATCAACTTTCTTCTTCATTCAAATGCATCTAACTGAAAGACCAAAACATCTCAGTCAAACCAATTATGAAAATCACACTTTGATATTAATGTTGTGTACTGTAATCGGCTGATACCGTTTTCTTAATAGTGAGGGTGAAAATACGGCAAGAGGAAATAGATGGACCATGTTTGTTCAGATGCAGACCCGAAGACCTCGGGGATAGATGCTGATCAGGATTCAGTTTCGTATGCTTTTTTTGCTGGTATGACCCCTGGTCTCAATTCGGTTACCACTCTCACATGCTTACTTGTACACTATGTATATTGCTCCAAGAAATTGTTTTTCACTTGTGCCAGTTATATTTTGTTACATCATATTTGTTTATTATCATTATTTCCCTTCACAGTGTTCTATGAAAATGTTATATACAGCGCATGCAACCAACGTGCATTCATTTAGTGTCAGTTGATCCGTTTAATAATAAGATTATTTAAAAGGTGGGAAGGCACAATTTAAAGGGATAGTACAGTATTGGTGGAGATGAGAATTGGGCTTTAAGTTTTTGCAAGATACCAAGAAAACACTTATGAAATAGTACAGAGCATACCATTTTAAGAGGAATTCAAAGTTTGTTTGATGAAAATCGGGTTTGGTATGACTGAAACATCCAAAAACAAAGTAAAACAAAGTGATCGTAATAAAGTGTGGGTCCTACACTTTATCAGAATTGCTCTGTTTTGGATATCTCAGCCATTTCAAAACCAATTTTCATCAAATAAACGTTGAATTCCTCATTGAATCACATGCTCTTTCATATTTCATAAGAGGTTTCTCATTATCTCACCAAAAAATGTTAGAAACCTGAAATTAGGTCTCAACCAAAACTATACAATCCCTTTAACAATCAGCCATTCTGAAAGAGAGGAGAAATTATTCATGAAATGAAATCTAACAATTTTACTTTGGATTTTTGTACATGTGTCAGTTTCCATTTTTCCGTTGGTTGTCTTTGGATTTTAGTGGGGGGGGGGGGGGTTCATTTCTTTATGGGGGGGGGGGGGAGGTTGTGTGAATGTTTTGTTTTCTTTTAAAAGAACTAAAGCTGTTGCATCAGCCAGATCTGACAATAGAAAAGGAGATTTTGGTTGTCAAAAATGATATTACCTTCAACTATTTACACCGTACATATGTCATTCCAGTGTTCCACTGTAATGTTGGCTTTAGCAGAGGTACTTGTAGAGGTACTTGTACTTTGCAGAGCATTAATTGCCTACTATTCTCTGTCTCATTTTTCATGTAGCCTAAAGTCCTAAGGCTTTGGGCATACAAGCAGACACACACACACACACACACACACACACAAGGAGCACCAATGGAATCGCGAAACAAAAACCCTTTATACATCGATCTGTCCAGGGAGGTGTAACCTCCCTGATCTGTCCAACTTTGTGGATTAGTATCAATGAATGCTGAGGAGCAGTACATTCCGGTGAGAGTATGAGTCTGGTGCACTAAGAAGTGAAAGGGAAAAAGAGTGAGGGGTAAGGTGATTTAGACGGATAAGTCTACATGAAGACTCGGCAGCACTCAGAGCTTACAGATTATAGACCAAAGTTCTACAGTTACACTGGTGTACTATCATAGCTGTGACGATTACTTGTAAAGACGTTGACCCCAGTCCACCACCGAGCTGTAGTTATTGGGTACCAGCCTAGATTTTGCCCCCTGATGAGGTTTCGCAGCGACTAAATGAATGAATGAACCGTAATGGGATAATGAGCGAAAGTTGGATTTCTGATTGGATCCATTACCTCCCGTTTACCTGTAGGTGAACTCCCTGAATTCCTGGGGGGGGGGAATAATAGAAAGGCCCAGCATTATGATGCAGATTATGGGGGTTTATCGCTTCAGTGTGAAGATTAGTCTAAGATCCAGACGTAGAAACAATGGTATTGTGATTCTGATAGGCTCCATCGATTGTTACTTACTTTGAGAGGGTAATTCTGATGTGTCTGAGAATTTTGACATCTGCTGACTAGTTGATTGGGTTTGTCTGCATTTCCAGTAATCAGATTGTGTTTCCATGGCAACTAGGGAACATAATGCTGAGATTTGTTGAATATCAATGTAGGGCCTATACATATTTATAATGATGTACATTGTAGATGTCAGATACCTGTAGATGGTGTTTGATCAGGGTGAATAGTCATTGTGAAAACATGATGTGCTCGAAAGAGAAAGAAATGACGGATAAAGGATTGCGATACTTTAAGTGCAGACTGGTGTGAAAGATCAACATGACATGGAAAGTGAGACAGTCCTCGTGATAATTACCTAGATGTAAACATAGACTTTAAGAATGGAAAGATTTTCCCAGACTTTGTCTGGAGAAAAGTGCGTTCACATTGTAATACTTTTCAGTGCAGCTTTTCTCTTTCTTATTTCTCTCTCTCGCTCTCTCTCTCTCTCTCTGGTGAACTTGTGAGTTGACGAAAATTAATATCACTATCGTTACAACGTACAAGAATGTAGGAGGCCTATATGAATACTAACCTATTACTCTGAATCATTAGTTTCTGTAATCTATTCATACTCATCTACTATTCATATTCAGCCGAGGGAAAAACAGAAGGTATAAACACATGATCTATGATGATCATTTATCACTCTAGATGCCATCTAGGTGATTTAATCACGTAATCATAACATGTTTATCATTTTTGTATAATAATCTGTGCTCTACACCCCCATATGCAACATTGCACAGCATATTAAAGGACAAGTTCACCTTCATAAACATAAGGATTGAGAAAATGCAACAATATTAGTAGAACACATCAGTGAAAGTTTGAGGAAAATTGGACAATCGATGCAAAAGTTATGAATTTTTTAAATTTTTGTGTTGGAACCGCTGGATGAGGAGACTACTACAGCTTGTGAGTCATATGCGTACAACAGTATAAAGGAAATATAAAAGAAAATTCAACATATTTTCACTTTTTTCGCATAATAAAAGAGCAATTGACTTGCCTCTTTCTAAAGGCAGGGGGAATAATATTACCCATAACATTTATCGGTAACGAGTCAGGGGAATGTGTACTTTTTTCAAAAGATGGAATTTTGTGAAATTCTCTTTATATTTTCCTTATATTGTTGTACGCATGTGACATCTAAGTTATTCATACACTGCAGTAGTCTTCTCATCCAGCGGGTACTGCACAAAAACTTCAAAAATTCATAACTTTTGAACGGATTGTCTGATTTTCCTCAAACTTTCAATGATGTGTTCTACTAATATTGCTATATTCTCTCAATCCTTATGTTTATGAAGGTGAACTTGTCCTTTAAGGTATTTAACTTTAATATGTCATGCCTATAAAAGCTCCACTGTTCGATTTGTTGATTTAACTCTGCATGTACAATATATTTGTAAATATCTATTTAAAGTTATCTTCTATGTGAGGACTGGATAATTTGCCTGCTCAATTGTCTGTGGATATGCATTAGAAGCCTATTTCTTTAACCACTTGATATGGTCACTTTATAAGTCGCAGTGAGCTACCTTTTTTTATTTTTTATTTCTTGTTCTTTTATTTCACCTTTAGTCCCATCCATGATGATTTGCAAAAGATATTGGTGACTTTCTCAGTCTCAGCTCCCACAGTAAAGGGCTTCATAAACTTCATCCTTCAGTTATTATTGGTCTACCTCTGTCCTATCAGAACCATTGGCTAGTGAGTCACGGAGCACTTTTACCTTTACGACATCCAGGTGCGCGCTATTTTTAGGCCGTCCCCCTTAGAGGTTCGGGCGAACCGGGGACTTATCAGTAGGCGTGTATTGCTGTATCAATATGAGTGCAATATCAGTCTGATGCCTCCTCAAATAATCTGTGATATATATATATTTCCAAGCCCCTTTTGCCATCTTTAAACCTCATGATATATTGAAAGGTCTCTACAGTGACCGGTATCATATAATGCATTCTTGTAAGTACACTCTGAAGCAGAATAAATACAGTGCAGGACACCTTAATAGTAGAACCTACAGTGTATAACCCCACTTTTCCCCCCTTTTTTTTACTCTTCTCTTCATACTGATTGTTAAAAGGACACAAAGTCCCCACATAGCTCTGTATTATACCTGTAGTAGACTAGTCATAAGGAAACAAGTAACTCAGTTTACAAAATAAAAAGTTTGGCAAAGAACATGCTTTGAAAACAAGTAAAAACAACACGAAAAGTGCAACCACTTGACTTTCAACTTTATTTGAACTGTAATCTCATTTATCAAAGCAGTGTAAGGTTTCAGCCATTTGAAATTACTGTCTGTAGTACCCATTTTGTGAATGGCATACCCACTTCCATATGCCGGTAATGTCTTTCCAAAGCAAGAAAGCTTTAACTCCACAGACTTTGTTCAAATATAATGACGTATGTTTTCTCTGTTGACAATATAAATGACTCTAGTGATATCTGATGGGAAAGATGTGACTTCGCTCCTTTAGCAACTTTTTTTTTCCTCATCAAATGGATAAGGTATGGGATTCTCCAACTGTTAAGTATTTCATGTAAATTAAAAAAAAATGCAAGCAAAATTCCAACATGATGCTAATGGCTGTAGCTACTGACAGTGAAAACTTATGTATCAGTGACACATCTGTGTTGAATCAATTTTTTGCATACACATCTACTGGGTATATATCATGATCTTTCTATTTTTGTGAATTTTTTGGCTAATTTACCAATATTTGTGACACACTGTCAATTCATGAAAATACTTCCTGCCATCATACAGGTGGGTTGACAGCAATTCCAAGATGGGATATTGCTAACTGTTCTCAAGATATGAATAGTGATGATACTTTAATTCTTTCTCATTCTGTCGATGCAGTTTTTTATTGTGAATTTCGATCACTAGAGATATTGTTTACAAGTCCATGATATACAAAATATTGTTGTCATGGAATATTTGGCACATACAGCACCCCATATTATGGACGCCAGGTTAATATACAAGTACTCAATGAATCTTTTTGAATGTACCACTTTTTCATTATGGATTGTGATAGGGAAATTTTGGGTTATTTGAAATCTCAGTGTGAATTTGTATTCAAACATTTTTCATCCAGTCACAGACAAAAATTGTCCTGATTTTTGTGTTGTATTCTCAAAGATTTAGCACATCTAATGGTAGGTACGTGACATGATTAAATGTGCATGTACAAGACAGCTTACTGCTTTCTCACAGTACGGAGAATGGTGTAGGTTTTTGATGTTTATTTTTAATGTAAATGTTGACACACTGTAAAGGAACTTGAACTTCGGATTCATGTACTCTGTTTAGGTGTGTTTTGCTGCTCGGGCTTGCTTCCAAGCAAACATGAATGACTGGGGGAATTATATGACCAATATATCCTTTTATTGTTTAGTGTGCATGTTTGCTTCATGTGCTATCTTATAGAGCTTGTAGGGATTTTTTTCTTTTTTTTCTATTTTTAAATATGATGTATATCCATGAGCATTTTTTTTTCTTTCTTAAATTACATTCAATCTGACATGAGCTCATTGTAAAGTGGACTTTGTTTCTAGTATAGGATACAGTGTGGTGTAATACTGATACATTTGTAGGCCTGGAAACTGAGGTAGTATACACAAACAAAATTGGGTGGAGAATGTATTACAATGATATGATATCATACTACAGATATCCATGGCATGAACGTTTTAACCCCTTACCGCTGAACTTTTGTAGTTTCCCATTTGATTAATGTACACAGCACATTGGTATCTGGCCAACAGTGGGTTAAATTTCTGTCAATATATAAATTGGTCCTTTGCAACCGTCAAAAGAACCAGGCAGCCAGTAGTTCAACTGCATTTTGATTCACAACCTGTCCATTGACTCATATGTGCATCTTCACAATAATATCCTAGTTGAAATGAATTCTAAGACAAACGAATGAATTGTATGGCCTTTATACATACTTATCAAATTACCGTGGAGTTGCAATGATTCAGCAATTATTACTTTTTAGGGGAGGGTTAATATTTTGCAAAATCATTGACAGAGATATAATGATAACTTTTTATTACGTCATTGCTTCATCTGCTTTGAATACATAGTATGCGATTGTGGTCAATTTTACTGTTTCCCGAACACATTCGAAACTCATGAATTCCATATCTGTGGAATATCTGGATTTTCATTGTACTTTGTTTTCATAGTGTGGCTAAATTCCTGTCACTATGGATGAGTTCAACATGATTGTATCGATTGACCATGTGTTGCCATGGGAACAAATGTCACAAGAGGAATCCTGTCCTAGCTGTAGTCTGACTTTGTGTCATATCATGCACTGCTTTTCCCAAAGTCGCTGGAAATATTTTATCTATCAGTATGCTTAGTATGCGCAGGACCACCAACAATGCCTGCAAGGCATGCAGAGAACAATCTTACCCATGCACCAGCATGGAGATCTGGGGAGATGATATCAAAAAAGGAAAACAAAAAGAAACAAAACCAACAACAACACCTCCAACAGGAACATATTAATACAAAGAAACACAGAATCAAAATATTGAAAATGTAGAACCTCACATTTTTTTACATGTATTGTTTTTCATCTCATCATATCTTTTAACAATGCATTGTTAGTGTGCAAGTATTGTTTTATCATTCATTTATTTGTGTACTATTTATTGCTTCTCAATTTATTTGTGCTAACATTTCATATCGAGTGTCTTTTGCTATCCCACTTCCCTAATAAAAAAAGGAAAAAGAAAGAAGCTACGTGAATCTTGCAGTACAGTGTATTTATATCGATAGCGAAGTGTTATTGCTGAAAATTTACATAGCACCTCTGTAACTCAGAAGCGTGTTTGGTTCTTCAGTGGCAACCACAGATTCGAGTTGCTATTTACCTTGAAAAGGGAAATTCTCTTCACATTTCCCAGTGCCACATACAGTCATTGATAGATAAAGGTTCTATTTACATGAAATGTACTATCTGCAATGTACATACTGATTAAACTGTTTGTTGCTTTTGAACAGTTGTTGCCTTGCTTGGGAAGTTATTCAGTACTTCACAATTTACTCTTTTATGGCCAGCTACATATAGAAAATGCACAAGAGAAATAATGATCAAGTTGGCAAGTCGATTCAAAGCCTGATCTACCACTTTTCTTTTTGAGCAAGGAAGCAGAAAAAAAAAAACATGGCGCAGAAACCCCTCATAGCCATACCAGGATGGCAAAAAATGTCAGATTTGGGTGTTCAGAGTATCGCTGATAACCGTCTATCCTAAATCAGATCATGCTCTAGAAGTTGATTGCTGATTTTAAACTCAAGCCCACATTTTTGTCTGCTGTATGTGGGCCAAGAGGAAGGGAAACTGTGCTATTAAGTTCAGACAGGTTTCTTTTTTGTCATTTTTGTTTTGTTTCTGAAGATGGTGCGCATGCAGGAGACAAACATGGTTTAGCCGATAATAAGCCACACATGTGCAAATATTTGAGACACATGTCCAGCGCGGTACAATGGAGTCTGGACGAGAGTGAACGCACTATGGAGCGTCCCTGGAGGGCGGTGTTTGCATGAAGTTGTCAAGTGCTGCACTTTTCGCTTGGAACAAGCAGGATTAGAGTCACTTCTAGAGCAAAGTTGAAGTCATCCTTTGTCTATTGGCAAAATGCCTGTGAGATGCTGGGGTGTACCATGTCAGAGTCAGTTTCTCAAAGAACTTGAAATCTGATTGATATGTGAACACACCCAGAGACAGACCCCCCTGTTCAGATGCAAACCAGTCTATACCAAAACTTGATAAAGAAACAGATGTATAAAGAATCATTGTATAGCCGACAGACCATTCAGATACTAATCTTGACCATTGTGGAAAACGTATAGATGGGCAGTTTCCCACTGTGCATATTGTAATGGTCATGACATTGCCGTCAGTGAAAGGTACATTGTATAGGGTCACCTTGTACATGCGCTCACAATAAGCCCCACCCATTTTTACTGTTCTATGGTCACCATTCATTGAGACGCACATGGACATGATGGAATGCGGATTTGTTATTGTAATGAGTTCCAGATCGAAACGATACTCTGACCATCGTTTCGTAAATACGTTGTTTCGTTATAAAACGTTGTTTCGTTATAATACGTTATTTTGTTTATAGTCAGCATTCAGACATATAAATTCATCGTAAAGCTATACCGTTTTAGTATAAATTTTTGGTGTCTGAATACCCTAACAGTGCAGCCGCAACAACAGAGGAGTGTAGTTGGGCCGGGCGTATGGCTAGCAATGTTTGGGGGGAGGGGGGTGTCAGTACAATGGCCCTGATACCATGGAGCTATACCGTGGTTGCTTGTTGCTCTATCTTTCGTAGGTGGGCACACCCCTCTTTGACCGAAAAGAAAGATGCTGGTTCACAGACTCATAATTCTTGTAAAAAATCATATAATAGAAGTGGAAATGACAACAAACATAACACGCAATCTGATTTTGTGGGAGAAAAATGATGCTATTAAAACTTTATAATGTTTCCGCTCAGAATATTTGCAGTACTGGCAGTTAACCATTTCCTTATGCAGGGGGCGTATGTCGCGACACAAAAACCAATGACACACTTTGACCTTCAACGTGTCAACCAATCACTGAGGAAGAATTACATGTGTGTCCTTAATATGTCTACAACACCAGCCCACAAATTCTCAGTAAATGCAGACTGCATCCAATTTCATAAACTTGTTGGGGTTTTTTGTGTGCGTGTACTTGTATGTGCCCTTGTGAGTTATCATTTTCAGCATGCGACTTATATTCCTGTTAAATATAAAGATTTATTGATGCTGTGGTCCAGTCATCCATCTAGTCTGCCCTCATTTTATCTAAAATGCCTTTTCATCATGCCTTTCAAGAGGAATGGTAATTTCCCAAACACTGAACTACCATTAAATCCAAAGGCAAATTGAATGAAAGCCTACATTCTAACCTCACTTCCTAATCCTAATTCTAATCCATGCAACATATATCCTTTAATATGCTAGACAGCTTCATGTACATTCATATGTTGTGGTTTTGCTGATGGGACAAATGGTAACTATAGATCAAATGGTGTACAGGAAACTGAATGACATGTTTCTAATTAGGTTCCCCCCTCCCACACACACACACACACACACACACACTTTTTGTTTCAGTGTATCCATTGATTGACAGGTATTACTTAAAATTGCAAATCAGATACAGGAAAAAAACAAGCCCATACTGTATGTAGATTGAAGGATTTTTAATACAGTGTAGGTGAACTTACAGGAAATTTTTAGGCATTATGTATGATTAATCGACCTATTTCTCCTGTTTGTTAAGATGTACTGTATTTTACAGTCATTTTTTTTTAATCTAAAGGATGGCTGTTTCTATTGTCTTTGTAATGTTTCTGATATGTCGATTTCAATAAATATACGGCCTTGTCTGTAAACCAAGGCACAATTCTGTGAATATCGTTCTAATTATTTTGAGCCGGACAATTAGGGCAGGATCAATACAGAGAGCTGTCTCTTTGGGACCTATTATATTCCACCATTTTCAAGTTTCACACGCTTTACCCCCGATGTAGCACACAGAACCTAAAAATAGATTTGTTTGGTGAAGCGCCCTCGTTAGCTGCAACCCAGATCAGACAAGTAAAACCAAAAGTCACAGTGCAGTATATTATCCCAGGTGCCACGGCCATCATGGGAGGATTATAAGCATCGCGTAAAGTAAGACTGGCGATATATGTTTGCGAATAACAGCGGCCACTGCCACAAAATACCAAAACTTCTCTGAAATAGCATTGTGCGATGTCCACATCATGGCATACAATCACAGCTCACATGTAGCATTACTGGTCAATGTAGGATCGCATTGCATGTAAGTCAGGTTTGCGCTTTAATGCGTGGGAAAATCAGCTGTAATGTAATTCGACTCTCTTTCAATTTCCAGTTTTACATGATTGCTTTTCGTTTGCATCCTTGGCAGAAACCAGTTTCAGATCTCAGTCACTAGAACTAGGAAAACAAAGTGTCTGACTCCGCAATTTTTCTTGTTTCTGTTTTTTTTTTTTGTATTATTCTGGAGATATTTCAAACGATGCTGTTACCCTGTTGATATTGAAATAGAATCATTTTTAAAGAGAATGCGGTTACTAAGATTAAGCTTTTGTAGAACATAGTTCAGAACTTTCAACAATTTAAAATGCATTTCTCAACAACAACAACAAAAAAAGATGAGAAAATTCTTGTCACGTTAGGAGCAGGTACTACCATTAGGCAGTTTTAATACTTGTGGTAATTTCTCTGGAAAAGAGCCTGAAATTCGCTGTTTGGCAAAGGGGTTACTGCTACTTATCCCACATTCCTAGATTGGTTTCCTATTGTTTGGCAGTGCCCAAGTGGCAAATCCGGGAGTTGGGAAAAGAAAGGGAGTTAAATCCTTGTGTGTCTTCTCACCCTATACCCCCCTCCCCCCTTCAAAAAAACAACAACAAACAAACAAAGCAAAACAAAAAAGGGAAAGAAAGGCGTGGAATTTACAACTCACAAAGGAAATGAATAGATCCAGAAAGAAAAACACAGATGCATTGGTTTCCCCAGCATTTGCTGCAGAACGGTACTCTTTTTGAATAGTTTGTAGGCATTTTTACACACTTCATAGCAGAATCATGGTAGGATAGAGCTTCAAAACTTTCTAAACCTTCCAAACATTGATTCAAATGTCTTTTTTTTTTACTTTCTATTTGAAATTCCATAAATTCCAAGAAAACAGCAGGGAAAATGAATAGAAGGAGAAAAGCAACACATGTACATGTATGTAATATGGTGGCATAATATGACACTTTGAACATGCACACTGTCTGTCTGTGATGATTTATGTATCAATTTTATTATTTTGCCCTTTGTTTTTCAGGACAATGACGATGAAGAGGCTGAAGAGAGACTAAAGAGAGGATGGTAAGAAAAAATATTTTGTTCTTTTTTTTGCTTCTTTATTGTATATTTTCCATGATATTGTATATTTGTATCTTTTTTTCATTACATGCCAATCGACCGGCTGCTATAAAAGAAGTGTTGGTGAGCTGTCAAACAGATATGTGCTTGTTGAAGGCTGACATGATAACTTAAAAGGGTGGTTAATAGTATACTAGTAAACATTTAATTCATTTTTGTGCTGCCATGTTTCTGTCTTTAATTAGGCTACTGTATATCTCAATGCCATGTGAAGCTCATAAATACAGTTAACTAATGAAATATCCACCTAGCACTCTCATAAATCTCTCTCTCTTTTTTTTTTTAAATAGTCAGTGCAAACTGCATTTACCAAGTACATTTTGCTTTGATTTTTATTTTTGGTCTTCCACACAAGTTGCTTTCATAATGATGATTCTCTGTACATGTGGGAAGGTCTGCAAAACATGAACTCATATCACGGTCCTTATTCAAGTTGGAACGCATACATATTACAACCACTAGAGTGTGAGGTTGGTTTTGGTGTACCATTTATCTTAAATTTGACCATTTGACCAAAAAATAAAAAAGAAATGAAGCAAAGCTTGGACATCAGGCTTAGTAATACACAACAAGTCAGGAAGCCCCGTGCGGGCCAAGCTATAGATGCTACTGACGTAGGCAGGTCGGCTGTGCGGAGATCTTGCATAGTCACGGTCGGCGCTGGCAGCTTCCCAGGAAACGGCCCTGGGTCGCCATGGCAACTGTTTGTATAAAAGCTAGTAAATGATTGACCCTGGTCTTTCAATCAACTTAAATGATTTTATTTAGGTGGGGATGGGGAAAAAGGATAGTTTCTCTTCACTAATCACTTTACAATGTTTGCCATGTATCTTAGCATAGACTTTGTTTTTATTAAAATTCTATATCCATTTGACTTGATAAGCCTGACAAGTGTTATTTATTTGACAAATGACTTGGAAAGAAAGAGGTTTTCTTTTTGTGACTTTTTTTCCACAGTAATAAAAGCAATTTTGATATATTTTAATGAGAAAATGAGTATCTAACATAGTATGTCATTACAATTAAAGCTAATTTGTTTCAGCAATGTCAGTGTGTATCACCCCAGGCTGAAATCAAATCTAGTGCATACGCCTGACCGCCACTGATCGTAAGGCCTGTAGTTTGTGTTAAATGCAGGGCACATGTAAATTTGTGCACACATGATTTATCATTTAATGTTCCCCATCTTTGTACTTGCCTAGTGAGGACTAATCGCTTGTAGGTGATGAAGAAAGGCTTTAAAAAAATTGCAACAACTACAACGAACAGATGCATTATCATTTCTGACAAACAATTGCAATTATATCTTGTCTCCCTTGGGTGGGCTTAATGAACTTGATTGCTTTAAAGATGTAAAGAGGATTTTTTTTTTCTGTGAGAAAACTAGGGAAAACTTTATTCCTTTTCTATCAAGCTCCTCTATTGCATGTACAATGTGCGATCATTTATATGCGGGGAGAATGCATTTTCTGTCGTGTACATACATATATATGCATCTATTATGCATTTTTGCCTATTCAAAGAGAACTGCCTATACATGTTTGAGTCAATCATGCCACTGCCTGTTTTAGGTAGTATTTGTATGTATGCCACAAATGTTGTGCATCATAACAGTGGGAATCTTAAAAGAATGACTCCATAAAATATGGGAAAAAAGATAGGATAATAAATGTAAAGAAAATAAAAAGAATGCTTGAAGAGGAAATATCTGCTTTTAGGGCATTTAATAGTGACTGCCATCACCCTGCGTTATCCACAGAACATTTTGAGCGATCTTTCTGTGCATGTGCATTGTCAGATAACCCCGCAGCAGTGTCTGAATCTCGGCAACTCCACAACCTCTTGTGGAATAACATCATTTTTTTTTTCAGTAGCCATGGCAACAGAGTGGTTAGTCATTCGTGAAGTCCTTTTGAATGCGCCTCTTTCACCGTGTTTTATTGTTACCGCCAGACTGCCCTGGAGGTGGACTTTATTCCAGTATAGCCATTGTTCTGAAAAATACAGACACGCAATCATATATACATGTATTTATATAATCATGTAGCTCTCAAACCCAGACGCTCAGTGCCAGGGGCAGATATTCTGGGCAGGTTTTCAGAAATGATGCTGACTACACAGTGTTTGCATTAAATGCTTTGGCAATTTGCTCTTGAGTAAAAACAGAAGTCATTGCCAAGATATTTTTTCTCAATGATAAATCGCTTTTGTAGAATATATATCTATGTCTCGTCACAGTGATTGCCAAATAATATGATACTGTATTGTTAGTATGGTACGGTATTGTACGGTATTGTTAGTATCAATCATATAAATATGAGCTGATGTCATTATTCTTAAGTTGATAATTATTATCACTGTCATTATTGTCACCAGCTACATGTACTTGTGCAGTGAACAAGTATGTAGTGACCCTTTCCTCAGTTTTGCTTTATATTACTAACCAGAAAAATTGATAGAGGTTTACTATCACAGGATTCACCCAAATCAAAGAAGCCGTTGTCCAAGTCAAGTGATTTACTTATTCATGACTGTCTCCTCCACCTGTATACTTTTATATACAGATTTATCATGAAATAAGTATGTATTATTCACATGATTATATTACTTGTAAAGAGAACTCTTGCTTATATTTTCATGACTTGTGAATATGTTTCATATTGTTGTCATACTTATTTTTCTTTTATACAAGTGGAGAAATAAAACTTACTGAAACTGAAACTTAAAAAGTATACAGATATGGACTGTTTTTTTCAGGGCATTGTTGATGCCAAGGAGTTTGCCACAAGGGATGTAGCATGTAGTTGAGATCCCGAGGACATATATATAGAGGATTCACGTTATTTATCAAAACACAGTATTCTTCTCTCAGAACATGCAGACAATACTATAAATAAAGCAGATTGAAGTCATTGTATGAATTCTTAAACCTCTCTATGCAATAAAAGGAGTGTCTCCATACCGACTAAAATCCTCTTTTCTAAATGGCCATTCTGAAAGTAGTCTAGAGTTATAAATTTGCTGGGATTGTTTGTAGAATGTGAGATTTGTCCGTGACAGGTTAAAGGGTGGCATATACAGATTTACTTCTTTTTTTTTAATGTAAAAACTTTGAGGAATATAGAAAGAACTCAGTTATAACACAGTGAATGGAACCTGTGTAACTCCAGTTTTTTCCTTCTTTTTCGCCCCTCCAGTGAGAGCTTCTTTGCCATGAAGGGCGCGGCCCTGGTCTTGCCCCACTCCAAGGACACCCAGCGGCCCATCAAGAAGCACCCAGGTTTGGCCCCAACTGTCTCTGCGCCCCCTTCTCTCGATCTCATCCCCGGGCCCCCTCCTGCTTCGGAAGCTCGTAAGGAGCCGACGAGAGAGAGTCGGTCAAACATTCCACGACCACTTCCTTCTTTTGCTTTCGTTTGTTTTTCGTTGTTGTTGTTGGCGGGGAAAGTCTGAATGTTTTCGTTGCCTTTCAGGCTTTCCACAGTGTGCAGTGTTTATTTGCATTCATCAGCATTTATCATAACTCACTCTAGATGCACTAGATATGGAGATTAACACCCATAAGTCTGGATCACTTTGTTGCTTTGATTTGTATACCGTACATTTCACCCAAACTTTGCTATTTGTCATTTACATATTCATCATTCCTCATAGATAGATTCCAAATGTTGGGATTTTTTGTTTTTTGTTTTTGTGAAAATGTCGCCTCACCTAAGACAAATCCAAAGGGACCAGAGAACATTCAACTTTGATACTGGAACATGAATTTGACTTACACAACAGAATTGATATACGCAATGTAAATTTATAGCCAGCCAGGATAGAATTTTCTTCGACTTCGGCCAGTTTTTTTTTTTTTTCACTTGTGTGAGGTTGACTAATGCAAGGTTTACTGACCGGGATATTTACTTCCAAAGAGATTATTTACTCAATTTGTCCATGAAAATTTCAGTTGAAGGGGACCGATACTAAGAAATATCTCATCTCACAGATCATCCTAATACAATGTAGAAAAAGCTGTGTTTTTTATTTCATTCCAATCTCTGATTATCCATCATATGCATTGTGCAGGATGTGTCCTTTACAGTTTTGCATCTTTTGTTCAAAACCCATTAAAAATGAGAGTGCAAAATCCTTCAGACAAATCTTTGAATGAATGATTGTTTGTAATATAAATATTAAATGATGTGGATATTTCAGAAGAGGATCAAACACTGATCACGTCTTCTCTTATCTATTGATTTAATTTACCATTTTCAATTCCAGTTTGTTTGTTAGTTTGTGTGTTTTTTATTTGAGTTTTTCTTTAATTGGGATTTAATATTGACATGACATTGATGTAGCATTTTTCAGAGATACATGTAGATGTAGTTACACTACCTCCTTTTTTATCTAATCATTTATGAGCCCCAGAAATTGGTATTTGATTGGTGGAGGAAAGATATTTCACATCAAGGTTGTAGTGGCCATTGATATTAGACATCAATGTATCCATGATTGCAGTATTTTATATTTGTTGTGATGATGCGATTTCAACTTACAAGTTGAAGTATCTGAAATTGACAACATTTTCAACTGTTATAAACTATGTAGTTTTGCTAGTGCACTATAGGCAAATAAGGTCAACTGCCAGACCCAGAGAAACACCAAGCTATCAAGTATACAAGACCTATTGTGGACAGCCAGCTCTTTCATACGTATGTTAAGTCTTTATATGCTGTGCCTAGAGCTACATTACCCTTAACACTATCTTTTAATGCTTGGCTTGACTTTGTTTACCTGTAGTTGTCATGAGGCTTAATAGAAATATAATAAAGATTTCCAGGTGTAACAGAGCACCTAAAGGAGTACACTACTTAAAATAATTTGTATTCAAATTATTAATTAAACCACTCTTCTTGAAGTCAAGTTGTACAGGATGACAGCATGCCATCCCCCCCCCCCCCCCACACACACACAAAGTATTGAAATTTAAAATTAATTTGTTATGCACATGTTTCTGAGGTCCACACAAACTTGGCACAAGACTCACTGATTACAGTAAGCCTGTGGGTGAATTGTAACACTATACTAGGGCTCTTAACATTTATGACAACTTCATATCATTGACCCAGATACAGTTTAGATGATAGAGACATGTCAAATTTAATGATTTGACACACTCGAATCTTATGAAGATTCAAAAGAATCCTCTCATTGCTCAACAATGACCTAGATGCAGAAGTACACATGTATTATCATTAATATTGTTATTATTATTATTATTTTATTATCATTATCATTATTATTATTATTATTATTATTATTATTATTATTATTATTATTATTATTATTATCAAATTATTGTTACTATTATTTTTATTATTATCAAATTATTGTTATTATTATTATTATTATTATTATTATTATTATTATTACCATTATTATCATTATTATTGTTATTGCTCTCTTTTCTTGGAAGAGCAGGACATCAAAGCAACAAAGTGATCCAGACCAGAGTGGGAGTGAATTTTAACATATTTATTTGCGAGAGTGTGTCTGTGATGCTGACACTAACAAAAGGTGCCACCAGCGACCAATCAGTAAATATTATCATTGCCTGCTTGTCGGTTCACAGCAAGAGCATTATATACAGTGTATAAACGTAGGGTGCATGAAATTCTTACCATGCCAACTAACTACATGTTTATCCAAAATATAGCAACTCACACATTGTGTATTCATCTGCAAGTACATAGAGCTGTATGAATATCTTATGTTTATAAATTTCATATCATGGTAGCATCTTAAAGCATGCTCGTGCAGTTCCTTACTGGCTGGGTATACTCTTAAAGAGGAAATTGGCACATTTTTTACGTAAGAAAAGTGAAGTACATGCACATTACTGAATATGTGCACACATCCAACTAAACATTTCTAAAATGCAAGTATATATGTCCATTTTTTGATGAAGTGTGTATTTATATTTTCTATGTTTACATTTTTTTTTTGTAGGTTAAAAAAAAGAACATGATTAAGACTATTTCCATTGCATTGGGTTATCAAAACCTCTGATCAATATCTGGATGTGTGTGTAAGAATCATCAGACACAAGTATTGATACCATCAAAGATTATTTGTTTGTCTGGTTTTTTTTTTCTCAAATTTCCCAACAACATAATAGCAATACAAAATGGATCTGTTACCAAGAGGATATTTACAACTCATTTTTATGTGTATGGGACTGCTCTAAAGTTGGATCTATTGCATCTACAGAGAATATTTTCCAACTTAGTTTTGTGTATATGGGACTGCTGTAGGATGTTAAGCCTCAGTCTTGCTGTGAACCGCGCTTGCTAAACATCACCAATACATAACCAGGAATGCAAAGAAACATGAAACATGCCACTGCCAATTCATTGTATAAACCAAATGATCAAATTAATCCATGCCTGGAATATAATGCTTCCGGATTGATTTTGGAGTGGAATTAATCCATCTGCGATGCTTTTGAAACATGGAGTGCCCAAGCTTCTCATCTTCTCTCTCTGCCCCACCCTTACCTCTTTCATACGTCTCTCTTTCTCGTTCTGTAAAAGCTATTTTAACAGCATGATCATTAGCTTGTGTACTGTAAAACCAGAATTTTTTTTTTTTTGCGTGCATGAAACTTTTGCGAATTTCAGAGGAGCCAAGATTTGCGACAGTACAATGCGTGCAAAAGTTTTGTCTACACAATGCACTGAATGCCACTGGCAATTTGTGAAAGTTTCATGCCGCGCAAAATAAGGCTGCGGCTCCAATTCATGAAAGTTTCATGCCATGAATGTTTCTGGTTTTACAGTATCATGGATGCAAGTGTAGCTTTAAGTGTGTGTTTGTGTGAGCAAGTGTGATGTACATGATGTGCATCTAGCTTTCTCCCAGAGTCTGAGTGTGGCATTGATATTCGAGAGCTGTCATGTAAAGTGCTTTGATTGAAGGTATTTGGTGTGTTGCATGAAAGGAAGGATATATACTAGTAGACCAGTTTAGCAACATATGCAAATTTTTTAAATACTTTAATAATACAGATTGATCCTGATAACCAGAGAGCATGCTCCAGGGCTTACCCACCATAGCAATAAATAATGCATGCAAAATGCATTACAAGTATTGAAGTGCATGGAGTATGTACAGCTTGATGGAACTTGATCATTAATTAGAGGAAAAATACTGTATCACAGATTTTAATATACAGTGGACTCCCATCATAATGAAGTCCTTGGGACCATCAGTTTTCTTTTGCTATATCGAAATTCCTTTATAACCGAACAAATAAACAATTTTGAATAACATAGAATGGATAATATTGCGACCCGAGTTTCTACTTCGTTGTATTAAACTGGAATTTCATTATAACCATGTTTGTTATAACTGGAGTGCACTGTACTGCTAAACTGGCTTCTTTAATCAGAAATGATTCTGAAGTTGAGTATGGTATCCATGATCAAAATATGGTTGATATACAGCAAGCCCTCGAGTATGTGGTGATTTTGTGTTTGTTCTTTGGCGGAACAAGGTCCATGATTTGACAATGTGCATTGTGCTTACCATAGATTCTCTTCCGTTGGCAAAGCAAATATAAATTAATGATATTGTCTCATGTTCACATACAAAGGAATACATTTATGTATGGGTGTGTCCTGCACCCATGACCCTAAAAATCCCCGGTGAACAATATGATACCCAGTTCATGGAAAAGATCATTGATCACACACAGATGGTTGTGGTGTACCTTTCTAAAAAAAGGATATGATTTCAGACCTTATGCACACAAAATATACCACTTTAATTCTTGCTTGCACGATTTCCCGTCATACGTGTTAAAGGATTTAAAGTGTTAGAAACCATTAATTCATGTCTGCTTTCATCCAAAGAACTTTATTCCTGTTTTCATGATTCCAACAAATTTGATGGTTTGCTTCCATCTTGGGGGCACAGTATAAAACAACTGTGTGCAGTGATAGAATTGACTTTTAAGATGATTATACCAATCAGTGTGTACATATGTACATACGTGTATATATGTATGTACACTTGTATGTATGTTTGTTTGTATGGATGTATGTATGTTTGTATGTATGGATGTATGTATGTTTGTATGTATGGATGTATGTATATCAGTATTGTCTGTACATTTGTATGTATGCATGTATGTACAATGTATGTACAAATATGTTGTATACGTTTTGGTGTATGTATTTTTATGTGGTATGTGTGTGTACAATGTTTGTACATTTATGTAAATATACCGATGTGTTGGTGTATAATTTTGTATGAATGTGTATTTGTGTTCAAATGCATTATGTATATGAATGTATGTATGTATGTATGTGTGTGTGTGTATGTGTGTGTGGGTATGTGTTTGTGTGTGTATCAAATCTGCTGCTGGGAATGGTTGTTGGGACAGGTGAACTTAAAATCTTGTTAGTCTCACGTTCTGTTTGCACGATAATAAGCAGAGCATGATGATGTTCCCTGTGATTGAGTGCAACGTCATCAGCATGCAACATTAATTTCTGCTCAGTTTGATTTGGTTTGATGTGAGGTAAACCCATCAATTTTTGATGCCCTCGATGCAAGATTTCAGTTCCAGTTGCTGTTTTACAAATTGATTATACGTTGCAGCCCTCTGCAGTAAGCATTGAACAATTATATTTCTATTCTAGCCATAGCACTTTTAATATACAGCTGCTCTCATGTGATACAGGTTGTACAATGTAATTGTTTGCATGTACAGTTTGTATATTGGCAAGAATGTGAGTAGTCTGTGTGTGTGTGTGTGTGTGTGTGTGTGTGTGTGTGTGTGTGTGTGTGTGTGTGTGTCTGTCTGTCTGTCTGTCTGTCTGTGTGTCTGTCTGTCTGTCTGTCTGTCTGTCTGTCTGTCTGTATTTGTGTTTGAACATGAGTGTTTCCTTCTGATGTATCACATTAATTTCTTCAGTTTGTGGCATGATGCACTACCCTGATTATTCTGCATTACAATGTAAAAGATTCTTGTGATCTCCATCTTGACAAGCTGAAGTAGATGTGAATGGTGAATGAAGTGTGAGTGTACAGAAATGATTCAGAGTGTTGTTACAGTATAGTTATGATTCCAAACATGTGGAAAATATTACCTTATGCTTACTTTGTGTTATCTTATATATACCAGCAAGCTGGGGAATCAAGGTATTGTGGTCCAATCTTTTTCAGACAATGAGCAGATGTTGTTCTTCCAGAAAAGAAACCTGGGGGGCGTTTCATCAACATTTGTCGTCTGACAAGTTGTCAGACGACAAATGTTGTCAGACGACTGACAACATGTCAGACGACATCGAAAATCCGTTTCACGAAGCCGTCCGACAACTTGTCAGACGGCTTTAATTTTTCAATATCAATGGACGAGGATACTGACCAATTAGGCCACGCCCCCACCCGAAACGCGGAAAAAAAAAGTAAACACAAAATTTTTGCTGCGCCGTCTGCTGCGCTAACGATTCGTAGTCTAGCTGCCGCGGGTACGGGTGCCTCAGCTCTTCTCATTCTCACTGGTAGCTGCTGCTTGTACATCATCAAAATGAGCGAGTTGGATGAATCATCCGTAAGTACATCCTTCTGAAATATTTGAGTCAAAAATGTGAATAGAGAAACGTATAGTCCTCCTCAACTACCACAAAAAAACGTTGAATGTAAAGTGTTGACAGACCGTAATTTCTCTGTAGACAGTGTCCCAAATATGCGTTCCTGTGTGTGTAATCATACGTTACATGGCGTTGGGTTAGCGTTATTTAGTAGCGTTCGCATTGTAGACATAAAACTTAATGTTATTTGACTAGCTATTGAATAGATACAACCGTATTGATATCGTCCACTAATACCAGTTAATGACATACTCGTGAAATAAGCCCCACCACTGCGTGTCCGTACAAATGCTAACGAGTTACGGCGGCTCGCCTGTTTATACTCGTGAATTCAGCCCCACGCACCATCAGTCTGCCATAGGCATAGCTGTGTGGCGTTCATCGGTAGGTAAGCACGGCGGTGGGCCTTCCTTCCACAGTATAGAATACTCGTGAATGCGGCCCCACCAAACGGCGTTTACGCGAGATTGATACAGCGGTGGGGCCGATTTCCACAGCGTAGCATCTAATTCTTAGGCAAGAACCACCGAACAATAGACAGATTCATGAGTATAAATGCATTCTGCAGTAGAAATGCAAAGAATGGTGGATTTTACTTGACTTTATCTGACTCTTAGCATTTTCCCCCTCACTTCTATCTTCACTATGAAGAAAATTAACTGAATTTACGGTAGGACTGACAAATGTTCGATAGGAGTCTAACACAGTTGAGTAAGGTATCTAGGCCTAGGTCAAGGAGGCATAGACCCTACTTAGTAATTGAGTAACGTTACGAGCCCATGATTGGTACAGCCCAGCAGTATTTTTGACACATGTCACTGATGTGATGATGAAGGCCTGAAGCTAATATTTAATTCATACTAGTTGTGTGTATATCAATTTATTATTATCATGTTTGAAAGATGCAACCCGCTACCGTACCTCTCGAGTCTCAAGGAGTCAAGATGAACAGTTTTAGTTGACACTAACAGAACAGGGAAACAGCAGAGACCAGCAAAGTACAGTCACAACAGTACTCAGCCAGTAGGGCCTGAAGCTTCACAAAAAGATTTTAATCTTCATAACCTCTTAACAGCAATAGTTACAAACTAGATAGCAGGCGAGTTAATACACACACAGCAGGGCTGCCAACACTAGTAGGAAACTACTGGAAACTACTGGAAACTAGTTTAGATTGAGACTTCTACATGTATCTGTAGGCCAATGCTGTAATTTAGGAGTCAAAATGATTGAGATCAATAGTAGAAAGACATTCAAATGAAATAAAGTTTTAGAGTGAGAAAGGACCAAAATGCGTGGGTCTCAATCACGCTCAATGCGTGAGAGTTGGCAGCCCTGACACAGTCCTCATTTTTTACCGCTATTTAGATTCTACCACTTGTTGTGCATTATGTGCACTGAATGTTGAATAGTCATCTTCTGTCCAGGTAAAATTGGTTATAATAATGTTCAGTCAACAGCAGCCAGATTAAGTTACTGATGAGCTCACAGTCAAAGAGATATCTTCAGCCTTGGGTCCAGACTGCGCTGTGCCATGATTGGTAGGCTTACAGCTACATGATTCATGGATGATAATGTTGATGCATGCAAATGAATGCAGTTTTATTACAGTTCATACTGATCATGTGTGCCTGCCAATCATGGACACGATGTACATACCAGACATGGCAGCAAAGGAGGTACCAGTAACGTAAAAAACAGTGGTTTTTTTTTTTTGCATTTACTTTGTCATTCATATTGACACACAGTGTTCAAAAAGATACACTCAAGATTTCATCTATTTTGGAACTATAGCACAAAAACTATTAAGTGTACCAAACTTGGGCATGTTACTCTACATTCATTAATGTATTTCTAATGGTAGTCGTATACTGGTACACACTAGAAATAATTAGAATATGCTCAAAATTACTCTAGAGGTGTTCTATTTCTCATCATAACTTGTTAGTTGTAATGACACCACATTGAAGGAGATTTTTCTGAGCCTCTGAGATTTAGAGATTTATCGTTCGAATTTAATTTCAATTTTTTTCTTTACATGTCTCATTTTTCATCAAATCAGGAAATGTCATTTAAATTTGATGTCGGGAAATTTATTTAAGTGAAATTAGGTAGAGTATTCACAGTGCTACAATCAAAGAAAAAAGATGATAATATCGAATGGAAGATGGAAAAAAAAAGTGGCACTGGAAATGATCAAGATGAGAAGTAAGAGATATTGTCTGCACCAACTGACACTCCTGCATTGACATCATACATCTTAGCAGGGTCTGGCAATAGTTCTTTGGCTATTTATTGGTAGATGTTGTATTGACAGCCTATTTCTTTGATAAATTTATCTTTTCATCTATAAATCAATGTAGTAATCCATACTTACCAAATTCAACATCTGTAAGCCTTGAATTTGATATGATTATTAAAACTAGGTCAGTGTAACCAGAACAATGTAAGGAAAAAAAAATGTCAGTAGGCCTACCAGTACTGTAAAAGTGGAAATGTTTGCATTACTAAAAATTATAACTCCTTTCATGCAATCATAAACCAAAACAAAAATAAAAGCACTTGCTTGCCAAATTTTTCAACAGTTTGTCTTGATTTCTTGGAATTAAAAAAATAAAATCTTCTCACCCCAACGACTGAAGAAAACATAAATAGGTCACCCGAAAATATCCATTTTTACAGTAATTCATTTAATTATTACAGACTCTGGCAGTTCTCTTTGCTCAGAGTATCGATGATGCCAATCCAAATTCAAATTATCACATATCTTTATTATTAAGTTGCCTATTTCCATTTTGTTTTTGGACAGGAACCAGCAAGGATCAATTACAATGATGAGCAGGTTATGGCCATATGTTCGTATGTTAGAGAGAACTACCGGGACTTGTTCCCCAACAGTGACAAGCCCAAAGTGAGTATTTCACCAATTCACCTACAGTCCTGCTAAATGTTGTTACCCTCTTTTTATATATTATTCCGTGAAAGAATACTTCCATTCTGCAAAATACATTTGATGTGATAATAAACATGTCTGTTTGGATATGCTGGATTAGAATTTAAATGCAAAGTATGCTTATGTACCAAAGAATTTACAGGGTTTATTTGCACTTCTAGTGTTAAAAAAAAGTCAATTATTTTCCATTAATTTTGAATTCTGCATTCATTAAACTTCATAACAACGGTGAGATAAGATGTCATGTGAATACATTTGAAATGCCATTTTTCAAGCAAATCACTATTTTCTTATTGTTATAAGAATGCATTTGACAGTGATCTTTCGATATGTACATGTACATGTGTAATGTCGGCTGAGAATGATAAGGGCGTTAGGTTGTCAGTAAACCCATAGTGTTCAAGACAACTTAACGCCCTTCTCATTCTTGACAGACTTTTTTGAAAAAGAAAGTGAATAAGGTTATTTTGCTTATGAATGTAATTATGTTTAAAAAAAAAATGTGTGGAGTGGATATGCATTTTATTGCTGCATGCAAGTTTCATTGTAAAAGTTTTAATTTCACAGAGCTCATCTCTTACACTGTCTCAATGTTTTCATGTGTATAGCATTTCTGTCCTGTGTGCAGAGGAGCAAAGCTTATAAATGAAGAATAATGTTAAAATCAAGAGCTGCATATGTAATGTTTTGATCTAAATGTAAAAGATTTACCTGATGGCTTTCCTAGAAAATTTCAGTATCATATATACACCAAAGTCACCAGATTTTTTAGAATTTGTATAAACACACTTTAAGCTGTATGAATTGATAATTACTGCAAGTTGCAACTTGATACCTTACATGTTAGTATGAGTGATTGTTATCTATACTTTCAGACCAAAGGCAGAATAAGCGAGGCATGGGAGAGGGCAGCCATGGCACTAATGAGTTCTGGCCTACCACTTGCCAACAAGAAGAAGAAACGGGGTGTGCACCTCAGAGACCTCTGGCACAAAATGGTGTCAAGGGCTAAGGCTTACCGTGATGGGCGGTCACAGACAGGTGAAAGATATCAAATAGTGATCTCACATTACCTACACAATATTGAATGTTCTTGAATTTCACATTTGAAGTCTAGATTGCTTAGATGTTCTTGAGATGTACATAAAAGCAACCTTCCGGACTATACTCCATGAGATGAAATTTTCGCATACAGATATTTTCAAGATTTGCTACTTGGAGGACATTTCGCATGTTGTTAATTTCGAGGTTGCGAGTGTCTAAATGAACTTAGTTATTTGGCCATTGTTATTATCGTGGTTCAAAGGCGATTCGCGGAATTTGCAAAAATAAAACCACTGCGAAAATGTCAGCTCGTACGTTATTGAATCTTTCCACATGTGATAATATAGGCCCATGAGAATAATATTACCAATCATTTAAGATCATTCACTAAACTCATCTGTTTTATTAGTTGTAATTTTTCTTACAGGCCACACAGTTAGTTATTAATTACTTTATCACCGTATCACATACTGTAAAGCGGATATTTTCGTGTGACTTCAGTTTTTGCACTTGGGCGGGTAAGAAGATTTTTCCTGTTTTTAATTTTATGGAGACAAGGCATCACGCACAGTAACATGTCAAGCTAAAAGAATTCGCATGGATCCTTCTATTTTCATGCTATTTTCTAGTTGCGCATAATGCGCAAAAAATTCCACTTTTACAGTATATTCTTTTTCTTCTTTTTTTGTTACCATTATTTTGGTTTTGCATTCACCTAAATCCATGTGTTTCTTAGAGTTATATGAATAGCACCAGTGCGCTTAGAAACACCAGTATGGAGCACAATATAGATGCAGCTAGAAATTATTATTATAACCCAAATTTCTTTGACTGCATAAGTTACTCAATCTCCCTCACTTCATATGCCTCATATACCAGGTCAATGTCAGTGTCTTTCATCTTGGGAGTTATACTTTCTAATCTTCAAACTTTTTTTAATAGTGTTAATCCTCCTAACAAAGTGTTGCTAGAGGCATAATGTTTTGGTTTGTCTGTCTGTCCATCCCTCCATCCGTAATCAATATTGTGGACAGTATAACTTGGCATACGTACATGTGATTGACAAAGTTGTGCATATCAACTTGTGGGTTCAGATGCTAACAGTTATATGTCAAACAGCAATGTCAAAATTAGTAAATTTCAATATTTTACCAATATCTCTTCCATAGCCAAAGGTATTTTCTTCAAATTAAGTGTCTGCAGGAACTAACAAATGGAGTGTACATAGGGACAGTTTAAGGCCATGGGGTCTATATTTATGGTATAAATGTATATGTGAAAAAATGCCTATTGTGAATTACATTGTAACATGCATTAAATTCTTTCCTTTTTTGAACAGGTGGTGGACCAAGACCCCACTTTCACAAACGCCATGAGATGGTTCTGGAAGTCCTTCCAGGACCATGCCAAATGGGATTCCTTGGCTCCGATTCGGAGGCAGGGAACATCATTTCTCTGGTGAGATACAATTCCTTAAAAGTTGCAACATTTAAACATGTGGTGGTTAGGGCAGGGAGTGTTCTAAATCTCTCCTAATTATGGGATCTGTGAAATCTTCTCGTCTAGAACCTTTTCGAAAGACATTGAACTCTGTTTACATTTTGAGTATGTACATTGATCCGTGTAATTTCAATTTTTGTAACCCTCTCTTTTTTTTTCTTTTTTTTTTTGAAGAACTAGGTTAAATAATTTTTATAAATTTTTAGTGAGTGTAGTTTTAGATTTATTGGCAGATCCAGGAGCGCCCCTCAAACCCTACCCAACTGCCTCCAATTGAAAGGTGGTCTAATTGTGCCAAAATTATATATTTTCATCTTCTTAATGAAAATCCAACCCCATGTCAGGCTATCACCAAACTGGGTATCATCTTCTTTTGGTGTTAGAACATAATTATACCCCCGCCAAACGAAGTTTGAAGGGGGTATATAGGAATCAGCGGACGGTCGGGCGGTCGGGCGGTCGGGCGGTCGGTCGGGCGGTCGGGCGGTCGGGCGGTCGGGCGGTCGGTCCGTTGCAAATCTTGCGTCGCGAACTACTTCCTCAGTTTTCAACCGATTCCCATAAAACTTGGCACAGATGTGTGCCTTGGGTTGTAGATGTGCAAGACATATTTTTTGACAGTACCCAAAAGTACGTTGCCATGGTAACGGCATATTATGGGCAAAAATGGGTACAAATCTTGCGTCGCGAACTCCTCCCACAGTTTTTGATCAATTTTTATGAAATTAGGTACAGATGTTCATCTGAATATGTTAATGTGCAAGACACATATTTCCGCAGTGGCAAAAAGTGCGTTGCCATGGTAACGGCATGTTATTGGTAAAATATAGGGCAAAATGCTTCATGGCAAAACTGCTTCATCAGTGTTCTTCCAATTCTCATGGAATTCATATTGAATGTTTGTCTTAGGATATAGGTCAGCATGACACATTTCTTGACAGTGACAAAAAGTATGTTGCCATGGTAACAGCTCACATATTATGAGCCAAAATGATGGAAAATTTTGTGTTGCAAACTACTTCCTCAGTTTTTGCCCAATTTCCATGAAACTTGGTACAGATGTGTGCCTTTGGTTGTAGATGTGCAAGACGCATTTTTCGACAGTACCCGAAAGTACGTTGCCATGGTAACGGCATATTAATGGCAGAAGATCAAGGAAAGATCTTGCGGATTTAACTACTTCCTCAGTTTTTTGACCAAAGCTTATGAAATGTTGTTTTGACCAAAGCTTATGAAATGTTGTTTGGCGGGGGTATAACCAGTCGCTGTGGCGACATTTCTAGTTGATATTGGCATGTATTTGTAAAGATAACGGGCACAATTTCACATCTTGGTTTTTCACCAAACCAAATGCATTACCAAAAGGATGGCAATGCATGTTATACAATGACCCCAGTACCCTCTTATACCCCTCAAATGGAAAAAATTAAATTCAAAATGGAAGTACACTGACAAAATATGCTAATGAGTGCACTTTCAACTTTGGCATAGTACATCATTGGGTTGTGCAGGGATCTAATGGGAGGCAGTACTTGTATTAAAATCTTATTTTAGGGTTAGCTGCACATTCAAATACAATGTATTCTATTAAAATGCAGTCAACATTGCAGGTAATAGGTGTTACAAAAACATTTCAAAATTTTGATCCTTGATAGTTTGAAAAATAAATATCAGATAGCACTGTCATTGATATGAGAAATAGCTTAATATTGTTGAATTTATTTGGAGGCTATTTAAATAAGAGAGCACAAATCAGTTTCATTATATCCATGATTGATTTCACAGTTAAGTTCCAGAATTTGGTCAGATTTGAAACCTCTTTAAAAAATTGAACTTTACGCAGGAACCAACAATGTGTATGTGAATTTGTGCTTACAATGACACTGAATAAAAAACTTGAATACTTTGAATAACACCTTTTCATCACTCTGCTGACTACTCTTTTAGACTCTTGCTCCAAGGCACATCACTGCTTTATCAATAGTTCATGATGGATTACCTCCAAAAAAATTGTACACTATTCAGGTATTTCACATATCAATGTCAGTGTTATAAACTATTCATGATAAAAATTGGGAAATGTTTTTGTAACACCTAGTATTATTGCCAGTGTGATTGATTTTGCATATGGACAACATGTCCTCATTGAAGCCCTCAAATTAACCCACCCCAAAATTTGACATGTTCTCAGGAAGTACTGTAAAACATGAAATATTCGTGGCATGAAATTTTCGCGAATTAGAGCCGAAAGCCTTTTTCGTGGCATGAAATTTTCGCGAATTGCTACTGGCATTCAATGCATGTAGTGTAGACAAAAGCTTTCGTGTGCATTTTAATTTCGCGAATTTTGGCGCTCGCGAAATTAAAATGCACGCGAAAATTTCTCGTTTTACAGTAGTTTGCAAGAGTGCGTGGTAGGTGAACTTGATGTAATCAGGCGAGGATAGCCCCCTCCCCCATAGTAGATGCATCTAAAGTACTTGCATGTTTTTAAGACTCCACCATGAAATGTTTTGCTATTCTGTAAAACATGTCACATTTGGGGCCTAAAATTTTCGTTAATTTGAGCCGATGGCGTTTTCAGTGGCATGATTTTTTTTTTTTTTTTTTAAATTCCCACAGGCATTCAAAGGATGTAATACACCTTGTGTAGACACAAACTTTCATGTGCATTTTAATTTTGCGAATCTTTGCTCTCGTGAAATTCGCGAAATGAAAATGCATGCGAACATTCGTCGTTTTACAGTAAATGTGTATAATATAATGCAGGTACAGAACTCTGGTTCAGCAAACATCCACAGAAATGCTTTGTTATGATTGATTTGATTTTTTTTTATTTAGTGAACACATAGGAACAACAATATCATTGTAATGTTTACCGCAAATAAGTATTTGATAATGATGTGTGATAGCGGAAGCATTGACATAAAAACAATTTTTTTCACAATTTCTAGGGACAATTTATATTGCCTTTCAAACTGGACCTATGGAATTATAGTGTAAATAGTGCATACAATGTATTTGAACTGACATTAGAATTGATATATTCACAATTGCAAGTAGAACTTTCTAATTTTGATTGCTTTTAATTTCCAGTTGCTTGATGAAGAGCAGGAGCAGCACCTGGATGAAGGACAGCAACAGCAACAAGACCAACAGTTCCCCATGCAACAACCAGAAAATGATGTGCTACATCAGAATCAAGAGCAAGAGCAGAGACATCAACAGCAGCAACGACAACAGCAAAAGCAACAGCAGCAACCCCAACAGCAACAGCAGCAGCAACCACAACAGCAACAGCAACCACAACAGCAACAGCGACCACAACAGCAACAACAACCACAACAGCAACAGCAACAACTTCACCAGCATCAACACCAGCAGCCAAAGCAAAAGCAAAGTGTTAACAAGGGAAAAAAACGAAGTGTTGAAGAAGTACTTGTCCAAATAGAGACCGAAAAGCTGTCTCTGAAGAAACAGAGGCTCGAGATTGAAAGAGAAAAGTTAGAAGTGTGGAAGAAAATTTTGGCTGCCATCAAGAATGAGTCAGCAATCAGCAATGAATTGTAGATTTTCTTTTCAATTGATTTGTTTTTTTAAACATTTGAGGTTTTATATTTTCAATACTTCTCATCTGGTAATTACTTGTTTCAATGAAGATTCATTTTGTGTTGTTCAATCTTGAGCCTCTCTTTCATTCAAAACTCTTAGTACTTTAGATTACAAGAATACAAATGAGATTTTCAATAATTACAGTAATACAGATGTACTTTCACCTAATCCATACAAGATGGAAACTGTGTTGCATCTGAAATGGATAACATCTACCTAATGAAAATGGGTGGATAGTCAATATTGATCTACACTGGCTGATATTCCGTGTTGATCAGTTTGATGCTAAAGAAGATGCTGTAATTAAAAAAAAGAAATTACTCATTTAGACTTGGGAATGGAATCTGCATCCTTCACATCTTGAGGCATATGCCCTAATGACTGAGCCAAATCACTGCCTCTGAGAGTTGCATTTGCTTTCAAAGTATTTCATGAAACTGCAATACAAATGTAATGCAAATATGGGGGAATAAACTCTCTTTCGTCCAGTAATTTGTGTAGTAATGGAATTTGTGAGAATCTAGCATAAAGTGGTTAACAAAAAATACAACTGTATTATAATCTGCTCAGAAATTGGTTATGAATGATTCCTTTAGTAGTATTGCAGTTTGTGAAATAAAATCAAATTGTCCCTGAAAAGATAAACATGGAGCAATTCAAAATGTGACCATGTGATACAGCAGTTGTGACCCGACATCAAGAAGCAAAACAAAAGCAATGGGGAAATGACATTCATGGATTTTCAGTTAAGAGCAGATCCGGAAATAACACACTTTCAGCTTTAAACCGATGTATTACTCAATTCATATGGATTGTGTTTGTCCAAAAATTTAAAAGAAAAAAATAAACACTGGAAAAGTGTGTACAGAGAAAAGAGGCAATGAAGTGTAGGGTGTATTCAAAGTCTTAATCTAAACAAGCAGTGCTCTGTGCATTGAAGGAACCAACTACAAAGAAAAGAAATGAATACAGGAGTTAAACCTACATGGCATCAATAGTGAAGGGGTTATCATATTAAGGTGCAATAGAGTATGCTCTCTACAAACATTTTATCTCTGACTTATACTGTGAAAGCTATATCATCAACTTTTCAGAAGTTTGATTTCAGATGAAAGAAAAGAGAGTGGAAAAGGTTCTTTTATGTAAAAGGGCCTTGACGACATACCTAATGTCACTTTAATATATAACAAAATAATTCTACAACATTTTTGGGGAAAAAAGAGTCGTAATTTTAAATGAGTGCTTGCAACAGATTGTAGGTTTTGTGACTTAAAGGCAAAATTATTTATCAAATTAAATTTGCACGTTATGACAATACTCTTAACCCGTTCCTTACGGGAACCTGGTTTACCAGGTTCCCGTGGGAGCAACTGATATACGGGAACCTGGTTTACCAGGTTCCCAAAATGAAGACAAGGGTGCCTGCTTCAGTGGCCAAAATTCATGTTTCTTTGTGTTAAAATGCTCAGAAAAGTGGGTTTGATAAAAAGATCAGAGTTTATTCGGTGTATCAGGATTTGTTCTCCTGCTGTTTAAAAAAAAGGGGTTTTACAGTATTATGTTCCTTTTCCTGATTTAGTTTTTTGCTTGTTCTGCTGTAAACTTGTACGAACATGTACATAATGATCAAGGCTGAGATCAGTTAGAAATGCGGGTTCGCTGACCCCAGTCATCTCATTCAGGTACCTGGTTTTCTGTAGAACAAAAGATTCTGAGAGTTCATCAACGCAAGCTCTATTCATACCTCGCACCCGATCGAGATTTCCATTGTTCACGGGCACATGTAGTTGACCGTAGAAAGGGGGACACATTGAACCGCTTGACTGCCTTCACACAGCTGGAATACCAACCTGAGTGCCTCTCTGTCGAGCGAAAAGAATCTCGTTTGGGGGCATTAAAGGCACTCAGAGAATTGCGGAAGGAATGGGTTAATTCTACGTTCATGACATATCATACTTGAGGTAACATTTCAGTATTGACATTCGAACTTTCTTGAGGCTTGCTGTATTCTACAGAGAATTGAACTCAACCTGAAGCTTCATAACTTCAAAGTCAGAAGACTGTGACAAAATTTCACAATCTATGTGAAGAAGTTGTTAATGATGTCGTCACGGGCTTGTCTTCCAGACATTGCATCACGCACTTCATCATGCCCCTCAGCTCCATCTTCTTCAGCCCTTTCCTGATGGACATCTGGCTGTCTTAGGTGCTTGCTGATGTTGTGCAAGCATGCACATGCAGTGATGACATCAGCAGCCCTCTGTGGAAACATGTGCAAACCAGAGCCGATCAGGCAACGAAATTTACTTTTCCATTGCCCGTTCACCTGCTCAATAACCACGCGTGTGCAGCTGTGAGCTCTGTGAAAAAGAAATAGGATGTATTTGGTCATGAATTGTTAAAATGCTTTATAATGTTTGTGATCAATTGTAAAAGTTTTTGAAACCTGAAATATTTTCCCGCTTAGTGGGTCAGATTGCACAATACGTAACAGGAGCAGTCATACTCGTAATCATAGATGTGAAGCATTGAAGGTTAAGAAATAAGATCTGTCACTGAATGATAATTGTATCAACTCTACTGGACTAGTATTTTTACCATTTGACGTATTGGTATATCACAAGAGTGTTTCGAGACGAAACATATTTCATGGAATCCTGCAAAAAGCTGTTTATTTGCATTTGGAAATATAAAAAAATGTTTTCAGAAACTCTATGATGATGCACTTCAAGTTTGTAATGACAAAATTGCCAAATATCTGAAAAGGAAAACAGGAATCTGAGAGCAAACATGGTTGCGATTACTTTGTGTTGTTAGATATTTGACTGGTTTACAATGTATTGGGCTGTAATGGCTGTATACATTATATTATTACCCGTATCAGGCATCTGAGCTGTGGTTCTTCAAAATTGTATTCCCCTCGTCTTACGCGCGAGCTAGGTTGAGGGAGTTGAGGAGCAAATTTTCCATATTCCCCGCTTTGACAAACGCCTATGGGATTTGCGTTTTAAAAAGGAGGGGAATATAGCATCCGGGCACTTGAGCTCCCAATGAGGAAAATTTGCTGTTGATGACAGTCTCTCTCGCAGTAGTTCCGCGGCAAAGGGCAAATTCCCGTGAAACACGTAAAACTAAACGACGATCTCTGCTACTGTGTGAGCCTTGCTGTTTCTACGCACGCCGCATACTCGAGTGTCACGACAGAGGACAAATTCCCATAGGTTAACACGTAAAAATAGGGGACGATCCCTGCGCCTGTGTGAGTTAGCTGTTATACGCGCGCCGCGTACCTGAGCTGTGTATATAGGTCTATAGGGATGTACCGCGCAGTATGGCGTAAAGCTTGAGCTGGTGTAGAGTGGAAAATTTGTTAATATTTGCATTGTAATGATTTATTTTGCAGCTCAAGATGCCTGAAATGGGTAATAATAATGATATGGACTGTCTACTTTCGGGGGACACGACATTAATTGCCCTCACTAGAATTGTATTGCCCTCGTCTTTGACTCGGGCAATACAATTCTAGCTCAGGCAATTTAATGTCGTATCCCCCTCAAGGGCAGTCCATATTATATTAATATTATTGAAAGAGAGTTTCACACATGCACAAGTGGACACTTGCAAATCAGTATTTATCCAAGGGCACATTTCCGTCATCACTCTACAAGTAACATTCTACTGATGAACCAATTTCTGAACAAGGAGGCGGTTCAGGAATGAGAGTTGTGGTCTATGGATACAGAAAAGTATTCATTTTCCGGCCAAATTTTTTTAGTGGACCTGCTATAATGCAAGCATATTGAAAATATGCGGTGGTGATGATTTCTTTTGAAAATGATAACATTTTAACTCATTTATTTTTCATTTTTTCAATTTCTGTACATCATTGGCATATGAAGGGTTTTTTTTTCGAAAAAGAAAAAAAATATTTTTTCATATACTGCTCAATACGTTGTGCATAAAATGAGATACATGTCATACTTAGTGTAGTACTTAGAAAGGCATGAAGAGTACATACTGGTTATATCTCCTTTCGGCTCTTGTCGTAGGAATTGGCACTGGTGTCATCAGCCAAGTTTGTAGACCATAACCGGAATCACCTACAAGTAATCCGTCAAGGATTCCAGCAGCAAATGCCTCCCCAATTGTACTGGTCTATCAAACAAAGAGTGGAACGTTTCATATCATTTCATCATCACTTCTATATGGATGACTGTATCGAAGTTATGATATTGACACATTGGAAATTGACATATTTGCTTAGTTTAAACCTCCACTAAGTTTAATCAGAAGTACACCACAACTGTTTAATGTTCAATGGATGATGTTAACATGATGACCTCCTCCAAGAAGGAGGTTATGGTGTTATTGGTATAGGTTTGTTTGTTTAGCCTTTTGGCGAAATTACTCTCGAAAATTTTAATGAAATTTGAAGAAAACTTGCAGGAAAGCAGATTATGACACATGGAATAGATTGGAAAATTTTGGTACTGAACAAGGATTTTTAAAGGATTGTTCGAGGATTTGTGAACTTCTGGCAGATAAGGTCAATGAAAATGGTAATTCAAGCTGTGCATGATAGAGGTTTGCAAATGTGCTGTAAAACATGTGCTGTTCTGCCACATAGCTGGTTTGACACATTAACAGTGGGCTTTGACATTGTTACATTGGGTGGATTTTCGCTCAGCATGCAAGTATGAAATGGAAGTGAAATTCTTACTTTGACATAATAGAACATTTACCTTTCGTATGTACATGCACCATGTCTTTTCATTCTTACAATCCACACTATATGCATTACGGTACTCTTACGTGTCAATGTGCATGATTAAATAAGAGTGAAAATTTAACATGATTACTCACTCTGCAAATACGACTGTCATGAGTGCTCCCAGGCCATCTGGCAGACACACTCGTGATGTAGTACTGTGCATCGCAGGTTAGCTGCACATTTATGCTATAGAAGCCTTTACGATTGACGTAGAGATGCTCTGCTGCACCAAGAGCTACACCATTGATGCGGATGTGTGTTCCATCAACCGCTCCAATCACCCGTGGGAATCCAGCCAAAAGAAAGAAGTCATGTTGTGTCTTTCTGACTTCCTCTGGGGATCTTGGGAATTTGATGAACTGTAGGATAAAACAAGATTGAATTGCCATTACAGTGATATTCATGACTGTACATGATTAAGATAGGTATTACACACACACAAAAAAATGATACGTATATGACTCATGAACAAGTCTATACCTTCTTTCTTCTTTTGCCTAGTTATCTTACACAATACATGTATTTGCATACATTACAAGGTATTTTTGTTATGAATCTTATAACAAAACATGTAAATAAAACTTCATTGAAGTAAATATCTATTTATTATACATAATTCAGATACTATTAGTGTATATAAAACAGAGAAAAAATTATATAAAGAGTGCATTTCAGTTTTCTATATTTCCAGTGTTTATGATTTATGCTTATATTTATGCATATCTATACGAGATTTTATATGAAAATGAATATTTATAACATATATTGTAATCAAAATTAATGTATTGCCTACACGAAAGTAATTTATATGATGAATGATGTACTGCTTTTCAAATGACCAATGTTCATTGACTTTGAATGGTTATTTTTGGTGTTGTTAGTTATAATTGCCTATACAGACGTTACATACTGCGAGGTTTTCACCCAATTTAATTTTCTTACTTTCAAAACTGTGTTGCAAGATGAAAGAGGATGTATATAGATAGATGGCGTGAAGAATGGTGATGCATGCATGAGTGGCAACTTATAACATGCATTCAATGTTTAAAGAAAAAAAAAAAGAATACCAGGATTTAGAGCATTAAAAATCATTTGAATTGAAATTCTCTTGTTTCTATTTGACACATTTTCTTTTATGAGTATTTTCGCGTACAAATGATTGTAGCTGCTGAAATATCTATTAGAGCATGTACATGCTGTGTGTGTGGTTGATTATGTGTGACTGTCTGCGAGTGAGTGTAATAAGTTTGAATTACTTTGTATAATCCTGAAATACATATTTTCCTTGTCAAATTATCATGTTTTTTTCTAAATTGTAACATGGAGGTGTGGAATAATAACACAGAATTGAAAAGAAAATTCTATATCATTTCCCATGCATAAATTACAGAAAATTGTTTCAATTCTTTAGATGTAGCTTCTCCAAAATGTCTCTTCAGCCTTTTTCAGATCTAACCCTGGTGGCCTGTGTATTAAATCTCTGGGGCTTTAATTATGCTACAGTATTTAACATAGCTGCACAAGATAATACTGCCAACATGTTGTATATGTGTGAATATATATATGTATATATATATATATATATATATATATATATATATGTAGCATATGATTTACCTGATAATCAATGATATAAAAAAAAATGTTTAACCAGTAATTAAGAGTTTCTACATACATCATTTTCTGTAGGGTTGCATGGCTTGGGTTTGTGTGTGACACATGCAATTAGGAGACAGTCGTTTAGCCCTGCCCTCACTCTTGTTATGAATACAGGCATTAGTATGTGTGTATATATATATATATATATATATATATATATATATACATATATATATATAATCATCAACTCATTCATTTATTTTAATGCAGAAATGTAGTTAGATAACACATCAAAATTATTTTGGTTATTGTATTCCAGGGCCGTTTTATTCATAACAAAAGAATAGACCAATATTTCCATGTCAATTAAAAAAAAAAAAAAAAAAATGCATTAGAGTACTCTGCTTAATCTATATACTGATGGCCCTTTCTTTGCTAACAACCACTCCTAAAAGTATCCAAAATCCAACGTAGGGCTCTACTTTCTGCTGAGCATGATTGATGCTAGAGACTCTGCTAGAGTTAGGAGACGTCAATGGACCGCCAGCTGTTGGTGGACACTGAACAAGAACCACGGTAAACACGGTCCCCCCCCCCCCCCCCCCCCCATGCTATTGTTTATTTCCTGGGAGGTTCAGCTACAACCACTGCACTAATGAAATACTTCCGGTTTACCCACAGTCGTCAACAAGCGCACAGTGCCTGCATTGTTTATTTATCTATCTCGGCGAGGTGTACTACAGCGCAGCGCTAAGCGTACGTATAGAGTGAACGTCGCCTTGCTACCAACACAAACATGCTGAATGGGAAGAACCACATCTTTTATACAGCTCAAGCATAGAATTTTGTAAGTAAGGTCGTTCTTATTGATGTTGACTTTGAAATAAACCACTAGCAGCATTGCCATTGCCTTTCCATGATCATGCTATGAGCGGTGCTCTGGAGCTGAGCTCAGGCAGAAAACGTGGTTGTGCGTAATTGCAATAAAAGCCAGCAGTTTTGGGTACGTGTGGGACTGATGAATGTGAAACGCTCTCGACTACTTGCGCGAGCGGTGACCATGTCAGAATCCCTATCGGCTCCCATTTGTTTTGTAGTTTACTGATACAGGCATAGACTGTAAAATCGAATGAACGAAATACTCGAGTGAAAAACAGTATATTCTCGAGAATTAAAGCAAACCACAAATTCTTGAATTGCAAGTTGACGGTGTCTGTGGTGAGTCGGTATTGTTAGAGACTTTGATAAGTTTTACTTCTTGCAAAGACACAATACTACCTAGATATAGGAGTGCAGACTGTCTAGAGAGTAGAAACATACCTAGTTGGTCTTAATTAGGAAAGGAAAAACATAGAAACTATGCATTTTGAAGACCTTACCTCATCCTTCTTACCACAGATGGCTGTGGTAACTCTCCTCACCACACGAGATGTCGTCGATATGCTGCAGCCGTGCTGTGTTGCCGTGCTGTCCAAAACAGCACCTGTAGCATAAAAACGCAGGGCCACGAAAACTTGCAAACTCGCTGGCAAGGCTTTGCTTCGTCCGGTGGCATGCTCTAAATCGTCACTTAAGAGGTCTATCAGAAACATTACTCCCTCCCGATTGAACCTATACTTCTTAAACATCTCCCTGTCATCATAGAGATCTAGGGGATTGGTCCGATCTCTAAATACCCGCTCCCTCCTCCTAGCCGCAGCTCCCAGCACGTTGATCATTAGAGCCATTTTGGTTGTCAAGGAACCTTCAAAATGGATATGTCAGATAAAATCTGCTGTCGGATGGTGAAAGGCATCTGACAAATATGTCGGATAAAATTGATGAGTTTTTGGTGTTTTTCGTCCGACAAAGTTTCATGAAATGGAATCTATGTCGGATGAAAGGATGATGTCGGATATTTCTTGTTTTTGTCAGATAAATAAGGTCTTGTCGGATATTTCATCTGACAAGACCTTTCATGAAACGCCCCCCTGGTTTCTTCCGGGACCTCTATCACACCGGTGTTTGTAAGCATTAGGAGTTGCAACATTTGCATTTACTGTGTGAGCAATTACCATTGAGCATTTACCATACTGTAGGGAGGGCACTACTAACATTCTCAAGCCAGGGGCAACTAAAATTCACTGTCTGGCTAGAAATTGTATTTGCCATTTCTGGTTGACAGCATGCCGGGGGGGGGGGGGGGGGGGGGGGACTACCGTGAATTGCTGTTTTAGCAAGCAAGAGAAGTATTTTTGAAATGCAACAAATGTACTTGTGTTCCATACATTTTCCAACTAACAGTAATCGGATCATGCAAGCTCTTTACATAGTTTACATATATGTTTATCTCACATGAACATTCTGAAAGCTGCTTTTGGAAAGCAAACAATAAAAACACAAACAAAACCTAAGTTCATGATTCAATAAAAGCAGGTCCATGTCGCAATTCTTGACGTCATAGCTTGAGTGACGGCATGTCAATTGAGTCATTGTAGTGGGAGCAATCTCTCTATTATTTTTTTTTTTTCCTTGTGGGGATTAAGTGAAGAGCTGGCTGTCATGGTTAAACATGAAATTTGCAGTGACAGCCAAAGGGTGGACTGGCTGCGTGGGATAATGGCCCGGTGAATAAATCATGGGAATCGGCACTGAAGATGCGGGGTGTGGGACGAAGAAGAAGGGGGAGGGGGGTGAGGGAGAGATCGAGGAAAGATATCTGGAGATGGTCTAGGGACTGTGGGAGTGGGATGCAGCTTGCAGCTGATTAATCTGCTGTCTGTGTGTGTGTGTGTGTGTGTGTGTGTGTGTGTGTGTATGGGTGTGTGTGTGTGTGTATGGGTGTGTGTGTGTTTGTGTGTGTGTGTGTATGGGTGTGTGTGTGTGTGTGTGATGTGGATTGGTGTAATACTGTATGAGTGCGTGCGTCTGATGGGTTTTTTGTCTGTCTTTCTGTCCTTGTATGTCTGTGTGCTTATGTGTGTGTGTGTTGTTTTTTTTTTCAGGTGGGAATATCGTGTTCAGGTATTTTGCTGTGACTTGATTGGAAAAAGCCGCATGTATGATGAGCGATAAAAAAAAGTATATCAATTTGCAAGATGCGAGCAGGTGTTCTTTAGGCCAGCTTTATTGAAGCATGGTGGCTGTGATGAAAGTTCATCGCTTTTCTACATGGACATACAGTATGACTTATCTGCTCTGGACAAAGTTTGATATTATTCAAGGTCTGGAGCAAAAAATTCTTGAAGTGGAATGAACGGATCTGTGACGAGCCAACTTTTTGTGCAATTACCACATTGAAATACCATGGTATTGCTGAAAGACATGGTATTTTGTAATGTAAATGCAAATATAAGTTGTACTCTGCAAAAGCCCTTATGCTAGCAAAATACCACAGACTCACCCAAGCACAGTTTGACCTCACTTGAACCTGTGCGATCGAGTCACAATTTTTCTTTGTGAAATGATATGATTTAGATCGCGACTGTTTTTTCTAGCCTGTGTATTTACATTGTAAATCGTGAACCAGAGCGCAGAAAAGTATGATTTGAATCATGATCAGAGACTCCAACTCTCCCGTTTTCGACGGGAGATCTCCCGCCGAAAACCTATTTTTTTCAGAATCTCCCGTTCTCCTGTTTGAGATTTAATTTCTCCCGCCCTGGTTCTTTGTCTCCCGTTGGAAAGGATTTCTTACATATTTCTATCGTATGTTGACAAAATAAGCCTTAGATAGCACCAGAGAGCATCTAGAATCCTGGGAATTTCGCGCTTCGCACACATCAACTTTACGTCTCCCATTTGCTAGGGGTTTCAGGCGGGAGAATCTCCAGATCGGAAAGTACTTTGGGTTGGAGTCTCTGCCATGATTCAACTCGCGCTTTTCAGTGTGTGTGAATGACCCTATAGTAGTGGAGACAAAATGGAGAGAAGATATAGATGGAGAGAGAGAGAGGGAGAGAGAGATAGAGATTGGACAGCTGATGCTGCAAGAACAGACAGTGGTAGTGATGTCTGCAAACTGTGCAACGGATATATAATGGGAGCCTAATGAGACGGAGAAAATAAAGCAAACAAATCGGGCGCTTGTGCAAAGTTTCGGTTTTGAAACAGCTCCATATAACCATCAACAGTGTCGGGACTGAAATGAAAAAGGTATACACAAGGATATATTTGTCACATATCCTTCATACGTGACGGAAGTACACACACACACACACCTACATACACAGTCACTGGCTTGAAATGAGAGTATGTATAGAAAACCAGTGTGTGCTCTCTAGAATGTTATGATGCAGTTTTACTGTATTTTTGCCACAGAAATTCTATAGGGATGTCAATGTCTGAGATTGACGTTTGTATGTAATTGTGTACGTATACATTTTTACAAATTATTCTACTACAAAGATGACTAAAACTTAAATTCATTGTACATGTATGGCTAGGCCCTCAGGTGAGGAAAAGTTGTGCTAACACCAAAGAGGCTGAGAAAAGACTCTATAATATTTTGATATCATTGCTAAACTAATGGCAGAAAACAATTAAATCTTGTTGTCATATTTGATATTCATACGTTATAGGATAGAATTATCAAAGCAGAAATTTGATTTTCTGCCTGTCACATCCATGAGACTTCTGGACGGACTGTGTGGGGGCGTACATGTATGGTGTGATCCCGACCCAGAGGGGCGTATGGTATGATCCCGAACCAGAGGGGAGCCAGCCAGTGTTGAGTCAGGGCTGGCGCTGCGGTATTAAGCCAATACTATGAGTTTATCAACAGGTGGTTCCACCAGTCAATCAGGATTTTTTTTCTCCAATTTTTTAATTGATGTAGAGATTCTGGCTGCAAGCCATTTTACCATATTTAGACTTAAAGGAGACAGAGATGATCTTGTTCTCTCTCTCCATCTCTCTCTCTCTCTCTCTCTCTCTTCTACTTCTTTTTATGATGGTAGTTAGTCCTGTTCACATGCACCCGAAATTGATGGTCTTTGAACATTGATCTTTGTCACGCCATGCAAAAACTTTTAATTCTTGGATGTGAACACATACAAATTGTTAACTGTCGCAATACGCATGATGATGCAAAAAAAAAATCCACTTTGATTAAAGCAAAACAAAAATAAAACAAAACAAAATCAGAATAACTTGCCCAGCACAGCGTGTGTGAACGGCATGCAAAAAAAAATTTGAATTCTTCTAATCTCGCAAAGCATCTCGCCACACTAGGTTCTCATAATCGGATGCCCGGGGTCAGGCTCCGGTCATTGGTGTAGGCATGCGCAGTCTCGAGACTCAAAGCGCCCAATTTTGCAGGCGAGTGATTTCTTTTGGTACGTGTGAATGGTGCCAGATAAAGTTGATTTTTAAGATGCGAAAGTCGATAACTCCTGTGTGTGAATGGGGTCAAAGAGTTGTGCGCAAGTAGTATAATAGAAACTGATAATCTCATTATCATGCAAATGAGATTGTGCGTAAAAGAAACAGAAAAAAAAGTCGTGGAATGCGTAGTCACCTTGTCACCAAAGTGCACCTGTTTTAGGGAGTTTGTGGAGAGTGGGGATATTGCAGAGACACAGTTTCGAAAAGCTCTATGACTAACACAATATGTCTCGTGGTAAAGCATGTCTCGTCTGAGTTGACTGCAAAGTTGGACAAGTGTCGGAGGGTTTGAATGATAATGACTTATCTTGTGTATGGTGCGCTTTGGGAAACGTGATGTACCTATCCAGATTGTCTTACTTCAACACCCTCCCTTTGGAAGTGTTGTGTTTTTGCTATGTTGAAAGACTGTAGATTAATCCCCCCCCCCCCCAGAAAAAAAGGGGAAAAAATCCTGCTTGAAAGAATCAACTTCCTGAATCGTGAGGATGTTGCAGCGTCTCGACTTTATTCAATATACTGTTGATATCCACATTGTGCATCACCTTGCAATAATGTTCTCTCTCAAAACAAGAGAGACAAAAATTGTAAGATTTTAACAATTTTACGTGATGTGTAAATAACAAATTGTACCTGTATAAATTAGGATTGGTTGTGTATATCAGTGCTTTAATACCATGTCAAACACTGGTTCTTTTCAAGTAGAACCTTTATAGATTTGCGAGGATTGAGACATGTGAATTTGCGGGAGGTGTACAGCCAGGTGTCTAGCCGCAGTTCACCTCCGTTTTGGATGCCCCAGGGGACAAAGGATGTCATTTTAACATGTCATAATTCCCCCCCCCCCCACACCGTCACTAGCTGAGACCATTTCTCACATTTAAAGATGCAGTTAGAGAGGATTTTGTAAAATCACCGTTTGCCAGAACTAAAGCACACATCAGCTCATTTGATGTCTGTAATTGGCAACTCATGGAGTGAAATTGCAAAACCGTATTTAAGGCTCTGACATTTGGGCTTGAAGGAGGTCTTGATTTACATTACTATAAGCTAGCTCATAATGGAGACATATTGCTGCGACTGATTTCTGATGCCAGTTGATCAAAGAGGGTGAACCCTGAAAAAAAAAGAATTTGTGAAAGTTGCATTTATAAAGTATATGAAACAGTTGAAAGATGAAATTCAAGTTGCATCATATTTGCCCATATTTCCAATTGCTGTGATGGTCTGGGGCTGGATTTTCCATAGACTATAAAGTAGATGCCAAGTGCAACTTTAATCAGATTTCACAAAGATGGGAGGCATTGAAAAAGAAAACTTTTTGAACTTGGTTAAAGCAATAAAAGAAATATTAGAAAAATAAAAAGATCTGAATCAAATGAAAGTGTGACAGGGTTGAAGGATTCTCCTTTTTACTTCAAGCTTAGTCAAAAATAGTACTTTTGGTGCAAAGCTGTGACACAAGCATTATATCAAAATTCCATAAAAATTGTATCACCATCCCAGATTTGGAGCAAAGGACCACTCACAAAAGACAGGTGCGATCTGTAAACTAGGCGTGGCACTCTTAACATGTCTATGAAGAGGGCCAACTGTGTAGAGAGGGACTACCCCTTTAGAAACCGTGAAATCGCCTGTAATTGTTGCAGGGGATTAGGGGGATTCGCCAGCTGGCAAGCAGACGTCTCTGTTCGAACATGCAACGGTGTTGTGTCAAATTTGGGACTGTACTTTTCAGCCCAAAAGTGACCGGGCCACTCTCTGTGTATCAATCCGTTGGCAAAGAACAATCAAAGTTGAGCCGAATGGATTGTGTCAGAGGCTTATATGCCACGTAGCATGCAGATTCAATCATGTATGATTCCTAAAAGCATGATACATTATTATTTATTGCCTTTTTGTGATGAAAATGTTGGCATGTATGACATCATAACAGAATTACACTGTATATTCCTGGAGCATAATGAAAAAGAAATGAACATGAAATTTTGTTAAAGTCTTCACTGTGGCTGGGAAGTTAGCTGGATGTAACCTTGTGACTGTGACATACTTGGACAAACAGACAGACAGTAGGGCAGATGGACAGACGAATGGGTGGCTGGATAGATGGAGGGATGATAGAAATACAATGTATGTTGCGAATGGATAGATGGATGAATAGATGGATAGATGAGTAGATCAATAGATAGATAAATAGATGGATTGATATAATGGCATGCATCCATTGTTGTAATATGAGAAGCATAGTTCCTCTTGTATCAGTCAAGCATAGCTCTTATTTCAATTTGACCTCTACAGCTGGGTTATATCATCCCCATCTATTGTGTACATTCCCTTACGAAAAAGTCCTGTGGTACTCCTGTGGTAATTACCACAGGACGGTACCACAGGACAGTACCACAGGACAGTACCACAGGACAGTACCACAGGAATTGTCCTGTGGTATTTTGGGACATACCACAGGACAGTACCACAGGAATTCCTGTGGTATTTTGGGACGTACCACAGGGCAGTACCACAGGAAAGTACCACAGGACCGGTACCACAGAACAGTACCACAGGACAGTACCACAGGACAGTACCACAGGAATTCCTGTGGTATTTTGGGACGTACCACAGGGCAGTACCACAGGAATTCCTGTGGTATTTTGGGACGTACCACAGGGCAGTACCACAGGACTAGTACCACAGAACAGTACCACAGGAACTGTCCTGTGGTATTTTGGGACAGTACCACAGGTCGATCATTACCACACAGCATTACCACAGGGCAGTACCACACAGCATTTCCATGGTACCACAGGAGAGTACCACACAGGATAGATCGAAAAAAAAAATCTGGGAGAATTTTAGCCACATATCAAGGAATATTCCTGATAGGTGAGTGATGGATTTCAGGACAAACATGGCCCTACTTAATAACCTGTCCTACTCCTAACATATAACCTCAAACGAGAGTCTAATGGCCAAGTGCCAATCTAGTCCTATAATAGATCTATATAGTCATATTCTATTCCTAGGTAGCCATCGACCGTATCAGTACATATATATATGGCCGTCTATCCGTAAAGCATTAAGGCATGGTTACTAACTTGATTATACTTTATTATCAAGATATGAAATTACACTTTCATAACAATATCTATGATATTGGGAATAACATAACATAATTAGACAATCTTTCATAAAGTTCAAAGTAAGTTCCATCATTAATACTTTGACTTTTTAAGTCATATATGTATTTTCTAAAATTTAGAGTGCTTTTTATGAATATTCATGAGCTATGTAAAAATTTGTACCACAGGAGTACCACAGGAGTACCACAGGAGTACCACAGAAGTCCTTATGAAATTTCTCATGCTTTACATCAGCACTTTCACTAAATAGGTAATACTGTAGGAGTATAGGACAGGATAAGTAATGGCAAATCAATTGTTATAATTCACATCATAACTCATCTATCAATTAATTGAGGAATATTAATATGTGCTTTTTTGTTTGTATTTTTGTTATAAATTTCAGTTGATTCTGCTGCTTCCAATTTTCTTGTGTGGTACTCCTGTGTGGTACTGCTGTTTGATATTCTCCTGATGTGATAGTCCTCTGGTATAAAATGTTAAGAAAAAAAAATATCCTGTAGCATTTTTTTCTGTGGTACTTACGAATTTAATTTGCTGTGTGGTACTTCTGTGTGGAATAGCACCATATTATGATTTTCGTTTGGGATTTTGGACAGTTCCTGTGGTACTCTCCTGTGGTATACATCGAAAATTACCACAGGAATTCCTGTCGTACTGTCCTGTGGTACGTCCCAAAATTCCACAGGACAATTCGTGTGGTACTGTCCTGTGGTACGTCTCAAATTACCACAGGACAAGTCATGTGGTACTGTCCTGTGGTACTATCCTGTGGTACTTTCCTGTGGTACTGTCCTGTGGTACTACCCTGTGGTACTGCCCTGTGGTACTGTCCTGTGGTACGTCCCAAAATACCACAGGACAAGTCGTGTGGTACTGTCCTGTGGTACTATCCTGTGGTACGTCCCAAAATACCACAGGACAATTCCTGTGGTACTGTCCTGCGGTATGTCCCAAAATACCACAGGACAAGTCGTGTGGTACTGTCCTGTGGTACTATCCTGTGGTACTGCCCTGTGGTCCTTCCCAAAATACCACAGGACAAGTCGTGTGGTACTGTCCTGTGGTAATATCCTGTGGTACTTTCCTGTGGTACTGTCCTGTGGTACGTCCCAAAATACCACAGGACAAGTCGTGTGGTACTGTCCTGTGGTACTATCCTGTGGTACTTTCCTGTGGTACTGTCCTGTGGTATTGCCCTGTGGTATTGTCCTGTGGTACTGCCCTGTGGTACTGTCCTGTGGTACGTCCCAAAATACCACAGGACAAGTCGTGAGGTACTGTCCTGTGGTAATATCCTGTGGTACTGTCCTGTGGTACGTCCCAAAATACCACAGGACAATTCCTGTGGTACTGTCCTGTGGTATGTCCCAAAATACCACAGGACAAGTCGTGTGGTACTGTCCTGTGGTACTTTCCTGTGGTACTGCCCTGTGGTACTGTCCTGTGGTACGTCCCAAAATACCACAGGACAAGTCGTGTGGTACTGTCCTGTGGTACTATCCTGTGGTACTTTCCTGTGGTACTGTCCTGTGGTACTGCCCTGTGGTACGTCCCAAAATACCGCAGGACAAGTCGTGTGGTACTGTCCTGTGGTACTATCCTGTGGTACTTTCCTGTGGTACTGTCCTGTGGTACTGCTCTGTGGTACTGTCCTGCGGTATGTCCCAAAATACCACAGGACAATTCCTGTGGTAATGTCCTGTGGTACTATCCTGTGGTACTGTCTTGTGGAACTGCCCTGTGGTACTGTCCTGTGGTACGTCCTAAAATACCACAGAACAAGTCGTGTGGTACTGTCCTGTGGTACTATCCTGTGGTACTTTCCTGTTGTACTCTCCTGTGGTACGTCCCAAAATACCACAGGACAATTCATGTGGTACTGTCTTGTGGTACTGTCCTGTGGTATACGTCCCAAAATACCACAAGACAATTTGTGTGTATACTGTCTTGTGGTACTGTCCTGTGGTACTTTCATGTGGTAATGTCCTGTGGTACTGCCCTGTCGTACATCCCAGAGTACCACACGAGCCTGTGACACAGTACCACACAGTTCCTGTGTTAACATATTTTTGTGTGGTACATTGTGTGGTACCAACCAGTACCACAGGGAGTACCACATGAGCCTGTAAAACAGTACCACACAGTTCCTGTGGTAACATTTATTTATGTGGTACATTGTGTGGTACTGACAAGTACTACAGGGAGTACCCTACAAGCCTGTGGTACAGTACCACACAGTTCCTGTGGTAACATTACAAGTGTGTGGTACATTGTGTGGTACCGACAAGTACCACAGGGAGTACCACAGGACTTTTTTGTTAGGGTTGGTGTGTGTGTAAGTGTGTGCATCTGTCTGTGTATGTGTTCTGTGTTTGTATCCATCGTATGTCTTGTATCAATTCGCGAGTCGGCCGTGATGTAAGGTGTAGACATGAAAAAGACAACAACAAAACAAAATAGGGATGGGGGGAGGGGGGATGTGACGTACTGGGTATTGGCTCGGACACGATGTCTTCCTTGGGAAAGAGCGGTCAGGGGAGTGACTCAATTCTGCTCCTTCAGATGAGTCTGTCCTGTTTGGACAAACATCCTGTCAGTTACACGTGGATAATTTCATTGCTAAGAGGAACTTTTCGTCCCAGAACAGCATGGCCGTACTTTTGTGTAGAAGAAGATGTCTGGTGTGTTCCTTAGTCTCAGAAACCATATCAGGACAATTATCCCCCCCCCCCCCCCCCCAGCTAAATACCTGTTAGTAATAGGGTTAGAGTAAATATTCGGGTAAGGGTTAGGTTTAGGATTAGAATTTGGGTTAGGGTTAGGATAAGGGTCCGGGTCAGAGGAATAAGGGTCTCCAAGGTAATTGTCTTAAAACCCTCAGAAGCATAAGTTGTGCCATCAGAGGCTCATAATCTAACATCAATGTTGTGTGATCGATCGCATGGTTTTACGATGATGACATGAGACAGGCGCATATTGAATAACATCCTGGAGACCGAACACAGCAGAGCAAGGAGTGTTTGAATGAAATCCGGAAGTTTCTGGAGGAAGTTTTGGCAAGTTTAGTGGCAGTGAGTAATATATGATGCAGAGGACAGTGAGAGAGCTATCATTATAGTCACATGATTATGACATCACGTATATGACAGTCATCATAAATCTATCTCATAGTGTATATGATGTAGGGTCTTTATCTAGCAAGTCTAATTTTTCCATGAATTCGGACTTTCACTCTTTCCTTAAATTGTGTTATTCTACAGGCCCACAACTCTCTCCTGGCTTAATGGAAGGGTTAAAAAAAACTTTCAAAACAGATACCACAAAAAAAAAAAAAAAAATGAGGAGGAGCAGACAGCAGGGCCATTATAGTAGCAAGGGCACAGGAAACATGAGCAAGAACTGTTGTATGGGAATGTTTCTGAGAGAAAAGAGAAAGAGATGAAGAGAGATATTAAAAAGGAGACGAAAAGGAGATAGAGACAGAGAGGGAAGGACTGATGGTGAGAAAGAGGGAGGTTGAGAGAAGGGATGCCCTCGTTAAAGAGGACGAACTGCTGGGCCACCATGGATGCTCCACAGATGAGAAAACAAGCTGAGTTTTTAATACATTCTTCAATCTGGTGATCATCAAGGTATGGGGTGAAGCATTTGGGCACTGCATTTTAGCAGCTGGTATACTTGGCTGTGGATGTTTTCCATGTTCTGTTGCTATAGTAACATTATCTTTATGTATGATTTAAGTGCAACCTCTTGAAAAGTGTGGGAAAGTTGGAAGGGAGAAGAGTGGAAAACTTGTCTCCTTTTTTTTTTCGAACATACCTGTCTCAAATTAGCACTCCTCTGTGATGGTTACCGGCAATATAATGTTAACAGCGTGGATGTTGTGAAGGATGACTGTTTAAACAGTCTGTTCTGTGGTTTTTAGTTAATGCCTACCCTGGTATTTCTTTGTGGAGGGAGGGGGGGGGGGGACAGAGCATCAATGTTTCTGATTTGTCACATGGAGCATCGTCATTGTGCAGGGATGTGGATACAGCAGGCCTATGGTGTGAATGAAGGGTGCAAGATCGTTCCCCTACCCCTACCCCACCCCGCCACCCCCTTCCCATTGTATATGACCTCAGACTCACCCCAGACTTACATATCCTCCCAGATCTACAGTGAAAATTTCACCAGAGGCTATGTGGGCATGGGCCTTCGTCGTATAGCTCTTTGTCATACATTCTAATAGATTTCATGAAGAGAGGTGTTCTCCAGACGTTTTCTAAACATTGGCTGCTCTGCCTGTCCACCAACCCCCCCCCCCCCTAACCTTTGATTAGAGGTGTGAGAAAATTGGGAGAGATCAGGAGAGAGAGGGAAAGAAACATACAGACAGACAGGCAGACAGACACAGACAGACTGACTGAAGGAAGGAGGTGTAGAACTGCTTTGATACTGATAGCAGGGATTGGCAGTGAATTGAATATTACAGAGTCTTTTTCTGCATGAGTCTAGTTTTGATTTTGTTGTGCTGCATGTGATTTTGGTGTGACAAATGGATCACTGTATGTGAGAGAGAAAGAGAGAGAGATTGAAGAGGAAGTTGTAAACCTGTGGTATTCTGTTGTCTTTGTGCCTGTAACAGGTTGTGATACATATGTCGCTGTTGGGGCGACTAAACCTCTTTTATCTCAAAAATAGCAAAATGTTCACGACAGTAAAAAAAAAGTAAGAAAGAAAAAGAAATAGCAGCTAAAGCACGATAACAAACGGGATCACCTTTTGCTTTGATGTACTGCTTTGGCTTCATTTTTATGTTTTTTTTTTTTTTTTTTTTTTTTTGGGGGGGGGGGGGGTTTAGACAACTAGGGTTTGGACAGGACATTGTTTAAGTGATTATCTGACAATCAATCCAAAAAGTGATTTTCACAAAAATGTGAGATATAAGGCCTTGTCACCCCACTTACAATATACAATGTATATGTTTATCATTTGGCAGCAGTCTAGAGCATCATCTGATAGAGTTACTCCATTGCACCAGCTTGCCCTGGAAGGTTGTACATGTAGTAGAAATCAAATTTCTGCCCTATACAACTCTTTGTCTGCTGATACGGACAATTCGCATTCTAGTTCTGCGCAGAAGTATCTCATTTTGCCACATTGAATGGAATAAATTTCTTTCTTCCTTTCAGTGGTTGGAGAATTACAGAATCATCTACAATGTATATTTTGGCTCCTGAGGACGCAGGACACGATCAAAATGGTAAGCGTCAGCGACAGAAAAACTTATCTCATGATGTTGCAAACAATGAAAGATGGACGTATGGATGTGGTTCTTAAGGAGAAACACTGCCAAGATTTCCTCCGATCAAAGTAACGCTACCACAGAAATGTGTTAGATGCGACAATTTCAAAATGTCTCATTTCAGCATTTAGCTTCAATTTCTTTATCAATAATTTGATACACATGAATGAATATGCTATAGCAGAATTAGCATAGAAGATGTAGTTGAAGATGACAGTAAAATATTTGCCATGAATTGAGAAGGATCATTTCATACCGTCTTTTCTATTTCTTGTTATGAGCCACATTAAAAAAAAAAGAAAACGAGAGAGAGAAACATCTTTAACGTGTAGTTCATCCCCAAATTCTATCAATCGTCTTGACTTTGGATTGCTTGTAACCAGGCGGTGCGGTTGGAGACCTCGGTTGACCGCGCCATCCGCTACATGGTCCTGGTGTCCTGCTTGGACCCCCACCAGAACACAGAGGAGACCATCATCCTTGGGGTGGACATCCTGGGTGGGGACCAGGCCACTGTTGGACTGGTCCTTCCCATCTGGGCCGACACCGGTATCCACATGGGCGGGGACGGGGGCTTCACCGTGACGACTGGTGACCGGGTCAACATCTTCAAACCCATCTCTATTCAGGCCATGTGGTAAGTGGTGATGATGGTGGTGGTGGTGATGTTGTTGATTGTGGTGATGATGATTATGGGGATGAATGGTGGTGGTGATGGTGATGATGGTGATGATGGTGATGATGGTGATGATGATGATGGTGATGAGATAGTGTCGATGATGATGATGATGGTGATGAGATAGTGACGATGTTGATGGTGATGATGATGGTGGTGATTGATGGTGATGATGAAAATGATGGGGATGAGTGGTGGTGGTGAGGATTATGATGATGAGATAGTGACGATGTTGATGGTGATGATGATGGTGGTGATTGCATGGTGATGATGATGATGATGGGGATGAATGGTGGTGGTGAGGATTATGATGATGAGATAGTGACGATGTTGGTGGTGATGATGATGGTGGTGATTGATGGTGATGATGATGATGATGGGGATGAATGGTGGTGGTGATAATGATGATGATGAGATAGTGACGATGTTGATGGTGGTGATTGATGGTGATGATGGTGATGATGGTGATGATGGTGATGATGGTGATGATGATGATGATGATGATGATGATGAGATAGTGATGATGTTGATGGTGATGATGATGGTGGTGATTGATGGTGATGATGATGATGATGGGGATGAATGGTGGTGGTGATGATGATGATGATGATGAGATAGTGACGATATTGATGGTCATGATGATGGTGGTGATTGATGGTGATGGTGATGATGGTGATGGTGATCAGGTGATGATTATGATTTGTCATGATTATGGTGATGATGATGGCAATGACAGTGCTGACATTTCTTCAGTATTTCCTCATTAAAAGTTGGATGATAATTTGACTAGAATGTTTAGATATGTTCCATTAAATCAGCACACTTTTAACCCGTTGAGGATGAGCTGACTATGCCATAGCAGGTATTTTCCGTAGATACCTGCCAGAGTATACCCAGGGACTAGTCTTTGACGGGTTAACTTTCACCTTTCCTGAACAGGATTTGAAGTCGGGTAATGGATTGCCCTGTTTATATCAACTCCACTGCAATCCAGTGGATGGTAAAAATAAGTGACAGCCAGATATCAAATACGTTTCATGCTCCCCATGAACGTTACATGATGTTCTCATGTATCACTGCCTCAAAATTGTTACCTGTGATTGAAGTACAACTGAATCAAATCATGCAATTAGAGGAATATTTGGCGTGAAGAGTCGAACACATGAGTTGTGTGAAGTCATCTCCTGTTCAGTATATGCCAGGTCAGTTTACAGAAGGAACATACAATATATGCGTGTTTGAAATTCAAATGTACACGTATGTGGTTTTGGAAAGTACATACATACATTGTATTTACATACACACTTCAGGTACTGTAAACGCAAACATTTTTGTGGTACATTAATTTTTGCATATTTCCTGCTACTTCTGGCTAGTGCGAATTCTGAAACCCACAAAAATTTCTTCACAATTTTCTTTGCACATCTTAAATGGATTGACAATTGAGCACCATGAATTACAAGCCATGAATACGTATTTAAAATCTAGAATTAATCACGCAAAAATATGGACATTTGCAGTATTTAATTACAAATATTACATATAAAGTGTGCACTTCTGTGATATATTTGTGTATTATGTATGTATCAGGTCAGCCCTGCAGGCCCTGAACAAGGCCTGCGACGTGGCGCGCAAGCACAACTACTTCAAGGGCGGGCTGCACATGACGTGGATCGGCTTCTACGAGAGCAGCATCCAGTCCCCGTACCACTGCCTGACGGAGTGGGCCTACCTGCCGGACAACGTCTCGCCTCAGCGGGACGAGATTAAATATATCTACTACAGAGAGTGAGTAGCCCTACGGGGATTAGGGAGGGGGAAGATGGGGGATGGGGGTATCGGTTCATAGAGCTGCCAAGTGTAGGCCCTATCTGATCCTGTAGGATGCACATAATACGTATGAATGGGTCAAAGTCAACTTAAAGTCCATAAATGCCAAATACATGCTCTCCTATTCATCCAATTAAACCTAGGTCAAGGAAGGTGAGCATTCAACACATTTGTGACAAACTTTTCATTTTAACATTTTGCCAATTTTGTGAAAATGTAACCACACATTGTCCATATGTACTATTTAGACCTATTAGGAGAATCATGCATTATGGCGGAGGCATACCAGTCGCCATAGCGACATTTCTAGTTCTCTGATGGAGTCTTTGGGCCACAACAAAATCTTTGAATCTGTCATTTTGGTGGCCAGAAAGAGATATGTAGTGGCCAAATATAAAAGCAAACCTAACAATCTATTTTGAATCTTATTTGCCCAATCAGACCTAACAAAAAATAACTTTTTTCCTGAAATTTGGTGGCAATACATCAATTTTCAGTGGCCCCAGGCCACTGGGCCATCGCTAATATAGAACCCTGTGTATGAATATATTATGTATTAATAAATGATTAAGATAAACTTGCTGATCAGATTGATTATGATAATCATGATTATTGCATTATCAAGAAGAACTACGATGTGCATGTACACATAAATTGTGTGTCCAGATATGATTTATAACAAACATGATGATGATGAGGATGATGAGGATGATGATGATGATGATGATGATGATGATGATGATGATGATGATAACAACAATAGTAGTAAAGAAGATGATGAAAGGAGATGGGTTGATGAATGCTCATGATGATGATGATGACTAGGGCTATATGCTATCTGTTGATCCAATAACACTGACAAGACAAATACATCCTGATGAAAGTACATCCTGAATAGCTTTTGAAATAAGTGCTGCAAACTGAGTACAAGCATGATTACGTTATTGAATAGAAATGTTCAGTGTTCCTTTAAGCGAACATCTTTGAGAGAGAAACCTTTGTCGCAGATTATGTGAACCAGCTGCCAACATTTTCGCACCTGGGGGGCGTTTCATGATGCTTTTTGGTCGGATATTTTTCTTACAAACTGTTACAAGCTACTGAAATCTTTGCATATGATTGACTGAGAGCAAATTTGTCCGACGACTTTGTCGGACAAAATGCTTCATGAAATGCCCCCCTGATTACAAATTTACAGTACTTATGACTGTCGATCATGACTTATTTTGTAGCGGTCGATATTGCCCGACGGAGGATGAGCTGATCAGGCGCTTCATCTTCGTGAAGCTGAAGGAAGTCATGATCCACTCCGACCTGGAAGTCATCACTTGCAAGATGGTAGGTAGTGGTGTGGGTCACTGGGGGCACATCAAGGGGTGGGGGGGGTGATTCAGGTATATGTTTTTGCACTCTAATGTAAAGCAGAAAAGAAGAAAAAAAGATAGTTCAAACCATATATATCATCTGGCAGATAAAAAAAAACAAGTGAAAAACAAACATTGCAAGCAAGCCTTAATTTCTCATGACTAGTGAAAAGTTCAATCTATAGCATTTAGTTCACTTCAGTTCAATGACATTTATATCCAGCAAGCAATAAACGTGTGCATGGGTAACAAATAACACATGGTCATCGTTAATCATGCTGAGGGCACATCTTTAGATTATCAAGGTCCTTCATGCGCAACAAGGCAATGACGAATTTGATATGTCTACTGCCATCATTTCTGCACTTTGGTATTTCCTGAATTGAACAGCGACAAATAGGAGGGAAATATAAAGTGCATGTCTAGGCCAAGAAATCTATTCGGTTTCATTCGAAAGCAAAACTGTGTGAACCCAACTCCAACATTTGCCCTCATGATGTCTGCATGGGTTTCAGTGTGGTTCTAATTAATGATTTGGTTCGTGGATGAATTAGATCTTTGTTATCAATCAGCATTGGTTTTGTAAGCATTATCATTTACACGTTACAATGATGTTGGCCTGTGGAGTCCAGTGTTTTCCTCCCGATAGAAATTCAGACCTTTGCGTGAGAATGATCCTGGTATTGTCTCCCAATGCCACTTTCAATAATGATGGATGAATAAAAACAGAAACTGGAATTTAATATCCAGAATGATTATGTGTACAAAGTAGTCACTGACAGCCAAAGTGTGTAAAGGGCACTCAAACTGTGCAATGAGATATTCCTATTTTTATGCTTCCTGCACAAAGTGTTACCAGAGGCGTTATGTTCGTGGAGTTGTCCGTCTTTCCGTCATAAATTAATACATTTCCATGGCTGGAAAGTGTCTCAAAGTATTGTAATTCAAATTGGTGTTTACATGCATATTACTAGACAGTGATTATTTGCTAATCATGAAACTGTTATGTCACATGAGCTGGCTGTACTGTTGACCTGTTGAGAGAATGACACTACATATTGGAGGCATACATATGTACCAGTTGCCATACTGACATTTCTCGATCTTTTGTGCTTCTGTGCTGAAAGACAGCCAATCCCTTTTGCATGCAAATTTTTGCCGTCCAGGCGATTTGATCAAGTAATCGTAATTCATGTTTTTCACATTTGTATCATAATCTGTTCTCTACACCCCATACACAACATTGCACAGCAAATTATGGTATTTACATGTAACTTATTTCATGCCTATAAATGCTCCACTGTTCTGTTTGTTGATTTAAAGACGGCCAATCCCTTTTGCATACAAATTTTTTGAAATATTGGGAAGAACACTTAGGTATTGAAGAAAGCACTATTTGGAAACCTGTAAATTTTTAACTCAAGAGGGTCTTTATTTGTTTAGTTAAAGTGACCGTTCAGATTTGAATAATTTTTTAGTACTATGAAAAAATTACAAATCTGAACTACTAGTCTAGTTTTACAGACATGTGTGATGCACTTTGTTGCACATGTAATTCATGTAAAGTGGTGTGTTGTTACTTGCCATCGATAACAAAGTAAGAGAAGCTAGTGACTTCTTCTTTTCTGACAGCTTTAACATGCATATCTTTTGTTCGAAGTATAAGTATCATATTACAACCACAGGAGGATTAATGTATGCAGCTGTGCTTACGCTATAGTACACAGAATATGTTACGGTGAGCGTTTGGTGCATTATTTGAATTTTAACAGCTATAACAACCTTCAAATATCACAGAAATATTATAAATAGCTTTACAATAGTCTTGTCATTCTGGTGAAATAAATCATGTTCTGTACTATTTGGGAAGGAATGCAAAAGGGATGGCCCATCTTTAGTATTCCTTTTGCTTTTCTGTTTTTTCTTTGCCTCCTCTCCTCCCCCCCCCCCAAAAAAAAAGTCCTTCAACATACTTGCATACCTTGTCTTGAATGTGATTTTCTTTTTTTCTCTTTTTTTTCCCCTTTTTTTTTGGCCAATAGCTCAGACAACAGCTGGAAAAAGAAATTGACAAGGACTTAACGGAATACCGAAAGTTCATAGACAAACAGATCATCACCATTTACGGCCAGCTGGACTCAGCATCACAAATCTTTGACCACATTTACCTTGTAAGTAGTTTGACATCGTTTGTTTTATCTTGTTTTTTGTCACTTTCTAAATCTTGTGTACATTACTCTGTGTCCTCTTGATGCCTCTGTTACAGGTATGTGTCATCTATAAAGCGTTGTTGGGTTTTTTTTTCAAAATTTTAAATCTTGGTTCCAAACAGTGTTCCATTCTTCTGTTTGATGAATTTTTGGTCAAACATGTACATGTATATCCTTTTGTCTGTGTTTGTATTGTGCAATATTTGTCTTCAACTGAGACTAAACGGTAATGGTGTAAACCAATAAGCGTAAAGCATCATTCACATTTTATTTGATATTTCCTCTAGGTGGCATGCTGTGCAATATTGGGAATGTTTCAGGATGGGTGTTGTGTGTTTGTTTGTTTGTTTGTTTTTCTAGAGAGAGAGAGAGAGAGAGAGAGAGAGAGAGAGAGAGAGAGAGAAAGCATAGAGGAAGAATATGAACTCTTATGTATAATGTCATTGTATTCCCTGTAGTATCAAATTGTATAATTTTTCTTCCTTAAAGGTCACACAGATTTTAATTTGAATAGAAGAGTGAACACTACATTGCTCAGTAGCCACTTGTGTATCACTATATTTTTTTAAAGCCCAGTTGCATTCAGTCAGAGTAAATACAGAAACAGGCAGCGGACAGTGGTTTGACTGTTCCTTTGATTTTGCAGGGCTCAGAGTGGAATGCTTCAAATCTGGAGGAGTTAGAAGCAAATGGGTGAGTTAAAATGTGCATCTTATTTTCTTATTCACGCTTCAGTTCGTGTTTCTTCATTGAGTGTCATAGAATTGGTTTACATCATGCGTTTATTTTCCTTACTTTTTTCTTGACAGTTATCACTATTTTTATTTTCTTTTATCACCTGCATATAATTCATGTTGTGTGTTGTTTCTTCCAAAATATCATAATTGAGATCACTGTGTAATGTATCACTCTTGCATCATTTAGCTTTTTATATAGATCCACTCTATTCTAAACACTTTAGTTGATATATTATGTAGTGACAACATATGTGACCTGCCACAACAAAAGGATCCAAAAGTTGCTGACGGCTTTAAAGCCGAGAAAATCGAGTTTGAAGCCAGATCATCAAAATCAGTCAAAACCAGCGATTGTCTGCTTTTTAGCTCACCTGAGCCAAAGGCTCAAGTGAGCTATTGCGATCGCCCTTCGTCCGGCGTCCGTCGTGCGTCGTGCGTCGTGCGTCGTGCGTCGTGCGTCGTGCGTCGTCCGTCGTCCGTCGTGCGTCGTCCGTCGTCCGTCGTGCGTCGTGCGTAAACTTTTTACATTTTCATCTTCTTCTTGAAAACCCCATGACCGATTTTCATCAAACTTGGCAGGTAGCATCCCTAGGGAGTTAGGAACTCAATTTGTTAAAATGGGCACCATGCCCCACCCAGGGGGCCCCCAGGGGGGCCCAAACCCCCCAAAATTAAGGAATCTGTAAAAATCTTCTTCTCTAGAACCAGAAGTGATAGAGCGAAGTTAATACTATGAGTTAGTACATTGATGACTGTAGTTTCAAGTTTGTTCATGGCAGAATCAGGGGTGCCCCCCTTGGGACCCAGGGGAGGGGGGTGGGGAAGGGTTCTAATGGGGCCTAAATTGTACATTTTCATCTTCTTCTTGAGAACTCCATGACCCATTTTCACCAAACTTGGCAGGTAGCATCCCTAGGGGGTTAGGAACTCCATTTATTAAAATGGGCACCATGACCCACCCAGGGGGCCCCCAGGGGGCCCAAACCCCCCAAAATTAAGGAATCCGCAAAAACCTTCTTCTCTAGAACCAGAAGTGATAGAGCTAGGTTAATACTATGAGTTAGCACATTGATGACTGTAGTTTCAAGTTTGTTCATGGCAGAATCAGGGGTGCCCCCCTTGGGACCCGGGGGGGGGGGGGGGGGGGGGGGTGGGGGTGAGGAGGGGTCCTAATGGGGCCTAAATTGTACATTTTTATCTTCTTCTTGAGAACCCCATGACCCATTTTCACCAAACTTGGCAGGTAGCATTCCTAGGGGGTTAGGATCTCAATTTGTTAAAATGGGCACCATGCCCCGCCCAGGGGGCCCCCAGGGGGCCCAAACCCCCCAAATGAAGGAATCTTTAAAAATCTTCTCTAGAATCAGAAGTTATAGAGCTGAGATAATACTATGAGTGAGTACATTAATGACTGTAGTTTCAAGTTTGTTCATAGGAGATCCAGGGGTGCCCCTCTTGGGGGTAGGGGGAGGGGGGTGGTTGGAAGGGTCCAAATGGGGGCCTGAATTGTACATTTTCATCTTCTTCCTGAAAACCTCATGATGGATTTTTGTCAAACTTGGCAGGTAGCATCCCTAGGTGGTCAGGATCTCAATTTATCAAACTGGGCACCATGCCCCACCCAGAGGGCCCCAGGGGGCCCCAATTCCCCCAAATTAAGGAATCTTGAAAAAATTGGGCCCTTATTGTACATTTTCATCTTCCACTTGAGAATGCCTCGTCAAATTTTGGTAGAGCTGTGAATAATTTAGATTAGTGACTGCGTGAAAGGTGAACTTGCGATACTCAGGTGAGCGCTAGACCCGCGGGTCTCTTGTTGCATAATTTTGTGGTCTAATGTTTCGTCTATCATCTGCTGAAATTTTGAAGCTAAATGATCTATTACAAGGAAAGGCAAGAATTGTCGACCATTCAATGGGACAGAAATGTGGCTGAAGATATGGATTTAGTGCCGTGTCTAAAGAATTGGATTTAGTGCCGCAGATAGACTCTGCCCCGAGCAACGAGGGAGTGATCTTATTGGTCAGTGCGTGGCACCCTGGTTACTGAGTGGTCGTGCGTAGACCACTGGTGCTAAGCTTGAATGAACATTGCGGAGATTACTAGGAGCAAACCTTTTATTGTCAAGAGGTGAAAACTATAAACTTACCTCCCCTTGATCACGATTGTGTCGGAAGGAAAACTTTGAAGGCAGTTTTCTCAAAATGCTGATTTCCAAGACCACCCGACAAGCTTTCCTAAAATCATCGATATCTCTGCAACCTAGTACTTCTATGAGTCGTGTTATATATGAAATTAAAGCGTAAGAGTAAGAGAATAATATTGTGTCATTTTCAGAAAATTGACCACCCCCGACTTTCGGATCCTTTTGTTGTAGCGGATCACATATTCGTATTACCTTCTTTTAATTTGCATTCTTATTACAGCATCTGAGCAACAGGGTTGGAATAGATAGTTTGGTTGAGGATGGGCCACAAAACAGTGTGTATACTGTCTATTGGCATTCATTGCCTTTGCTACACATGTTCTATTTCTTGAGTGTACGGTCGGTTGTTTTTCATTGAGAACGCCAATGGAGCAAATGAGTCGCTTGACTTTTAACCCGTTGAGGACAAGTCCCGAGTATACTCCGGCAAGTGTCTATGGGAAATACGTGTTGTAGCAAAATCAGCTTGCCCTCAATGGGTTAAAACAGGACATCTGAACCCTTCCCTGTGTGCTCCACTCTGGACAAGATGTATAACCCAGTTGGTGTCCCTCTCCTCACAAAGCAAACGGGTACCTGGTCTTTGAGTAATGATAGCTGCAAGGCCCTGTAGAGGAAAAGTCCTTTCAATAAGACGTTGTTATCTCTATTTTTGTTCCAACTGTGTGTCTTAATTTTTGCTTTCTTGTTTTCTTGCATCATCATCATCATCATCATCATCTTCATTGTCATCATCACCATCATCACCGTCATCATCACCATCATCTTCATTACCATCATCATCATCATCATCGTCACAAACATCACCACCATCATCATCATAATACATCATCATCATCATCATCGTCACCATCATCATCATCATCGTCACTATCATCACCATCACCACCATCATCATCATGATACATCATCATCATCATCACCATCATCACCATCATCATCATCATCATCATTGTCACTATCATCACCATCACCACCATCATCATCATAATACATCATCATCATCATCATCATCACCATCATCATCATCATCATCGTCACTATCATCACCATCACCACCATCATCATCATGATACATCATCATCATCATCACCATCATCATCATCATCATCACCACCACCACTACCCCCACCACCATCATCACCATATCATTTGTTCCTCTTTCTTCTTAATATCACAGAGTGGGCTATATCCTCAACATTACCAAAGAGTGCGACAACTTCTTCCCGGACCGCTTCCAGTATTGTAACATCCGTCTCTATGACATGGAGGTGGAAGACCTCCTACGACACTGGGATACCACAAACCGCTTCCTGGCCAAGGCTAAGTGAGTATTCGAGCATCTCTCAAGAAAACAAGGAATTTAAAAAAAAAAGGAAAAAAAAAAGAAAAAAAGGCGAATAAGAATATGTTTCATGCTAATGAACAAAAATCTGTTTCTTTAGTTGTTGTTGTTGATTTTTCCAAAAGACCAAGCTTGAAAATTGAAACAACAAATGAACCAACCAGGAAAACAACAACAACAACAGCAACAGTCCCCCCCCCCCCGGGGGGGGGGGGGGGGGGAATGATTCGTTTAATTTGGTCCCACCATGCCTTGAAATATTGCAGGAGTTAAAAGTAGTCTTCAGGGAATGTTGTTGATGTACTTGGGTCAAACACAGCTCAAACCCTGCTGACACTGAAAAGTAAAGACATGGACTGACTGATGTCATCAGACCGATAGGAGTAAGAATGTCAGAGTGTCCAGTGGATGGGGACACCAGAGTCTTTTCTGTTTATAGTGTTGTGGTGACATGTCAGAGCATTAACCCTAACTAGGCCGGGGGGGGGGGGGGGGGGGGGGGGGCCTCCGAGGCCCCCCCTCGACGTTCCGCGCAATGTATCGCAATCGCAAAAAGCTATCGCCGCGACGTTTCATGACTTTTTTCTTTCGAGTCTCCCGCATCTTTTGACACTAAATTTGTGACGCCCGGGTGCGCGGTTCCGAAGTTACGCATAAATATGTACATGCATGTCAGACCAAAAATTGCTCAAAAACGTTAATTCGTGTACAATTTCAATGCAAACTGTGCTTACAGGCAAATTTCATAAAAGCATGATTATTTTGGTGTTTTATTGATTAAAATCAATGAATAACATATTTTCTTGTTCGGAGCGATGTCGCGGACAAATTTCATCGAAAAAACAATGAAAAACATAAAGTTGAAAAACAGAGAAATACATAAGAAATTCAAAAAAACAATAAAATACTTGAGAATTTGTTCTGATATCACAATTTTTTTTATTACATTTGCTAAGGACACTAAAAAGAATATTTACACAAAAAATGTGCCTGTTTTGAGCTTTATTTTGTGATTTATACCAAAAAGTCTGATTTTATGCATCATCATGCATAAATTAGCATAATTTAGCATAAACGATGATTTTTTTTAAAAATAACTTCATAGTATTTCAGATTACATCATAGGCAATGTATGTGCCAATTTTCGTCGTGATCGCGCGGTCGTCGGCCGAGATCTGGAGGGGGGCCTGGGAGGCCCCCCCCCACCCCCCCCCCCGGCTCTATCAACTACCTAAATAGCCCGGCCTAGTTAGGGTTAAGGCAGCACTGTTCATTGAGTATTTGGAGAATATCTTGAAAAAGCTGCCAGGAATGTTCAAGGAAGGTAATGAATGCAGTCAGAAACAAAGGGTCACATTATATTTCATCGTATTTTTGCTTTGTTTTCATCCATAAACAACAGAGAGGCGGGATCCAAAGCACTTGTACATTGCAAGATGGGCATCAGCAGGTCGGCCTCAACAGTAAGTGTTACGAGTTAAGACATTGACTACCGGTATTCTAATCAGTCATATAAAGTGCTACTTTGATATCAAACACTATCTGTAGGTGCAGTTATCATGACCCTTCATCCTTTCCTTTAGAAAAGTGAAAATATGTGAAATAAGGCTGCGATAACACAATTTCAGTTGTGCACCAACAAAAATGCTAATTATTAATAAAAAAAGGTACACATACGCCAATGGCATTCCAGTCTGAGAATATATCCAGTTGTGGTTGCTACATAATGTTTTATAGCTAATTTCAAATTGGGCCATAGCAGTATCCGTCTATTGTCCGAGGGAGAGTGAATGGCATCCAGCTTGTTTGGAAATACTGCTGCTAGAGCATGATTGATAATCACATAATGTTGTACTAACTAACCACTGCTGAATGGGAAGGTGCTCCCGGAATAAAGGTTGGGTACTCCAATCTATAATATTTCATACTTTTGATCTGAAAATACCGTTCAACCTAACATATCGGCCACGTCAGGACTGGCGGGCGTCCGGGATAAGCAGTTTGGCCGAATAAGAGAGATACATGTCTGCTCAAATACAGCAACAGGCTTTCAACAAATGACAGTACATATCGCTCCCTTAATACCTAACAGCTGTCTGTATTTTCAATAACGCTGCTGCTAAAAGTGTCTCAAATACTGACGGTTGCTATAAATCTCTATAATCTTTGCCTCAAAAGCAAAGTGTTGATTGTTTTATATTCATTTCTATGGGTCTATTTTACTCCCAGGTTGGTCTATAAACAAACAATCATTACTTAACTAATCTTTCAGCTGCAGGTTTGTAGGGTTGAGTCTGCTGCAATGATTGGAATATGTCCCGCCGTGTATTTGCACAATAATAGTTAAACATATGTTTGTTTTGAGTGATATTTGGCACTAAAAGTGCATGAAAACATTTTAAAAATGTCGACCAGACGGCGTCCGGATAACAGAGAGATCTGGTTTAATCAACGTCTGTACAATTGAGGCCAGACTGTACTCCATTGTCTCCTGGCAAACAGCTCATTGTCTCCTGGCAAATCGCATCAGCCAGACGAGTTCTTGGTAGATCCTTGTGATATACTGCGAGCAAATTCCAAATGGTGAAAGATGAATTTTGAACCCTTCAGAGAGCTGTGTTTTACCTTTTAACATGTGCTGCTCTTAACCCTCTCACCCCTGCAACTATCACACTGTCAGGTCATCGCCTACGCCATGAAGGAGTATGAGATGACGCTGGAGGAGGCGCTGCGACATGTTGACGAGCGACGTCCCATCATCAGACCGAACAAGTCCTTCATGAAGCAGCTCCAGATCTACGAGGGTATCCTGTTGGCCAGGTGAGTGCTCGGTCCCCAGTCGTGTCTGGAGGAACCAGCGTCATCGTTGTCTTGCCCCAAGGGTGTAAAGAATGGTTAAACTTGGCATCCCTAGGGTTATGATGGAGTCATGCTCCTGTGGAAGTGCTAGGGGTAACAGTAGAGATGGTACTCTGGGTAGGTGTTGTATTAAATCAAGCATGGTGCACAATACAGAAGAGTCAGGAACAAGAAAATACCTGCATTGTTGACAATGCCCAACAATGCAACATTCATGTTGAGATTTACACCTCTAGAAGATTTCTTTGCACTCATGAACAAGTCTGTTTCTGTATAACTGCTGGTAATTGACTGTAAATGCTGCTCATTCATTTCCTCTGTCGTCTAAGATCATTGCCTATTCCTAACAGCACTGCTGCAAAGAGCAGACAGAGTGGTACTGCCATCTCCTGTCTCTATTAATTCATCATATTGTCCCAGTTTGTGTCTGTCTTTTCTGTTCTCTCATATGCTGCAAGTGCTATTGTGCTGGTAATGCTGTTATGCCACGTCTCATCTTTACTTCAGTTGCATTCACATTTAATATAATAATTGATATAACATCTTTGACAGAACTTAGCCTTGACATTTGATATCACACCCTTGAGGATGGGTGTTACCGTGCATGGGTACTGTGGAGGGTAGGGTAACAATTTTAAGAATTCAGAATTGGTGTTGTATTCTCTTTGCAGCCGCAATAGGCGCAAGATGTTCCGTAGCAAGTCCGACAGCTCCCTAAGCCGCAGTGGGTCTGCTGAGAACCTCGCTCAAGATAGGCCCTCAGAACCATCCACTCCGGACGACGCTGGCCGTGGCCTCATCAGGAACAAGTCGTGGTGTACCAGGGACAATAAGCAGACCCTGGACTCGCCAGAGGGTGCCGCCAGTGGAGCCTCTTTCACCATCGGGCCAGACCCTACCCATCTTGGTGCAGGAGGGTTTACCACCGGTGGCGATGATGATGACGACAAGGAGAATGAGGGGGATGATGAGTGTAGCGAAATCAGGATTCCAGTACTGACCACCAGACCAAGTTCCATTGTGAAGCAGCAAAAAGAGGGAACTCTGGCCCCTGGTGAAGTGCCTTTCCTTACCCTCGCCAAGCAATCAGAAGACCCCACATCAGGGACACCATCAACAGTACTGTCAGCAGAGGACGAAACAGGCAATGCCGAAGGCTCCGGCTCAGAGGATGTTGTCCTGAACACGAACAACAACAGTGCGAACGAACTCTCATTCGATGGCTCGGAGGAAGGGTCGGCAGAGAAGTACCAGAAGATAAGCGTGAGATCCAAAGTCACTGAGATTGAGAGCAGCGTGATGGGTGCGATGGAACCCTCAAGGAGCGAGAGTGAGGGAGGGGATGGTGATGAAGGGATGGAGGACTCGATGATTGGGGCGTACCAGAGGGAGGCCATCCCCTGGAACCCTGGCACTGTACAACGACAGAAGGAGGAGATTGAAGGCAAGATGAGGGAGGGGAGTCCTACGTCAGCTGCGCCCATGAAGTTTGGAGAGGATGCCAAGGGTGAAGATGAAAATGAGGCAAAGGAAGAGAAGGAAGAGTCAACACATGATGTGTCCCAAAAGGATGAGCTGGCCTCATCCGAAGAGACAGGGCACAACGAGAAAGAGACAGCGGACTCTTGTCAAATCCCTCCCAGCACTTCCGAGGAAGGGATAGGAATTGAAGGGCACCAAGGAACGGGCAATGGACATTCTGTCCAGCGTGTGAACGGGGAAAGTTGCAATTTAGAAGACAGAGGGGAAGAGAGTGCTGCCATGGACACGGGTGAGGTGAGTCAGGCCGACACCACCGACACGGCGACATTGTACACAACGTCGGGCGAAGAGATACAGCTCTCCATGGGGATCGTCAGCCGCCACAAGAGAGAATTTGAGCAAAAGACAGGGCAGCAGCAGCAGCAGCAGTCAAAAGTGGAAGCAGCTGCTGGCAGACAGGATGCCCAGGAAAAACCGGAGGAAGAGCAAGAATCTTGCGAAGAGAAGGAGACTGCAGATGCTGAGCACACCGATGAATGCCAGACAGGAGATGGGCAGGATGCAGATGCTGCTACTGGGGAAGTCCTTGAGGTCGCGTACCCTGACGAGGGAAGCACATGGAAAGTTGGGGATGTGCGACGCCACACGATGGAGTTCGAGGAAAAGATGGATATGGGTAAGCTCACCACAAAATTTTTGATCTGCATTCTTCATCATTACCTATATCCAAGTAGACAGTACATAAAGCAAAACAACTTCAAGGCTCATTATGATAACATGACAAGATAATTTGATGAAACTTCTTGGACGATAATGTGGTGTTTGTGCTGTGAGAGTGTAAGGGTAGTTCATGTAAGTTTGCTAAGCAGCGTATGTCTGAAATTGTAATCTCAAATATTTCACTTGACTCACTGCTTGTGACACCTTAAAATTACAACTTACAAAATGTATGCGCCTAATCAGAATAAAGAAATCAGATGTCTGAAATACCCTTATCCAACAACACAAACCTCATTGACCTTAACAGACGTTAATGTTGGCAGTTATCAGTCTGGTGTCTCTACATTGTGTATGTTATCTATGCACGGCAAAGACGTCTTGTAATAGTGACTTTCTTCGCTTTCCTCATCCCATATCGGTCAAACCTGGATTCCGCATCGCAGCCTCCACGAGTCCAACCAAGAGGGCGTCCTTCCGAATCGGCAGCGAGGACGAGAAGCTCACGCCGGACGAGGTCAGGAAGATCAAAGACCTGGAGAAGATCCAGCTGACGTCGCCCGCAGCGGACACAGAGGTGTGCCCAGATCCAGATGGCTCCGGAGATTCTGATCAAGGTAGGGAGCTTGAAGCCATTGTCTTGATTGGGAAACTGCGCCTTTAAATGATTTCTTAAGAGATATATACACTTGTACGTAACGCCATGCAAATGCTGTGAATCATCATCATCATCAAAATACAGATTTTCACACTGCAAAAAATTCAGCTTTTTACAGTATTTTGATTAGGAACTGTCCTGAAAACAAATTCTCAGCTGTTCATTTGTAATGATGAATAATTGTGTATTATCAATTTATGAGAATTTGCTTTTTGAATTTCCAAGATGGTCTTGATAAACCTCACCTTACTATTATTATATGACCCAAACCATAGGGCTTTATTGCTCTTTCTGAACCTAATCTACCAGCTGCAAGACTTCTATTGATTACTGATAGAGAGATTGGTGTCATTCCTATGTATATCACATCCTTTGATTTTGTGCCAATCATTTCAGGGGAGTCTGGAGGAGTTGTAAAAGTCTCTGACCGAGTCAAGAAGTTGGAGCTCAAACGCTGCGCGTCCATCGCCAAGATGTCCAACGAGAAGGTGGCAAAGCAACGATCAACAAATGGCAGCGACAAGCAAACACCACGATGGATGCACCCTGCCAAGGAGGCGGCCACACACCATGAAACTCCTGTACCAGAGACCGGGGCCCAAGGCTCAGATGCACATCAGTCCGGAGGGGACGAACCTTTAGTGCAGCTGAACCTGGATCACGTTAGACTCTTTACCAGCCAGCTTGAGGGCGACTCATCGCTCCATGCTCCGACGGAAGCAAAGAAGGTGTCGCGGAAGAGCGAGTCAGACAAGGACAGTGTGACGTCGGCACATCCATCGCAGAGTAAACGACTGCATGGACCCTCGCATCCACTCAACAAGCTTGGAAGCAAGATCGGAGCCAGCAAAGGGGGCAGTAGTCGAGGAAAGTTTTATAGTACCATGTGATCTGAAATCAGTGTTGCGTCTTCCATCCGCCAACGAAAGAAAGTGCTCTGTCAAAATGTTTGTGTGTGTGCCCTGTCTACAAGTTGTATGTTCTTGTCACGACCATGAGATGTGGAACGTTCCACTTGACTCCTCTGTGTGAATGAGGTAAAAAAGATAACGTGCAGCGGCTGCCGCTCTGTCTAGCATAAATGTGATTTTAATCAGCCTGTGATGTAATTTGTTCACTGACACAACTCTAATCTGCATCATAATATAGAATGTTATGCTTTTGTGTGTATAAAACGTTTATAAGTGTGATGGCACCTTTAACCTCTCAAGGGTGTATGATGCCCGAGGAATCTCAGGCTGGTGACTGTACGAAAGATGTGCGACGGAAGAGCCAAAGCAGTTGTCTGTGGAGGTATTGGGGCAACTGGCAAAGCGAAATTTCTTCGCCTTTTCTTTACTTGTGAAGTGTGATAGCATGACTGTGTATGTGCGTGTATGTTGTCTGCTGTGACGTATTGATGCAGCTTGAAAAGCAATGTGGTGATGCAGTGTTGCCCTTGAATTGTCTCTTCAGTCACAAATGAAGTGCAACCTCTGAGGATTTTGCAATCAAGTGAAATTTGAAAGAAAAAAAAAAACTTTATGCAAGAGCTTGCTTTCTTAACTCGTAGAGGACGAGTCCCAAGAATACTTGGGCAGGTGTCTATTTGAAATGCATGTTATGGCACGATCAGTTCGTCCTCAACAGGTTTAAGGCAAGGTTGGTTTCCATACAATAGGTTCAACATAAAGCATATTAATCTCTTCACAGGCTCACAGACACCACCAACGATAATGATATTGTGCATGCCAGGATTTAAAAAGCTTTGCATTGGAGAGGAGAAAAAAAAAAACAACAACTAATAAACACACACACACACACACACACAAAAGAAAAGAAAAGTTTTATCTGCAAGTATGTAGTCTTCAGTTTTCTCATTGTTGTTCCTATACTTGTGATTTTGCTGGTGTTGTCTGTAGTGTAAAGTGTACAATTGTATGAGATACTGAAATATTGCTTTTGTGTCCTTTTAAAGCTCTGGAGCCGTATACCGTCACTAGTACTGTGTGTAGTAAAGCAAATCTTCCATCTTTGGACATTTGAAACAGCACTACTTTGATGGATGATAAATCCAGATAAATCAAGAGTCAGTGATGATGAAGAATGTCTGACGTGAGTTCTGGTACCAGCTCAGTTGACATGATGTTAAAATGTGCTTCTTTCGCTAGCGGCAAATGTTTGAACCCTAATGAAACCCTTGTCTTTGCCACTCTGTCCAAGATTTGTGCAGATGTCAACAGTCTTGAACTGGAATAGCTGGATGTCATTCAGGAAATATTGCTTCCGTTTTGCAAAGTTCGGGATCATGGGTATGTCAAGTGCCAGGGGGGATGATGGGGAAGAAGGGGCACGAGACGAGGGTTGGTGGGGGCAGTTATGGAGAGGCTCACAAATGTTTTAGACTTTATTTTTCAGCCGTTACTTCCCCATAGATAATTTCAAACTTCACCCTAGATTTTTTTGTCTGATCCAACAGCAAACCAGTTATGTAATTGAAAGAGTTGCCCTGCTGTAGTAAAAGAAATGTGTGCAAGCGCATCTGGCCAGAATTTGATCATTATCTCTGTTTTTCACAGATGATCATACGAAAGTTTCAGCTTTGTAGGGTTTTCTTTTATTTCTTTCCGATTTCTTTGTGTTTGATTTTTGGAGCATGTGGAAGCGTGACAGTGGGTACAACTGAGAGACCCGGTCCAGATATGTATTAGGTCTCTAGCCTTAATCCTGCACAATGTTAACATGATACTTCTTTATAGAATGATACATTTGGTTGTTTATTCAATTGGTTTATACACAGTTGGTTATGGGGTCAAACCTACAGACTTGTGAAAAGACTGTGAAAGCTTGAGAGAGCAAAGGCAAGAATGCTCAGTGCTATCGTTCGTGTTGAATTGGCATCCTGAGGTCTTTTCCTCATTCAATGTATTTTACCAGACATAATGAGGGATATAGTCTCTGTTTTGCTATTGAAATGACTCGTAATCTAGCCGTCATATTTCGATTCTCTCCTGTAGGGAGTATTATGTAACAGCCGTGTTTGTATGATGTAATTTATGTATCCATTTGATGTACAAATCTCAACTCTTCCACGAGTACACATTCTAACTTTAATCATTGAGGTATTATGTCCCTTGACAGTATGAATAGGAGAAAATTGTTGAAGATGTGAAACTTGTCTAGTGAACATACATCATGAATAAAAAAATTGAGCATTTCTTGTCACATGTAGGTAACTCTAATGTGTAGCTTTAACAGCATATTTATTTGCTATGGTGCAGAGCTGTCATGGCAATAATAATGATGACTTTTGTATTTAAATCATTGATAGATTTTACCATGAATTTTATTCACTCAACCCTCCCCGTTTGATTTTTAGCCTCTGCTTTAGTATTTATAGCACACATATGTAGTGTGATAATGTTAATATTAAATGAAAAAATGTGTCTTGTTTCTTACAGTAACTTCTTCTGTCAGTCATACATAATGAACAAGAGAATGACAATTACCTCGCACACTTGTATATCATCATACACACTTGTTTTGGGTGAGTTTTTGTCTAGAACTGTAAGAGTTGCTCAATGCGCTTTACTTTATTTCCCACAGGAACTGGGTCATTTTTTCACACATGCCTGTGCATGATGTGTGCATCTTCTCTTATCACATATTCTGTTTCCAATTCTGGCATGCATTACAGGGGCTCTAACACCCTCCCCCCCCCCCCCCCCCCCACACACACACACACACACTTTTGGCTCTTCAAAAAACAAACAATCAAACAAACAAACAAACAAACAAACAAACAAACAAAGAAACAAACAAACAAAGAAACAAATAAAAAAACGGGGGGGGGGGGGGGAATCAACAAAATTCATGACTTTCCAAAGGTTCAGTCTGGAGATTCTTCCTGTCAAAAGGGAGGAATACCATTGGCCCATAGCCCCCCAACACCACAGCCCCTGCATCAGGTAGTACCCTCTTAGCTTTTAACAGGAAAAATTGAACCTAGAGAACAGCAGTGTGTGTCAGTGTCACAGATAGCTGGAGAAAACAGTGGTTTTTTTTTTTTTGCTAGCATTTTAATAGTGACTTCCAAAATTTGTGGACAGGAGAGGTGTCAAGCATGTACAAAATCACATACACTGTATGCAATGAACTTGAAAAAAAAAAATGGGCAACACTTCACTATTCATAGTCATACGTGTAGTTTTGTTTTTGTTTTTTTAGGATATATTCTTTGACATCATGTTTTGACCTCTAAGAGAGGCATGTCAATAATTTTTTTTTCTCCAAAAGGATTAATGTACATATTCTAATGAATTTTACAATTTAACTCACTAGATTTGTTGTATATTTGACTCGCAACATCTTTTACTACATTGTTTGTGTAGTTTACTGGTATGTTGAATTTTGCATAAATTTCAGGTGTATCGAACTCCTATGTAAACTGATGGCGAATGAGATTCGCAGTGAGTTTGCATACATTTACGTACATTTTACTTCCTTTAGACAGGGCTAGTGGAGCGGGATATTGTACAAACTTTAATCAGGGAAATGCTGGACAACTACAGAATTCAACATGCCCTGTATGGCAATGTAATAGTTGCTGCTATTGTTTGTAACTGGTTCATTCCTATATTTCTCTTTGCTACACGGAATTTGCTCACATTTATTACGCGTCACTTTCCATGGTTCGTGCAGCCATGCATGATATTGTACCATGTTTACATTCTAATTTGTGGAATTAAGAAGGGAATAGTGTTATTAATGTGTCAATCCTCACATGGCATATGTAAGTCACACACTTGCATTTCCACATGTATGCTGTACATACACTTGAACCTTACTCCAGGAAGACATAAAACACACACACACACACACACAACTGAATTGCAGTTTTGATCAGAATGATTCAAATTGCTTGTAGGTGATTGGTGGTTGCTTGTTTGTAGCCATGACAACCATAATATTGATCTAAGTCAGAATAGCAGTTGTAAAAGTGCTCTGCAAAGCTGCAGTTTCCTACCCTGCACAAGGCTATACGTATCTGTGGTGGACACTGATTTGCAAATGCATTTTCCTTTGCAAGTGTGCAACAATTTCAGAATGCAGTACTACTGGTTTGGGACTACAAATAGAAGAGAAGAAATTGAATGACTACAGGACATGAAATGAAGAGGATTTTGATGTTGGAATGACATGTGCATTATAGAATTTTGTGAGAGCGATGATTGACTAATGAATGTTTATACCATCATCATTACCATTGAAACAAAGGAAAAACAGAATTTCCCATTATATGTTTGCATCCAAATTAGGGATTAAAGTCAAGCAGTGCAGAAGAAAAAAATTGCTATTTGTACAATTGTTTTTTTTATAATTTTCCAATTGTCATCCCTGAGAGGGAAAAAATTAACTTTGGCATGTGTAGTTGTTGCATGTTTCATGTATGGTCAAGCTGTGTAGATACATGAAGCAGAGTAGTTGCGGGCGCATTGGGTGTGATGTGTACATCACCTAGTCTGCTGCACCAGACGTTATCATGCATGCCACACTTTACCTGTTGAAATCAATCTATCAGTAATCTGTTTGAGCTACATGTATTTTACACAAATTCCCAAGAGTCCAGCCTGCACCCATTTTCTCTTCTCTTGTGGTTCGTGTCAGCTGTGAGGCGAGAACTGTGCTTTTTGTTTGTCAAAAGACAGGTTTATTTCGTTTTTATATCAGAAAATATACACATAGGCCTATGGCAATAAATATTTGATGTCATCCTATTCCAACTTGATATTGTCAAGAAGTTTCCTTTGTTTCTTGGTGTTGTTGTTTTTTTATAATAATTTCTAATTATGTGAAATTGCAAAATGTTTGAGCTTTGCCCGTTAGGAATGAGGTCTTCTGTACGTTTTCTATCACAGTGCTTGGTATCAATAGCCTGTGAGTTTTTTTCCTTGTCAGCTCTGTTTGTCCTATTATCTGCACTGCCAAATATCGTGCAGACTTTTTTCCCCCACATACATGTGATAAAGGCAGAGATACAAATGTATGTTAAAAGAACTCCACCCTCTCCAAGTTGAAAAACAAACAAACAAACCAACAAACCTTTTTTTTTCTTCTTCTTTATCACTCCAGTCCCAGCCCTGATATATTTTGTAATGTTCATGGAGTTTATTTCTAAGACACTTGATTTCTCCAAGTCATTGTACAGAAGCTGTTTTGAGTGTTTGGGTCACACACTGTGAGATCCTCTCCCAGATTCATCAGAGTTTTCATTGCCAGGACAGTGGTTTTCCATGCACCCAGCTAATTGAAAGCAAAATGAAAAACAGTGTACACTGTATGTGTAATGACAGGCCCCATCTTTTTTCTAGGTCGTAACATACAAAGTACTGTATACGCCGAATATTTCACGAGGTTTTTATTTTCGCGAATTTCGCGAGTAAGCTGCTATTCGCGAAATTTAAAGCACGCGGAAATATTGACTGTAATCCTGATATGAATGTGACGTACGCGTACGCATTTCTCCGTTCAGTACATGACTCCACAATCACGAAATTAACCACTCGCGGAATCGTCGGGAAGTCTCGATTCGCGAAAATTTAGACTTGCAAAATATATGGCGTATACAGTAACATGTGCATATGATTTCAGAAGTGAATATCATTTACATTGGCATTATATGCATGTAGATTTTGGGGCATATTTTCTTGTGGGTTGATGAATGTGTAAAATGCCCTGAGTTTATCAGTTGCGGCAAGTAGAAAGTTTAGGGAAGTTGAACGTTAGAAGCAGGGTGAAAAGGCAGCCTTACAGCTATGATGTTCATGTATTTCACACTTTCAAGTTTTATCAAACACCATTCTCTGTTGGTATCGTTACTAATGTGTACCTTGTGAAAGAGCCAAAGGTAGAAAGAACATGGCAGTTTGACTTCAAGATTATGCAAATAGTGTGTTGTTTGCCTCCATTTTGCATTTGCCATAGCAGCAAACAGGTTTTTGTAGGTGGAAAATGTTGAGATGTGATATAAAGAAATATATGTATTTTTTTTTTCATGCTGCTTCAGCACTGTTGGTACAGTATGTTACATTTCATTTGCAAAATATGTGGTAGAAAATATACGCCATGCAGAGTTTAACAACATTATTTTTGATTTTTGTGTGTATATGAGAACAACAAGCTCTGCATTTTGTCTTTTCTGCATTAGTAATTGATTTTGGTGGGCTCTTGTTTGCAAGGTATAAATTTTTATTAGAAGTATATATTATGATGTATTGGTAATACAGGTACATGTTCTAATAAAACATGTTGGTCACACCACAAGTGACCGTTGGTTAGAGAAGAGAACAGTGTCCACTGCGTGAACTCTTTGGACTTTTGTACATGGGACGGTCAATGCCGGTGGGTTTGAGTCCATTATGTACCTACATGTACAACATTTAAAGGCATAGTTTACCATTTGCAGATGAAATAAAAACACAGCATTAAGGCTTCAAAATAGTTCTAAAATGTGAGTTAGGGATAAAAACAATCAATGTAAAATTTTGAATTTGCATAATCAACGTTAAGTATTGTTAAATACACAAAATATGAACAATGGTTATAATAAATATGTTTCCAGACTAAACCGTCTACAGTTACAGTTTATTGAGAAAAATTATCTATTGATATCTCCTTATATTATATGACCCATACAGATATCAATGTGTGATTGGTCAAAATGCAGTCACGTGACCATTGTCACAAGGATGAGAAGCGTTATATTTTCATAACATGACGTAAATTACGTAAAACCATGGAATATAACAGCGACTACGTTAAACAAATGCGTTATATCAGGAGGGGTGACGTCATCAAAAACCAATTGTTATGATGCGCGCAACATACACAGAGACGCTTTGCACACACACGAATGCAATCGCCGTGACCACAGTACACAGCAGCACACTACTGTAAAGCGTTAGCGGTAGACAACACTTCATGCACAGCATAGGGCCTACACGCGCTACAAGCGAGAATTGCGAAATTGCAACAGATTTGTTTTTGTCAAACTGTTTGCAGTGTTGTAACTGGTGATGGCAGCTTGAGAGAGAAACAAACTGGTGAATGTGTTGGAAGCTATAGAGCCTACTAGGTTTACTACTCCCGTTAATGTTAGACAGTCGTGACAAGGCCAGAAGGCAAAGGATTTCCCATTCCGTATTACCACCGCCTGAACTGAGTAAGTTTCTTTGACACCGGTAGTTCTGTGCTACTAGCGCTGGACCTGGACCAGGGCCAGGTCCGTACGTAGTCTACAGTTCATGTACCAGTGACTGCAGACAGAAGAGATTAGGCCCTACATTGTTAGAAAGTTCACATTCTCATACATCACAAACACTTACCTCAACAAGCTTGCTTTAGACCAACAGCGGCAGTTACGGTAGTCTTCTACAATTTTTTAAAAAACAATTTTACAACTGTCATTACAAAATCTAGCTCTAACGTTACCGCTACGTAAATAGGCCCTCGCTACAGGCCTACGTATGATTGAATAGCGACTGTTCTAGGAATGCTCCTGCACGGCTATATGCCACGGAAGAACGAATTACCGATAGTAGGGCCTACGCGAAAGCCATCATAGTTATGGCTCGGTTTGGCTCGATTGCATACCACTAACACTAACAGTGCCGAGCGTTGTAACGCGCGTTCATGAATTTGACTGTGGGTTTGAAAACGGAGAAGTCGTGTTGCTTTATACAGCAGTTTATTTCTTGTACTGTAGGTCATATAATATAACAGATATTGACTTTTTTCCTTCGGTAGGAATATAACATTTCATTTCCCTTGGGAAGTTATATTTTTGTCTCGAAATACTATATTTTTCCTCAGTGCTACGCGCTTCGGAAAAATATAATAATCCTCGACAAAAATATAACTTCCCGCGAGGATCACAAATGTTATATTCCACCTCTGATAAGTCAATATCTGTATAATATTTTAGGTTCTATTTGCAAAATTCTTATATGGTAGGATGTTTTGTGATACGACTGACCTACACATATGCGTCAAATGTGATATCTTGAACATTTTTAAAATCACTGCTCCCAAAGGTAAATAGGACCTTTAATAGCTTGGTTCACTAATACCCCCATTGCACACAGATTTTTTTTCATCGGTCATCGGAAGCAAAGATTGCTGCTTCAGGCCACCCACCGAAGTGTATCAGATCGCAGTCTGATGAATCTGACTTGGTTGAGTATCAGGTGAGTGTCAGACATGTCACGTGTGATCTTCATCAGACAATCTTGCCTCATCAGATCACCGCCAGACATGTCCGACTCTGACCTGATAGTCGGCCAACACAAGTCGGATCCATTAGACTGTGATTCGATGCACTTCTGTGGGTAGCTGGAAGCGATAAACTTTAATAGCTTCTGATGAGTGACCGATGAGAGAAAATCTCTGTGGAATGGGGATATGCGTGTGACATGATATTAAATTCTTTTTTTTAAATTTTATATAACAAACTAATAAAAGTTTTCATAACATCCAGAAAATATAGATTTCCCAGACACAGCAACATGCAATGCATATGCACTGCATTACATATACACTGTTATAAAATGTATTTTCTTCCTAAACATGATATGCAATTTGGCATTCTGGGGACACCCATTCACAAATTTGAATACATTAAAGGGAAATTTACCTCAAGTGTACATGTGGACTCACTGAATGCAGAAAATAATATTAGTAGCACACATTGTGGTAGTGAAGTTTTGGGAAAATTGGATCATTTATTTTGTTCAAAAGTTATAAATCCTTTAATTTTGGTCAAATCCATATGTCATCATTTTTTTGTTTTCCCTTCCATCCCTATTTACTATAAACACTGGATTAGTCTCAGGCATCTCACTCGACCTACTGAAATAAGAATGATGCTTACTTTTATATACAAGTCTGCGTAGAGAGAGAAAATGTGTGCGTGTGTGCATGTGTGTGTGTGTGTGTGTGTGTGTGCATACACATTTCAGCCAGCCATATTCCTCCATATACATTGTACATGACTGTATTATGTCTCTCACATACAACACCACGCAAAAACACCACAGCACCATACAACCAACTGAACCAAGTCCAGACACAGATCTAGAGCAACAGGGAAACAGTTAAACATGAACAAGTCACAATTTTGCCACTTAAAAGTTTGACATTATTTCATTGACAAAGTCTTTATCAAAAAGGAAAAAAAAAAGAAAGAAAAAGAAATGGTTATCCAAGTACGGTATACATGCAAATCTAGTGAATAGGATTGCCAACTACTGCAGTCAAACCTGCATATACTGTAATAGTAGCCACTTGAGTAGAAAAAGAAAAAAAAAAGTGGCCTTCCTGGATTGGTGGCCACTGCGGACAGGTTGGTGGAGATTCCAGCAAATAATAAAAGCAATTTCTGCATATCCACTGCAATTATGTCTTGTATATAATGCACAAAGTTGTAGGTAATAGGCCTACAATTCACAGAGACACTTGTCCGAGATATTTAACAAGTGCAAAGAACTGTGTTTCGTTTATAGTTTAGTTTCCTCCTGGCATAATGTGAGTTGCATAATAAACTAAAACAAACAAAAAAACAAACTTTTGGCATAGAGAATAGCATTGAATCACAACTCAGTAAATGTACATTGACAAATTTGGTTAAACCTGACACATGTGGCCACTTCACTAAGTAAAATTTCTCCCACAGGAGACAAAATTTGTCTCCGAACTGCAATTGCACAGTCAGTCCGCAGCGCGTGCGATAATGAGGCACGAACGACAATTTTATTCAGAATCACGTTTGCGCAGTTTGTGCCCTTGAGACTGACAAGATTTTGCAATACTTTGCGAGAGATTTTGCAGAGGTCGCAACAACAGCTTTCATAGCTTTCGCAGTGCATTGTTTGACCCAGGATGGTTGGGTAGGTTATAGAGCTGATTATGCTCATTAATTTAATACCTAATTTCCCTATTTTTGATCTCAATATAGTAGTCCATTTTAGCATCAAAGTAAACGATTATTTTGCCAGTGTTCAAGAAGCTTTTAGATCGTAGTTTGATGTTTTGCTAGTTCCTGACTGGTATTGAAAATAGATCTCCGTAATTTCTTCGATTTCACAATCGTGAAACTTTAGCGAGTATGATCAATTAAAAAACGAAGAGGGGCACCATTTTTAAGGTTGTGAATTTTCCTGTTGAAATCAAGGCAAATTATGTTTTCTTACCGGAAGTGGGGTAGTGAACGAACACGCGTGGAGTGTGTTGTTGATACCTAGACAATGGTCGTGGACAATGACCAGGAATGGAATGCTTCATGAGGAATTCCACTATCGCAGCTAGTCTTTGTTCATTCTGAAATGTGGTGTGTGCAAGCACCTGGAAACATGTGCTTACTTCTTTCATGTGCATGCATTTCACCCTGTGTCAAGAATTCAGACTAGCAGTGCTCAGGGTAATCCACATGAATATAAATTGATAAAGCATTCATGTGCCTTTCAGCAGAGCTCGGGACAGGTGGTAGCCAGGTCCATTGTTCAGGGTCATTGTAAGTGCACACTCACATACACATCATTGGTTCCTGTGTAAAGTTCAAGTTTTGTATAAAGAGTGAAAATTCGATCACAATCTGGAACCTAACATTAAAAAAAAATCATAGATTTCATGAAACTAATATAGGCTTTCATTTTCAAATTACCTCCAACTCAATTGTACACTATTCAGCTATTACTCATATCAATGACAGTTTTATCTGATACATAGTTTTTGAACTCACAGCATTGAGTCAGCAGCCAATGGATACTACGCAATGCGACACGCCGCGTCTTGCGACAGATTTCGACCAATAACAGACCCGGAATTCCGGTGCGAACGCGAGGATAATCTTTTTAAACTCGACGCTAGACATGTCTCTGAATCTTGCTAGTTCCTGACCTGTATTGAAATGAAGATGAGAAAACATGCCCTTATTGTGATACTATATACTTAAGCGGACATAGTCTTCACCATATTTTAGAGGGGCATGAAAGATTTCAGGTTAGTTTTTTGGCGTCAAACGTGACGGAATATTTGTGAATACAATACCGAACTTCCAGAGAGATTTTGATATTCTATATTCTTTTTTTCCGTTTTATTTTGATCATGAGCATATTTGCTAATGTTTTTTCTTTCAGTCGATATTAAAAGTGTCAAAAACTGACAAGAAATACTTGTTCTACACGGATTTATTCATGACCATGTATCTGCTCATTACGTATGCAAGCACCGCTCAGCCGTGCATACGACTTGAATAAATATGTGCGTTTTCGCTCGCGCTGCGGACTGACTGTGCAGCCTAATCTAATTAGGTTGCTGCTGGCCATACCAGACAGGTGGTCACTGTATGCAAGGTCTTTGACACAAACAGGTGGTCACTGCACACAGGTGAATGCAGGACTAATTGGATAGGTGGGGGTATAACATACTCCACATACACACAGTGTTGTGCACCACAGTGACACACAACTTTAATATTCTCTTCAGAATGCAAATACACTGGAAATTTACAGTCTCTGGACACACCTAATATGCCCACAGTCACCTTCCCTAGTTATCCAGGTGTTCAATTATCTTTTGATTTTTTTTAAGCCACAAAAGACATGTAAACATTCCATGGTTGAATAGAGCACCTGTAGAATTTGGGCCAGATGGTTGCCAGCTGGAGTATCAAAGGTTACGACAATGAACATTGCAAATGCAAAAATGTAAACTGAAGAGCATAACATTTCAGAGTATTGATCTGACACACCCTGAGAGACAATGCCAAAACAATGCCAATTGTTCAAATTCTTGCATCATGTTGCTTGTATTGCAACTGACTGACAAATTGCTCTTCATCAATGTATGGCAATCTGTCAATCAGTTAATTACATGAAATTGTTGTTACTACTGTTGTACATGTACATCCTTAGAGCATTAGGAAGAAATATCCATAAATCTCCACACATTAGTGAACTGGGCCCTGTTTTATGCAAAGTTAGAGCTGATTTTATAGAGTTGATTTCTATCATAAGTCTATGGCAGCCTGTGTGGTAAGGAAATTTATAATCGATTACCTGTACACTGTATATCTTTTGATAAAACAAGGCCCTGGTCTATGGTGCAATGAATTATTTCCCTGAAATTCAAAAATAATGACATACATGTACAGAGAATATCTGCAGAATTATCTGGCTGCAGTCTTTGGACTGCTCTTAAAATTTGAGTAAAAATTAACAACACAAAACTGCACTCATCAGGCTACCATACAATGCCGCCTTCAACTTTTACAATGCCACAGCAAACACTAAACAGAAAGACAGACAGAGTGACATTGTTGCATAGCTTAGACTGTTTCCTGAAAACAAACAAACAAACAATTCTGCTAATTCCCTAGTCTAAATGGGTCTTTACACAGCACATCAGTTCCATTTCCATCAGATTGGCAAGTCTTCATCTATAGAGAAATGACCAGGGACTACTAGATTTCTGTCACAACTGTCCTCTTCCACAGCAAAAGATTCACGGGGCTTTTGCCGGTCTCCCAATGACTCTAACACTTCCAGGGCTGCCAACACTGGAAACTAGTTGAGATAGAGTGAGACTCCCATAGGCCAATGCTATAGTTTAGGAGTCAAAATGAGTGAGATCAATAGAAATGCATGCAAATGAAATAAAGTTTTAGAGTGAGGAAGGACCAAAATGCGTGAGTGTCACGCTCAATGCATGAGAGTTGGCAGCCCTGCACTTCTGTCTGTAATCCCACAACTATGACATACTCCTTGGTGCATACACCGTTACTGCACAGCCAAAACAAGGCCACATCTGAAACCTGTGATGATATGCTGTAGTGACCTACATGTTGTGTAGCTTAGCTAACACCTCAGCAACTCAGCACCAACCAATCATTTTTGAGCATTTCAGTTGCTGCAATAGTACGTACATGTACCTGCAATCACTGGAATTCTACTACAATGCTTTCACAGCTCTTTTATACAATAGGATCAAATTCTCCTTCATGTTGTTGTTGATTACCATGGCATTACTCTATAGGACAAATGCAGTTACCATGGCAACAGCTAGGCAACTAAGCAACAACTATGATAAGTTGTGAGCATTTCAGTTGTAGAGATCAGGGTAACTGCAATCACCAGAATTTAGCTATAACTGTACACACCATTTTACATGTATTTCCGAAATTGGGGTTTGAAGAAAATTTTGTGAGTGGTTGAATTCAAGATCCAGAAGCATACTGACAGAATGAGAAAGAGATTTTAAAAAATGAGCTATTTTTTCACATTTGAGATGCTACAATGCATTTGTGTAACACGAGGCAATGTTTTGGCAAGTTGTTAATTGTGCATACATATGTGTACATCTGCATATCTTGGTAGACTTGCAAAATTTGCAGAAATTAAAGCATTCAAAAATATACCATCTACGGAGCACTTGCATAGCTCTTCAAAAAGGACTTGATCTATAAACTCCCCTTAATACCATAGCAAGACCTCATTTATATGCCTACAGGTTGTATTCTAACACAGCATGACATAGGGTTAATTTGTTAACATCTACAACATATGTGACCCTGCACCTCAAAACAAACAAAAAGTCGCCAGACATGACTTTTTAGTTAAGACCATATTCTAAAAGAGCAGACATTAAGCTGTAAAATGATGTTTAACTCAAATCAAATGGACTCTCCTAACCTATCTAAATATTGGAAAGAAAGCACAAACTCTGGAAAAGTGTGAACTGAGAAAAGAGGCTCTGAAGTACAGTGTCTATTCAAGCGCTTAATCTTTACCAAACCGTGCTGGCTGCGCGATGAATGTTACAAAAAACAGGAAGTAAAGCATCAGAGTAACAACAATGAAGGGATTATCAGATTAAAGTGAAATTAGACATGCCTCATTAACAAATTCTGTCCATAATCAATGTCAACTTTCAAAGCAGTAGCACTATTCTTTCAAAAGTTATTAGAGTTGAAAGTGAAGAGTGTGGACAAGGTGTTTCAGAAATGAAAAAGGGATTCTAAAGACACCTAATCACACTATTCTACCAAAAATGTTCGAGATAAACTGCTAAAAACCACACTTTCCTGCCCGTTTTATGATACCAAATTTTAGCATAATGTAAAAGAAGACTCGCTCTTTCAGAAAATATGAAAAAGTCAAGTTCGGCTAGGTTGACCCATTTCACTTATTTTCAGTCCTCACGCAAAATCAGTGTGTGCGACTTTATGTTCGTTTTGAGGTGCACGGTCACATATTATCATGCTCCAGGACATATTGTATGTACCACACCCATTCCTTCTGTGTGCAGTGTTATTTCTGTCGTGCTGACCTGTGTAGTGATCATATCATTAAACTTTATATTCATATGTTTTTAGGAGGGCAAGGTGCATTCAGTGTGAGATGCATCTGCTTGGAGAACAACATAATATTCTAATGAATTCTGCAAACAATATCTCATTTCACTTCTGTAATAAAAAAACATTCTCAGGTGGAATCACAACGACATTAACAACAAATCAATTAAATCGAATCAGGTCAACAAATCAAGTATGAAAACACTCATAAAAATGGCAGTACAAACTTAAGAGGTTGCTAGCCTAAAAACAGCAGCTGAAGAAATACTGTATACGCTATAATTTTTGCATACATACATTTTCGCGAATTGCCGCTGTCACACATTTTCGCGAGTGGTTGAATTCACGATTGGGGGACCAGATAAAATATGAAGTGGCAAAGAAAGTTTGAATTTTCAACTTACTAGCAAATAAGAATGATACTAGTTATACACTGCATGAAAAAAACTTACCAAGTTCTGCGAACTAGTAAGTTAGAATTCAACATTTTTGAAGTGGTTATTCAACATTTTTGAAGTGGTTAAGTCTATCGCGCTAGATTTCTGACAAGTGGTCCCCTTGCGATAATGGATTGGCTCTCTGCAGTATTCGTAAGTAGACGTGGACGTGGTGCTATATGTATGTAAACAAGCTTAGCCAGTATGGTCTGTTCGGTAAGCCGTGACATGGTAAACTAGTACTAAAATGTTCATATCATCAAGGCAAGGGATTCACTTTGGAAAGTAATATTTTCGCGTGTTGTTAATTTCACGAATAGCTCGCGACTCGCGAAATTCACGAAAATAAAACCCCCGCGAAATATATAGCGTATACAGTACTTTGGACATTGCTCAAATAAAGTCTGTGACTCACAATTAATAAACGCATCACACATATTAGGGGTACTATCCATCCACTACATAGAGGCAAAATTCAATTTGCATGGCACTAGCAAGGTTACACAAGTAGAGACAAATCAGTTTCAGACTTCAATGTGACATATAGAAGCTGCATCTTATAGAGGGGAACACACTAACCTCTACAATATTCTGCCCTTCTTACATTAATCTCATTCCTAAGCTATGATTGATAACATTGTGAATGCTATGTATCGCTGCCAAGGTTTGGGGCAGGAACATTTAAGAACGTACCCATGATTAATCCTTCATGTTCATGGGAAAGTGCTCAAAATCTTATGTTGCCAATTTCAACCTACATACCATCTGGCGTTGTCTTGGTTTGATAAAACCAAGTCTCAATGTTCTTGATCTTAATTTGACAAAGGCATCAGAATTTCAGAATACTGATACTGTATAACCCTGACCTTTTTGCCTTCTGAACTACTTTACAGTTTTAAAGAATATCTTACTTTTAAAGAATATCTTATCATTAAAATGTGTGCTTGTATTTCAGCTGTGTGGTCTTGTGTAGAGGTTGACATTATAGAACTGAACTTTGACCTTTTACCTACATATTTTGAATGTCACATTACAGGATAGTCATTTCTTGAGTTATATTGTGAAAGCAGTAAAGCAATATGACTTTGATGTCTGATTTTTGATACTCCTTGCACTTTCCCCATAAAATATCGTATAAAACGTATTCCCTGTCATGTATTATTTTTTACAAAGACTTGAATGGAATTCTGCAGGCTACAGTAGAAATTATCATAGCAGATAGGCCTAAACAAAATTAATGGACAAGAAATCAGGTGGAAATGGACAAATGGCAAAACAGAATGCAGCAAATAAGCAAATGTTTAAAGTATCAACAACATAATATCAGACATTTATGCTTCCAGTCATAAGAGTATCGAACAAAATATGAATAACAACTTGTAGAGTTACCAGTCACAAAATATTCAGAGATATACACACAAATACTGAACAGATTTTAGATAGAATGTAGATACTACGTGAGTTAAATCAACAATAAAAAACAGCAAATTAACATTATACACAGGACACATGCCATTAACATTGGTTTGAGTTGAAACCAGGTTCAGGCCTATTCATCTACGAATGACAGTCACACTAACACCTTCGAAATATTACTCAATAAAAATATGCAAAATGTACGACAGAATTTCATGACATTTTCATCTCTATGAGAGCAGCCACGCACACCAAGAGTGCATATCAATATAATGAAAACAAATAATGGTAAGGCAAGAAAATCACTATATGATTATCAAAAAGTCTAATAATTTCATCACAGAAATAATATAATACATTAAACCAAAGATAGCCTAATACCTTTTGTTATCACATGCGGTGTGCACTGTAACTGTTATTTAATAGAGAGTTTGCAGATTTTGCTCATTTTGAACTTGAAAGAAAAACTCATTAACTTCACAGTGAAGCTGTAGCTTTCAATATAAGGTCACATCACACTATTAAACTCAAACACTGTGGGCTTTAAATGCAAAACTGGCATATCTTGCCAAAATACATTAGCAATCATGGATTACAAAATTTCAATGTATGCAGAATGTAAAGACAGATATTTTCTTCATGCTCACACCTTCACATGAAGTAGGGCAGTTCATAGGTCTGTTCATCGTAAGCTCTGGCAAATACAGCCTAGAAAGAATCCATAATAAGTCAATAAATAATTGTAGATATATCAATTGATGTCAGACATCACATAGACAGTTAAATACTGTCTTGGGCTAATGTTAGCATATAACACTTCATCATCTATTTCATCATTGTGTAGAAACTGACAGGCTCTAGACAATTTTTATCTTCTTTAACCCATTATCTACGGGAACCCGGTGCCCCATGTTTTGAAGCAATGGGAAATTCGAGTAATCTCGGAAGCAATGGGTTAAGATTCAGGACAAGAACTATAGGAGGTGAAGAGACACGAACTAGGTTTGACATCTCTCACACTGGAATAACTTTTCCTCTGTTTTACAGAGCACATGATCTATGAGAAGCTTGGCTTTCAATTGTATCTAAGAGTAAGTTTGTATACAAAATTCTACCATTGTCTTGGCTAGTCCCACATACAAGTGTATGTTGTTCATGCAGCTACACTCCACACAAAATTATAGAAATACTTCCAAGCACTATTTTTGATTCAAAGACTTCTTTTAAACAATGACTTAAATTTCACTGCAAAATGAATTCATTCGCAATATAAATAATCAGAAAAAGCCAAAACCTCAAAGAGAAGCAGAATTATACAGCTTGTCCAAAGTTAATAACATAACATAAAAATAAGAGGCAGCATAGTTTACAATTTGCCAAACATTGCTAAAAATCATCTAAGAAAGAAAAGGTTTATTGCAAACAAAAACACTGTACAAGTCATGCACACTTCAGAAAACTTGGGTTGTCACATACACTGAATTCTTTCCACAATGGACACTTATTGTATTTCTTGTGTATATGCTGTTTACTACATGGCTGTTGAAGGTCCTACTGATGTGAAGGACTAACTAAGAATATCTCCTATCAAAATTTGAAAAGCAAAAAAGAGAACAGATCTATAAGTCTTTAGCTGCATTTATCAACTTTCTGTTTGAAATGTGTTTCAATACCCACTATCAAAACGCGTTTGCAAATGCCTTTCGGATCACATGTCTCATGTTGTTGCGTCTATCAATTCTGTAGTGAGTTGATGGCGAGGCCTTGACACTGCGCAGCTCCATTGTGTAGTTTGACCGAAGGAGTGGAGATGTGTAGGTGGCAGTGGTAGGTGTGGGTGGGTCTGAGCTAAATGCGTTTCGAAACGACTTTGCATTTATCAACTCCACAGAAATGCATTTCTGGTTCAACCACATTTGCAGTCGCACTTTTTTTTCTTGCATTTCAGAACCTTGTTTCACACCCCATAATCAAAACAACTATGCATTTATCAAGAACCCAGAACTCCCCGACAGTTGTTTGGAAACCTTAATTCTGTGCCAGAAGTGAATTGATAAGCGCATCCTGTGACACCACCTAGGTCCAACAGTGAAAGTGAGTTGAATGTTATCCTAGCCTGCACTCTCTCTCTCACTCTATCAGGCTTTCTCTACAGTGTCTAGCATTATCTAGAAATTGATGCATATCTATCAACACTGTGCATTATGATAAATGTTTCTGCATGGCCTTTTCTATCATTATGTGAAGTGTAAAGGACACACTCAATTAAACAGAATCAATTTCATTTTTTTTTTTTTTGAATGACAGACATAAACTTGTAAACACACATGAAACTCACACAGTTTGTGCAAATAACACCCCAACATGCCAAGAAGATGATCTACATTTCAATAAAACGTTTAACATGTTTTCAGCAAGTCCGAGAAAGTCCCCAGACTGCATTTAATAACCTGAGTGTATGATATAAACTCTAACAGCACAACTCTGAGAAGAGAATAGAGAAGATATCCCTTTATTCCACATGAGTCTTGCACTCACACTGAAAACTGTCGGTACTGAATGAGCTGAAATTTTCACAAATTTTGCGAATTGCCTTTCGACTACAAAAATAACAATGCGCATAAATATATGAAATCATACCAAAACAACTTGCAAAAATATCATTAGAAAAAAAAAATCAAGCCATGCTTGTGCTGGATTGCATGCAGCTAATAACTACACTGTAAACTAAGCATGCTGCGTGGACCATGACAGCAACACAGACATACACAATTATGTACTACAACAACTAGCTAGTACAACAGTACTTTGAATGCAGAACACAAGACTTGTTTATGTAGAGCTCAGGGAATCACCACGTAAAAACATTCAGAACAATCACTGTTGCTTGTTACTCATTCTTACTTATTTTGTGAAAGGTGAAGTGATACGTTGCTAGACCCTCGCAAATGCAAAATCAACAACGTGCGGGAACGTCTATCAAGTGGCAATTTGCAAAAATATCTGTCTGCAAAAATTTCAGCTCATACGGTATGTTACATTCTCTTCTCATTCCCACTCTGAATGTTTGTTTGAATAGTTACAACATGTGTTGCCAAAGTTTTAACATCGTATGATCCTTCTCTCACTGTCATTGAAGCTGAAGATGGAGAAAGGGACACTGACATACAAAATATTAAAATATTGCATCTTCCTTTGCTGGGCCTGGCAGTTTCACTTTGTGCATCCTGTTTCTCAACGATAAATCTTCATCCCCGCAGAGAATCCAGAGGACGCACCGAATAAACATATCCTCGAATAACATTCTCTTTCCCAACTATCTAAAGTTTGCAAAGTGACACTGTTGCTTTCTGATATTGGCAGGGGAAGGGAAGACACAGAGAAATAGACAAGCTATTCCCAAGTATTATCAGTAGCTATGAAATGGACAACACCCTCACTTCAGTTTGAGTCTCAGAGAGACAGTGACTCTGGTAATGGGAGGGTTAAGTGACACCCAAAGATAATGGAGAGCTATCGCAAATGATAGCAGGAAGACTTCGAGGACAGCATGCCGACAGCAAAACTTGGGTAAACTGCACATGCGCAAAAACCTTGAAAGTCACCTCAACCTTTAGGATGGTTTGGGGGTAATTAGCATACTGGCAAGAACTTATCAGATAACTCCTGTGTAAGATCCAAAATTCCATGTGTTGTTGAAAGTATGTGACTCAAAACTTGTCATAGTCACCCAAAATAATTGTTTGATTACATTCATTTTTCCACTATATCTCTATAGATATTATCAATAATAGTTTAATAACGACTTTCATCATGACATCATCATAACCATCATTATAAATGTTGCCATTAATATTACTTTGGAGACCACACATTGTTACAACTACTATCATCACAATGATTATTATCAACACCATACTGTATCATTTACTACAGTAGTAGCAGCAGTAGAAGTAGTAGTAGTAGGAGTAGCAGATGCAAGATAATGTGGGGGGGGGGGGGTGGTGGTGAGGGCTGAAGGAGAAAGAAAAGGGGACTAAAAGTACATCAGTGGAACATAGCACCTAATAATCAATCTGACCACATACCCATCCCCTGCCAACTTGTGAAAGCACTAGAACCAATTTGTCCTGCTCCCCCCAAAAAACTACTTGGACTCCCTCTTCATGGCCCTGACCAAGTCCACCTTGTCCTCCACAAGGGTCAGCTGTTTGGCCAAGTCCACCAGCTCGTGCTGGACGTGCTGAAGGCGGGCCTCTATCCGGTCGAGCCGGTTGCCGCTGCTGGGCCCCGCAAACCTCCAGAGGGCGTACAGCGCGTAGCACCCCGAGAGGACGAAGGCGCTGAAGACAGCGTTGTTAGCTATGACCGACATGATGAAGCCGAGTAGACCTTGGGGGATGGAGGGTTATAAAACTCATATTAGGATCATCAATTCGAGTACCATAATGTGTAATTTGAATAAACTGGGCTATTTGAGACCAAGTTTTTACTGGGGGGGGGGGGTCAATTTGACCCTCCAGATCTCGGCCCCCGATCGCGCGATCGCCGCAAAATTTTGCCTGCACATACAGCCAGATGTCAACTACAAGATTACATAGTCATACAAAAGAAAAATTTAAATTTTCTATTTTTAGTAAATTAATTATGCAAATTTACGCATGAAATCATATTTTCACCTGTAACTCCATTAAAAAGACTGAATGACCACTAAATTTTTGTGCAAAGAGTTCAAGACACATTGAACAATTTTCTTGTAAAAAAATAGCACAATCAAATTCAGTTTCTTTTGTCTTCTATTGTTTTGTTAATTTCTTATGTATTTCTTTGTTTTTTCAACCTTTTGTTTTCTATTGTTTTTTGGCCAAAATTTGTTGCAGGCATTTTTTCAAGCTTATCTATATTAGAATTGATTAATTTCAGTGGTTAAAAGTTGAAATAATCTAATTTATATCAATTTAACCAAAAACACAATTTGCATTGGATTTGCACACGATACCATGAATTTGAGCTGTTTTCGGGTTGACATGCATACGCAAAACATTACCGGTACGTAACTTCAGAACGGTGTACCCGGACATCGCAAATTTGGTCTCAAAATATGCGGGTGACTTCAAACAAAAAGGTCATGAAACGACGCGGCAAAATCTTTGCGCATTGCGGAATCGCGGTGAGAAATGTCGAGGAGGGGTCAAATTGACCCCCCCCCCCCCCCCTGGTTAAAATAGGGTTAAGGATCAACACAGTTATGTACTTTAAAAGCCCAGAAAAGTTTCAAATTTTGAAGCATTTCGAAGGAACAGGAGGTGCAAAAACTATCAAACTATACATTTTTTAGCATATCTAGACTGTTATAGATATCAACAAATCACATTATCACACATTTTCTCAGTGTAAGTGTATCTTTTTCCCGTGATAAGTCACACCTGGTTCATTACCTCTGAAATGAAATGGACATTTAAGTTCACGTTAACAACATTTGAGTTTTGCTTAAAATGAAAATGCAGTCTTGACAAGGAATCACAATGAGATCACTTACCGAGCAAGCATACAAATTCATACATGCACCAGGCTGGACCATAGAGGGAGTGTATCAATAAGGTTGTTGCCATGGTGAACAGGGCGGTGCCTCCGGAAGAGAATTTACAGCTGAGGTAGCCTAGGAGAAGCCAGATGATGAAGAGGCCACAGTCCAGTAAGGCTTTGTCATATTTCTGAAGTTCTGTCTCTAGCTCAGTTGCTGCAATGATAGGTAAAGACAGCCCATAAAGAGTATTTAAAACCATGATAATCTGTAATAAATTTTAAAAGGACCAAAATATATCCATTCCATATACATTGTATGTCTTAAAACATTCAAATTTAAATTAAATCCATTTCATGACTGCTTGGGAATTTTTTTTTTTTTTTTGAAGAGAGCTTGATTATATTCAGATTGTAAATCAGAAACTTCAATTCAAATATTTGTGCTTTATTTTCCCTTTTTAAGTTCTGCAACAGAAAGACAGTGAAATTTTAATGTGACTTTTGACAAGTATGTCTACTGAGAATTACAAAATGTAACTTGATATTGGGGATGTCTATATTTGTATGAACCAAATGAGCACCACACACTGTGATTTCAAAAGTCAAACTGTGAAACTAAACACACACGAGATACCATCGAGTGCGTGTGTGTGTGTGTGTGTGTTGGGGGGGGGGGGGGGGGTACCAATATGCTGTTCATTTATGTAATATCATTTCCAAGCAGAGTTATGCAGAAATATCTTCGAAGAAGATTCTGACCACAGAAAAATTAACTGTTCTGCTAATTTATAAAAATACAAAACAATCAAAGAATGAAAAACAATGACAAAATCTCACTTGAATCATTATAGTTGGGCACATTTCTCAGAAACAAAGTACTTACTCTTGACTCTGAATAATAGCATTGTGATTTTATCAATAAATCGGACGGCATCCTGCAGTAATCTGCCATCCTTGAGCTTCCTGACTGTCAGCGATGCTTGTCGACTCGACTTCTGCCAGGCCTACCATCAGAGACAGAAAGAGAAAAACAAACTATTCAGTTCTCTTCGTGTGTACTGGAGCTCGTAGAGCATGTTCTTGTAATCTTAAAAGGAAATGAGAAGAACATCATACAAGCATCTCACATCACTATACGTTTACGATCTGATTTTTTACCATGCTACATCTCTGTCACTTCCTTGAAGGCAATTCTTACCAGATGCAGCTTGAGAGGTACAGTCTTTATTCAAAAACTGATCTCTGGGGTGATGCTTTTTTTACTACTGTAAAACATGATATATTCGCGGCATGAATTTTTCGCGAATTGGAGCCGACGGCCTTTTTTGCGGCATGAAATTTTCGCGAGCTGCCACTTGCATTCAATGCATATAGTGTAGACAAGAACTTTCGCGTGCATTTTAATTTCGCGAATCTTGGCGCTCGCGAAATTCGCGAAATTAAAATGCACGCAAAAATTCCTCGTTTTACAGTAATCTAATCTGCAAAATTATACCACAAATATTTATACTTGGACACGTGCACACACATGGAGGTACAAAGAGTAAGGTAGATCATTTTTAGGATTTACAGGGGTGTAAGGATCAGTACACACTACAAATGTATGTACATGTGTGATGCTAGAAATTTTTTGTAAGGTCTTGTTCCTTCTTTCTTCTTTATTTGGTTTGTGGATGTCCTTGTTGTTTTGAATTGGAGGAAGCCTAGGTTGGGTATAATACCCACTGACTTGTAATTTCTAACATGACAGTTCTTAGGAACAAGCCCATAGCATACTAGAATCAAGCTTGCAAAGACTTTACATTTTTTTTTCTTTGTTGGTCTTGTCTTTGTCTCTTGATGCAATGTAAATTCCACCTGTGCGTATCGCAGCTATCAGTAGAAACGAAATTTGACAACAAAATCTTTGCCATCCCATAAACTGATTTTAGTTCATTATATACATATGTACATAAATCATAAAATGTAACTACAACGTTCAGGGATTCATTTTCCTAGGAGATGGACTATCAATATGTTCACCATTCATTTACCTTTTTCATTTCTGTAAATGTCTGTGACTTTGTAACATCTTCCAATGACTTGTTCACACTCTCGGAAAGTGACCCTGTTTCTTGATAGTTCGTCCACACCAAAAAAAGAGTCATTCCCATGAAGATGGAGAAGATGAAGATACGCCAAGACATTGTGGATGAAGTAGAGATCCTGCTGTATGTTTTCTAAGGTAAAGAAAGAGAAAAAAAAAATCACACAAGGGTGGGAGTTGGTTTAATAGTCTAATAATACTAAAAATCATCACATCAAACACATTACAAGTGTATGTGGTAGAATTCACTGGAAGACTAAAACATATTTTATCCTCTTCTTGAACACATTTTGTAACAGCTGCGTGCCAAGAAATGCATTTTCTAGAACACTTCATCAGGGATACACTAATTAATATTTTTTCCTTTGTTAATAAAACAATACTTGCAAATGTGACAAAAGATTATATTTGTAGCTGTCCTGCAGCTGTATCTAGGCAAGCTTTATGAATCCACTGAGGATAGCATATAGGTATTTTGAATTTAAACTAAAATATCATATCATAATTGTCCAAGGATATTTTCCGTTGATTGTATGGATAACGCCACGGGTCATCACACCTCACAGTTTTATTGACTAATAGTGATACAAATTACAATTGTACAAATAAGTACCATAGGCCTGCAGATCAAGCAACCTTGCACACATTGTCATTGATGAGATGATGCAGATCCATATTACAGCAGCTCTTTCAAAAATTCTGAAACAGACCTACACTGCTACACACCAGTGTTGGCTTGTTCCATTCCCCCCCCCCCCCCCTCTCTCTCTCTCTGTTGACACTTGCTTGATTTACAACATGTGTTAAATGTCTATCACACGCATCCTTCTACTTGCTTCTACCTAGAAATCGTAGAATATAGAATGCCTAGATCTAAATAAAATTTAAACTTAAAATTTACTTAGTCTAAGTTTACTATCTGAAATTCAGTTTACAGGACATGTCTAAGTCTAACTTACTAGCTAGACTAGAGCCAATAATAAATTTATAAGTGTCTGTAATCATGGTAATAGACTTCCCCCTCCTCCCTTCAGTTTTTCCTCTGTGGTGATTGGGTTGCGTTTGTTTTGCTGAATATTGCAGCCGCCTAGCCATGGGCCACAAGGGGCCACAGATCTAGATGGCCTGAAAAGGCCTCATGCATGGCCCGACATGCGCTTGTACTCCTGCCGTCCGCACCAGCAGTGCAGTGGCAGTAGGTAACGAGTGTGAGAGACCACTACTGATGCGTCACAAAAACCCATGTGTGGGACTAAGTAAGGTACTGTCTATCTCATCTCGAGAGGAAGAGCTAAAATACGCGTGAATCTATACTTTCTTTTAAACAAATCGAATGGCTTGACATTCAAAAGACACGTGATTTTATATTGAAACTTACCAAACGGATGGGCTTAGTGAATATGTGTAATTACTAGTAGATTCCTGTCTATGATTGTGGGTTCCGATGACTATGATGGCGCCCTTTCAGTGAATGATTGACAAGCTGCAAAAGGTCGGCCAAGGATCAAGCCGATTCTGTACGTGTACATACGCTACTCTCAATACCAGAGAGGTCACTTACTGTATAACTTACACTCACATGATTTGTGTATCTATCTAGAGCACACAAAAGATTTTCCCACGATACCAAACCTTTTTCCTTCAGGAAAACGCGTTCGTTAAATCCCCATTAAGAATGGGCGGGGCACAAAATTGAGCCTCATGCACCGGCGACACGCATTTGTTTTACTCTCAGTTCAGTTCTTGTTTAGTGGATATGACAATGAGAAAACGCAACTACACTGCATTATGTTTTCTAAATTCCCATGTAGAGTAAATCAAAAAAAAAAAAAAAAGAAAGAAAAAACACATGTGAACGTGAATACAAGAACTTTTGATACAATGTACAACCAATTAATCATCAAAATGCCGCTACTTATGATAGGATATCACTGTTTAAACGCCCACGGTAACGCCAAGCTTTCCAAAAAGTCTTTCCAGCAGAAAATATGAAATTCAAAGAAAAAATGGGGAAAAATCAAACGATTTTACATTAAAGATATGTGCTGTGTAACTACTGAGAAACGTGTTTATTATGCACGATAGACGCATTATAATTCTTGCAGATTTAGAGCGATAATCAGATAATAAGAACTAAAAAAGCACTCGGAGAGCGCAGTCCTCCGCCAAGCCAGCCAACCTTTTGCTTACGTCATCAGTGTCAGAGCGGCGCGTCCATGTGAACAAACCCCCAGGGCCAAATTTCATTTATTTAAAGAAAAAAAAAATGATATGATATGATCGCAACCTCACTTGCTGGAATGGCTATGTCATGGTAATGGTAATTCCCGGATTACTACCAAACTTTAATCATCTGTTCCCAGTGTCCTTATCGACTTTTCCTGCAAGTTTCATTCAAATCCGTTTGAAACTTTTTGAGTAATTTTGAAAATAAGCAAACCAACGCCGATGATCACTTAACCTCCACTTCCTTGACGGAGGTAATAACCACGAGAATCAAAAACAACCTGCATGTCTCACGAGCTGAATAAGCATATTCTTTAATTCGTATTTGACCTATGGTAGTAATGCGATGATGTTCATTTGTGCGTTTTTTAATTGTATTTTTCTATTCATATTTCTCTGCGTGTTAATTGCATCTGTTTCTTTGCGCACGATATGAATCGATTATCTTGGGATAATCTCGTTGTGTGCACCTTCTTGCGGAGTTGCTGACGCTTCTCAATTTAGGTCTACAGTTCGTTATTCCGACGGTTTTTTAAACGAAAATGAAAAAAAAGGGTTCGTTGTTCCGAAGGTTCGTTAATCCGAAAACGAAGTAAGGTCCAATTCATAATTCAGAAGGTTCGTTAGTTCGCACTTTATTACTGTTTTTTGTTTGTTTGTTTGTTTGTTTGTTTGTTTGTCTGTCTGTTTGTTTGTTTGTTTTCATCTTCGAATCAAAGTGTTTCATTTTTTTAATTAACAAACCTGTATTGTTTTAATTTCGGATGAAAAAAAAAACCGGAATAGCAAACTTTTTCCCCATTTTCGGATGAACGAACCTTTTCTTTCTCCATCCGTGCACTCAGACACACAATATGCGGGTCATAACAATGTATCTACTTTCATTTGACAGTCTATCGTCTTCAGAAGGGCGTGGGGAGACATGGAGTCCCTACATGAAAGTCTGAATATGAGAGATTTTTCGCTCATAACACACACTTACGAGAAACTTCATGAGATTGACATGAAAGTCTCATATGGCAACATTTGCGTGACTTTGGCTATCCTGCATTCCTACAAAGAACAAAAACACGCACAAAAATCCAGAACAACAACAACAACAACAACAATAAAACATACACTTGTAAAGTTGTTGTTGTTGTTTGTTTTTTTCAACAACGGAGATATGAAAAGAACATTTGGATTAAATTCTACATTGTATTTCTGCATTTATTTTCAAGCAAACAAATATACATGCACTGGAATGAAAACGCGTATTCACATATAAAGTTGCATGTATTTTCTAAAGTTGTAAGAGTTAGAGCACAGATAAATACCTTGTAAAGCACATAGGACCTGACCATTTCATAATCTAGAAAAAGTGTGGATTGATATGATTACAACTACATGTAATACAAAAAAAAAATGCAGGATATCTTCTTATTGATATGCAATAACACTTTCAAATGTATTGAAATGAATTGAAGAATAATCCTTCGCAGAAGTATCGCTCATTCATATCGTTTGAGAAATGCATTGTCGCACAATAAAGACGCTACCACACCAAGCAAATACAATGTACAATATTTTAGAACAGCCGCTTTTTGTACATGATTTTGTACATGATGGAATAAAAGTTCGCATGAAACTATTTATGAGCACTTTCCGTTGATTGCCACAAATAGAAAGTAAGAACTTGATTGAAAGGAAGAACTGAGAAGGAAGTCTTGTTTTCTGTCTGCAATATGCCAATATTCATGCGTGTCATATACTGTTGCCCCTATACATAGAGCAGAGTCTTGGAGATGCGCTTTAAGTAATAAACGACAATGTTGAACGTTTTACCTTCTACAGTATATACAATGTCATCCGTTGGGTTCATCTACATCCCATGTTTATACATATAACACCTCCTTTATTCGTGTCCTTTGGCAGTCTATGTGGTAAAGGCAATATCAATATTAACGCAAACGAATGCGCTGTAAAACACCCCAATTATATGCACCTGTACGCCCAACAGTAAAAACATACTGCCCCCCTCCCGAACACATGTATCGTCATAATTATAATTTGCACGCATTGTGCATTTTGCAGCATAACAATGTCATGAATTTCGTTTCAGCAATTATGTTTCACATTATATGTATACTTTTGCAGCATCAAGGCCCTACATTCATTTCATTTCAGTTGCAGTTACGTTTTCCCACCTCTCCAAAGGTACTGTCATGTAATTATTTCAGAATGGCGATCTCCGTACTCAGTTAGCTTCAATCAGTTCTGTACGAGGCAGAGGGAGCAAGGTGCTTGCGAAAGAATTCGATCGATTGTTTCCAAGAAGACTCCCTCTCTTGAGAGCCACTGCCTTGGCATCATCTCCGCCCCAAACAGCGATGTAGGCTGAGAACATAGATTTAGGAATTGATTTGAATGAATGAATGAATGAATGAATGGTTGGATGGATGAATGAATTAATGAATAGATGGATAGATAGATAGATAGATAGAGAGATAGATAGATAAATTATAGATAGATAGATAGATAGATAGATAGATAGATAAATGAATAAATGAATAAATGAATAAATAAATAAATAAATGCATGAATGAATGAGTCACTCAAGAACCACAAATGCCCATACCGAAATAAAAGTGTCTATTGACATACGCACTATAATTGAAAGTCTGTACAGTATGTGCATGGTATGTGAAAAAAAAAAGTAAACACGCAGTCTGCCTCCAGAAAAAAAAATAAATCTATATAGAAGTAATAAGTCGATTAATCAATTGATCGCTAACAATACATGGATTTCAACGAATATATACTTAAAAAAAACCTGCTAAGCATAGAAATCCATTGACATAAAAATCAAAAGTTATAGGAAAAGGGCGCTCAGGCATTCTTTACTTTGAGAATGTCTAATTGAATTGTACTTAATCTATAGAAGAACCAGGAAATCATCTCAAACATAAAATGGTATACAGCGTTGTAATCGGATGGTGAAAGGACGCCTTCTGATGATGTCTTAAAAAGGTTGTTTTCACATAATTACATGTAGAGAAGGAATGTTACTATACAGAGAAAAACTCTGATGAATTCTTTTCTAAGCACTCGAAGCAATAGATGTGACGTACTAAGTAACCGATTGTATATCATTGTGTTATAAGGGAAACAAACCAGGCACAATGAAATAATAGCTCTCCCCATAGCAAACACGCTAGTCCGTTGTTCGAGTTCAGTTGAGTAGTAAAGTTGCTGTGAGTTTTGTGATTTAAAACGTTTTAGAATCGTTATCACATCTGTATTATCATTATACATAGGGATACAATAATGTATTATCATATAAAATTGTTGTTGTTGTTCTTCTTCTTCTTCTAATTACTACTACTACTACTACTACTACTACTATTAGCATTATATTAGTATTGTTATTATCAACTTAATCATTACGATTATCACTATACAATCATTGTTATCATTCTTTTCATCATTATTTTCAGCTAACTGAAGTATATCAGGTGCGAGTTATTGTTTTATTTTCGCTTTGTCCCCCTCTACCCTCACCCCTCTGAATGACATCTTTCTTTCAACTGCAGTATATGTTGAACGGAAACAATGTGTTTCTTTATGAATATTTGCTGGTCTATCTCCTATTTACATCAGATTACGACAAATCAGTCAAAACTGTCACGAGAATACACTGCCTTGGATAGGCTTTACTTACGTCCACTCATGTCGGGTGGGGAGAAGCGAGAAGCCGGACAGTTTGGTTGATATGGTGCTTCCAAGAAGTGTCCGTGACCGGGAAGTAGGACATATTCCACTAGTTCTTCCTTTCCGACCTTCTTCAGTCGATCCAGACACTATTTCAACAACATTCGAAAGAAATCATTATCATGAAATATTTCCAACGATCTATCAAATCAGTTATTCACATGTTTTACGTTTAATTATATCGTATGAATCGGTCAATTAGTCTGGTTATATTTTCAGAGGAGGCAGTATAAATTATAACTTCTTTGACTCTATGAATAATCTTCTTAAAACTTTCTTACAAGTTACTGAATTATTGTTTATATTGTTTGCCTTGCCTTTATGGGTTGCCAATATCTTTTCCGGTTCGATAATCAGTTGGTTTTATTGTCTTGTTATATAATCATCAAATATTTTCTAGGTTGCAAACTCAGTGCCTTTATCACACAAAACCTAACAGTTAACGCTAATGTCCGTGTCACCTGATATCTTATCCAAGCGACATTTCGGATATTTCATCATTATGGACAAGCTAGAAAATTGGAATGAGACATGCCTGTTTCATATTTCCAAGTACAGTTAAGAGTATCCAATTCAACAGCCATTATTCCCGTATATGGGACTTTTCGGCACTGAAATTGAATACAATGAAGTTGCCTAAAAAAAAAAAATAAAATAAAATAAAATAATTCCCGTCATGTCTAAAATCAACTTGATAGAAAAGCGCCCTCTGTTTGGCATAGAAATTTGTCCAGGCATACGATTTCATTTGGCCGAAGGATAATTATGTAGAATATGAACTAAAAATAAATGACAAGAAAAATTAAAAGAATGCACCGGGAGATTTTAGCTTGTTCATAGATAATGGTTTAAAGTAGCCAGAGAAGAGTTAGCCCAGAGCGACCTTGATCATATCATAATATTGTTTTATTTGCAAACTATTTTCTTGTATAATTTTTTCCTTCTTTTATAAGCCTTCATCCTCGTCACGGTAATGGGTACATGGTGGTCTCCTGTAGCTTTCCTGCTCATCAACATTTTCCTGCTTTATTTCAATGTTTTTGCAGTTGTACTCAGTCGAACTCTACAAGCCGTCTTTAAGAGTTATACTGCTGTTTCCAAGGTACTCAGGTGAATTATCATACACAGGGGCGTCACCAGCTTTTTTTCAAGGGGGGTGCGTTTTGACACTAAATGTAACGAGATTTTTTGGACAGACATTTGGAATATAGGAAGCTCTCAATCCCTAGACTTTTACGGTTTTTTTTTTTTTGAGGGAAGCCAAGCGGGGAAAGGGCACCGGCGTATCTAGGATTTCATCTTGGTGGGGGGGGGGGGGTGTTAGTATGCGAGGAAGCGAGCAAGGGGGGGGGGGGGAGGGTGTGGAAGTGCCTGTTGTCCCTCCCCCCCCTCCCCCCCCTCCTCCCACGGTGAGAACTTTTTGCATTTTGATGTTGTAAATGGTGCAATTTGATGCAGGCTTTTTGCGTGTTTTCATTGACTTGAAACAGTCCCACTTGTTAAAGGTAGCAGTACATTTTGATGGAAATTGTTGTTGAACAATGTGCCTATAAACTATATCATTTCAATAAACTTCTTGCATTGATTCTTACACTGATTTCATGAACGCGACCGAGCCCGAGCAAGCGGAGCAAGCGAGGGGGGAGGATGTGGGAGGCTGCCAACCCCCTCCCACGGTTAGAACTGAAATTGCATTTTGATGTTGTAAATGGTGCAATTTGATGTATGTTTTGCTTATTTTATCGACTTGAAACAGTCCCACGTGTTTTGAGGGTAGCACTATATTTTGATGTAGATTATTATTGAACAATTTGCCTATAAAATAGTATCATCCAAATAAACTTCCTGTTTTAATATTTACACTGAATATCATGAACGCGGCCAAGCAAGAGCGAGAGGAGTGAGCGAGGGGGAGGATGTGGGAGGGAGTGTCCCCCTCCCACGGTGAGCACTTTTTGCATTTTGATGTTGTAAATAGTGCAATTTGATGCAAGTTTTTTTTGCGTGTTTTATCGACTTGAAACAGTCCCACTTGTTTAAGGTATCAGTACATTTTGAAGTAAATTGTTATTGAACAATTTGCCTATAAATGGTATAATCTAAATAAACATCTAGTAATAATTCTTACACTGATGTCATGAACGCGACCGAGCCCGAGCAAGCGGAACGAGCTAAGGGGGGAGGTTGTGGGAGGGAGTTGTCCCCTATAAATGGATTATGGAATGACGTTGTGAAACGACAAATTACTGGGCAGCAATATCAGGAGAATGGGCATAACAACTACATGCGAGCGAGAGGAGCGAGCGAGCTTGAAAATTTTGACATTTTATAGTCCAAAAACTGCCGTTTGCAGCCATATATTTTTTTTGATTTGGAAATTAGGGGGGGGGGGGTGCGCACCGGGCGCAACTGCTGGCAATTACAGACAGCAACATCAGGTGAATGGCATAACAATTATATGCGAGCGAGCGAAGAGAGCGAGCTTCAAAATTTTGACATTTTACAGTCCCAGAACTGCCATTTGGAGCCATATTTTTGCGCAACTGCCGGCAAATTACTGGCAGGCAACATCAGGAGAATTGCATAACAATTAAATGCGAGCGAGCGAGCGAGCGAGCTTGAAAATTTTGACATTTTACAGTAAAAAAAACTGCCGTTTGTAGCTATATTTTTCGCTTTGGAATTTAAGGGGGGGCACATCGAGCGCAACTGCTGGCAATTACTGGCAGCAATATCAGGAGAGCATAACGATTACATGCCAGCGAACTGACCGAGCGAGCTTGAAAATTTTACATTTTACAGTCCAAAATCTGCCGTTGTTAGCCATATTTTTTCGCTTTGGAAGTTAAGGTGGGGGGGGGGGGCACCGGGCGGAACTGCTGGCAATTACTGGCAGCAATATCAGGAGAGCATAACGATTACATGCCAGTGAACTGAACGAGCGAGCTTGAAAATTTTACATTTTACAGTCCAAAATCTGCCGTTCTTAGCCATATTTTTTCGGCTTTGGAAGTTAAGGTGGGGGGGGGGGGGGGGGGCACCGGGCGGAACTGCTGGCAATTACTGGCAGCAACATCACACTGTAAAAAACATCGGTGTTAGATTTAACACCATGGGTGTTAAATCTAACACCGATCAAACGTCAATAGAGGACCACACCCACAGGTGTAGAAAATGTATTGTGACGGTGTTAAAAAGTGTTCACCTGGCACTTCGTGGTGTTAATTTGACACTGTGGCTGGAGATATTTTTGACACTGCGCTAGAGTTAATTCAATAATGACACCGCATGGTGTTGATTTGATATTAGTGGTGTTAATTTCAATGGTATAACACCCGTCCAGCTTCAATAGGGGACCACACCAACTGGTGTTACTGTGGTGTAAATCAAAAATCTAGTACTTTACCAGAAAATTCTTTATCGTCTTGTTGAAGTTCAAAATTAACAAGAAGTGCAGTAACTAAGAAACTATTTAAAAAACAATTGTAAATTTTGAAATGACACCCGAACGTGTTAATCTAACACCATGAATGAGCACCGGAAATTAAAAACCAGCTCGGTGTATCATATTTAATAGTGGATTTTTTGCAGTGCAGGTGAATTGCATAACGATTCAATGCGAGCGAGCGAAGAGAGCGAGCTTGAAAATTTTACATTTTACAGTCCAAAAACTGCCGTTCTTAGCCATATTTTTTTCGCTTTGGAAACCAAGGGGGGGGGGGGGGGCGCACCGGGCGCAACTGCTGGCAATTACTGGCAGCAACATCAGGTGAACTGCATAACGATTCAATGCGAACGAGCGAAGAGAGCGAGCTTGAAAATTTTGACATTTTACAGTAAAAAAACTGCCGTTTGTAGCTATATTTTTTCGCTTTGGAAATTAAGGGGGGCATAGGGTGCAACTGCTGACAATTACTGGCAGTAACATCAGAAGAATTGCATTAAGATTAAATGCGAGCGAGCCTGAAAATTTTGACATTTTACAGTCCAAAAACTGCTGTCTGAAGCTATATCTGTTTTTTGCTTTAGAAATTAAGGGGGCGCACCGAGCGCAACTGTTGGCAAGTACTGGCTGCAATATTAGGAGAATTTTCATGCGAGCGAGCGGAGCGAGCGAGCTTGAAAATTGTGACATTTTACAGTCCCCAAACTGCCGTTTGTAGGTATATTTTTCGCTTTGGAAATTAAGGGGGGGCGCACCGGGCGCAACTGCCGGTAATTACTGGCATCAACTTCAGGAGAATGGCATTACGACTAAATGCGAGCGAACGGAACGAGCGAGCTTGAAAATTTTGACATTTTACAGTCCAAAAACTGCCGTTTGAAGCTATATTTTTTCGCTTTGGAAACTAAGAGGGGGGGGGGGGGACGCCCGGTGCGCCCCTCCCCCTGGATCCGCCACTGGTAGTCAAGGGTGTCGGTTTATGTCCGTGACTGGGGGAGGTATGACCAGCGAGGTGGCGTCGAAGTGACCAAGCGGGGGAAGGATGTCCAAAATCTGCACTTTAGAGCATCTCCTGTTCAGTATCGTACGGATGTACAGTACGGTCGATAAATAGTAAACACTGTATAGAATACTAGTAGATGTGTATAAAATCATTGCTGCCAGAACCAGGGGTGCGAATTGTTTTTGCCCACGTTTTTTTTTTTTGTTGTTTTTTTTTTTTTTTTGTTTGTTTTTTTGTTTTTGTTTTTTTTTTTTTTGGTCCCTGGTGCAAAATATAAAAAAAAAAATAGAAAAGAATAATCATTTTGCGTCCGGCGTTGAGGTCGCTCGCAGACTGATTTTTTTTTTTTTTTTTTTTTTTTTTTTTTTTTTAAGGATCTGAAGGGGGGTGCGTTCGCACCCAACGCACCCCCCCTGGTGACGCCCATGATACATGCTGTCCCGAATGCCGTCATAATCTGGTATCTAAATCTTGTCATTCATTATGAAGTTACGAGACGTAGGAATGTGATATCGCCCTATACAGATTTCTTTGGTCACTAACACAAATCTCCATACCCTCTGCATACTGCGAAGTGATGGGATGTGTTTGTCGTCTCCAAGTCCGAACATCAGCATTGGACATTCCATCTTCTCAATCTGAAGCAAATTATCGCAACAAAAAAAAAAAAAAAGAAATCACAAAAATTAAAGAATATCGGATGTAGTCTTAACAAAAGAAAGATAAGTACACGAGAAGTAGCCTTTGAAGTAGAAACACGAAACACAATAGAAACATGAAAAAACAAGAAAGTCGTTTAAAAGAATAATTTCAAGCAAAGAGGGCAGGAAAATTATAATGATATAAACACGTGCCTTGTACGTCAAGACAAATTACAAACTTCAGACTTAAATTCAGACTGGTTGATTGATAACATGTCCTGCCTATCCTGCCGAGCTGAAATAAAGAAAAAGGATGGGTGAGGGGATGATGGGCATTACTATACTGAATTGATTATCTAAAATCACATGTTCTTAATCTTTTTGTCAATATTATGACCTTTTTTTTTGCAATAGTTATTTTGTTTTGTTTATTGATACGTCATAAAACTAAACTGGTAATGGTGGTGGTGGTGGGGGTGGGGGTGGGGGTACTTACAGCTACAATTTGTTCATCTCCCTCCGAAATGTTGTATTTCTCAAGATCGCTGAAGCAGAACCGCGTCTTGCCCGCCTCGTCCACCCATTTTTCGCTTTGGCTAGAGATGGGTCTGAGCACAAAAATACATCACCAAATAGAAAGTTAAAGGGATGGTACAGTATTGGTGGAGATGAGAATTGGACTTTTAACTTTTTGCGAGATACCAAGAAAACACTTATGATATAGTACAGAACATACCATTTTAAGAGGAATTCAAAGTTAATTTTGAAGAAAATCGGGTTTGGAAGGACTGAAACATCCAAAAACAAAGTAAAACAAAGATATCGTAATAAAGTGTGGGTCCCACATTTTATTAGAATCGTCTTTTTTGGATATCTCAGCCATTTCAAAACAAATTTTCATCAAATAAACGTTGAGTTCCTCGTAGAATTACATGCTCTTTCATATTTCATAAGAGGGTTCTCATTATCTCACCAAAAGATGTTAGAAACCTGAAATTAGATCTCAACCAAAACTATACAATCCCTTTAACACATTGCTAATAGATGCTTTTACTTGGTATTACTCCTAGTAGATATTCAACTGTAAATATATGCTCTGTCCTTGGCATACAAACAATAGCACATTGCCTCATGTTTTCTATCTTTGTTTTAGTTGCGGCTCTACTGCTGCTGTGAGCCACAGGCCTATACGATGGACGAAAGCGTCTCCTACCCGTACGGCTCGATTTCGGAGCAATCGGGACGTCTCCAGCCGATCAGAGCGTAGAAGAAGTCGAGGAAGCCGACCCCCATGAAGCATTTGATCTTAAACGGCAGCGTTGTCGCGGCCTGAATGCCCACAGCGGTGCCGAAGCACGATGTCGACATCCCGACGCGGGTTTCGTCAAGACGAGGGTGTGACCGGATGTAGTCCATCAGGTCCTGCGAACCACGAAAAAATATACAATAATTCGTTATTGTCCTCCGTACCTACACTGTTAGAACGCTGTGTAAAATTTCGTTGTTTAAAATATTGTTGTTTAAAATTCTAAACAATGTTGTTTGAATATAGAAAATTGGAGCTTGATTGCCTTAAACAGCGGTTGTTTAAAAACAATTCGGAATGATTGTCCAAACAATTAAACAACGGTTGTTTAGAAATTGATGGGCAAAAGTCATGTGATAGTAATGAACCAATCAGCGGGCCTGCATGTATCCTTCGTCGCATGATCGCCGCCGGGCGCGGGCGCCGGGCGGCCACCGCGCCTCACACACACACACGTACATCACACGTTTATGTACGTATAGCTATACAGTAGCGCGGCTATTCATCATGATGGACGGCGGTGACGATGACTGCAATGCATCGACGACTGCAATGCAGCTATATGGAGTCACGAACATTCTCAGCAAATGGGGTCTAGCTATAGAAGAACTTTGTCAGTCATTCCAAGGTATTTATTTATTTAACTGATAGTTACATCGCTTCACACTACCAGCACTAACCGTGGTACTTACGTGTTGAAAAAGCATACAGTTTTGCTGTAGGTTGGTACTGAAAAGGTTGTAAAAAAGTCGTAGTTTTGCCGTTGATTGATAGTAGACGATAATGAGCAAGACCTTTTGTTACTGTAATCCTTCCCTTTGTGCTTGCTCCATACAAATTCAAACAATAGGAACTATAGGCGATTTCCAGCAGAGGGGCAGACTCTGGTGTCCTAATTACCTTTTGTCTTGGTGCATCGACGTGTGCGTAAATTTCTAAAGATGATGGGAATAGGATTCACTATCGGTGTCACCAATTTTGTGGAGCCATGCTTCGCGGTCGCCGATCGGCGGGTTTGTTGAACAGCGCGAAAATCTCGTGTCTTTCGAATGCTGGTAGAACATAATTAATGTCTGTTAACGTCAAGAAAATAAAGTCGATAAGGCGTCGTATGTGATGGCAGGTGGGCAGTTACAGCTTCCTTTCAAAACTTAGATATGTTTGCATCAGAAATAGGTTGAGGAATATCCCGATTTTGTAGTAAGATATATTTTCTTTGCGGGAAAATCGGCCACCAAAAAAAAAGTCGGATGTTTGCCTTTACTTTTGGAAATGAACAGCGGTAACTATCGGCTCCGTAAGATGCTGAAATAAATGTCAGATGCTTGCTTTTAATTTTGGAAATGAACAACGGTAATATGCGACTCCGTATGATACTAAAATAGATGTCGGATGTTTGCTTATACCTTTGGAAATGAATAACGGTCAATATTCATGCAACTCCGTACGGTGCTAAAATTAATGTCAGACTTGATTTTGCGTTCGGAAATGAATAAGGATAACATTCGGTTCCAGACGATGCTGAAATAAACGTCGAATGTTTGCTTTGACGTTCGGAAAAGAATAGTAGTAATATTCAACCCCGTACGATGATAAAATGAATGCCGGATGTTTGCTTTTACGTTCGAAAGTAGATAGCAGTAACATACAGCTCCGGAAGATGATAAAAAAAAATGTCGAATGATCCCTTTGACGTTCGGAAATGAATAGAATAATATTCAACTCCGTACGATGATTTAATAAAACATATCGGATGCGCTTTTACTTTCGAAAGTAAATACCAATAACATTCGACTCCGGAAGATGCTAAAATAAATGTCAGATGATTGCTATACGTTCGGAAGTGAATAACAGTAATATTCTGCTCCATACGAGGCTGAAATAACTGTCGGACGTTTGCTTTTACATTTTGAAATGAATAACAGTAACATTTACCTGCGTTCGATGGTAAAATTAATGTTTGATGTTTGCTTTGACGTTCGGAAATGAATAACAATAGTATTCAACTCCGTACGATGATAAAATAAATGCCAGATGTTTGTTTTTACGTTCGAAAGTAAATAGCAATAACATTCTGCTTCGGAAGATGCAAAAATTAATGTCGAATAATTCCTATGACGTTCGGAAATGAATAACCATAATATTCAACTCCGTACGATGATTAGATAAATATCGGATATTTTCTTTTAATATCCTTTCGAAAGTAAATAGCAATAACATTAGGCTCCGGAAGATGCCAAAATAAACGTCAGATGATTGATTTTACGTTTGGAAGTGAATAGCAGTAACATTCTGCTCCATATTCATGATGCTAAAATGTCAGATATTTGCTCTTATAATATACAGTTCGAAATGTAACATTCAGCTGCGTTTTATGGCCAAGTTAATGTCTGATGTCTGCCCTTACGTAACATTCGGTTCTGCACACGATGCTAAAATAATTGTCAGATTATTCATTTCACTTTCGGAAGTGGACAGCAATAACATTCGGCTCCTTGAGATAATAAAATAAATGTCGGATATTTGCTTTTAAATTTGGAAATGAATAACGGTGATATTTTGCTCCGTACGATGCTAACATGAAAAACAGATTGTTGTTTTTACATTTGGAAATTATTAATGGTATCAATCGGCTCAGTTAAATGCTGAAATAAATAGCGGATGTTTTCTTTCACGTTCGGAAATGAATAAGGATAGCATTTCGCTCCGTAAGATGCTAAAATGAATGTCGGTTAATACATTTGAAAATGAGGAACGGTAACATTCGGCTCCGTTAGGTGTTAAAATACAAATGTTGGATGGTTGCTTTTACAATCAGAAATGAATAACAGTAACTTTCGGCTCTTTACAATGCTAAATCAAATGTCTGATGTTTAAAAACGTCTGCAAATGCTCCCACTTTCTCATTTCAAACGTAAGTTTTGACCACCTAAATATAGGCACAATTTTTATAATGATCAATAAGCCTATACTTGAAGAGTTTGTTTGCAAAAACCGATAAGTCCATTTTTGAAGATTTTGAAGTACGGCCTCTGTCATAAAGTACAAAATAATACCTTTTAAATGATATATTGGTCAATACATTATAAAGGTATAATTTTGAAGTTATGGTCAAAAGAAGCAAAAAATTTCTTTTTATTCTCTTTATTTTTCTTGACCTTTAATCTCAAATATCTCCATTTCGCAAATATGGACTTATCGGTTTTTGCTAACAAACTCTTCACTTGCTAAATCTTAGAACTCAGAATATCGGTAAGATGATTGAATGTTCTATTCATTTATTTTAGACATGGGTACCTGTATCACTTCAGTAATACTTAATATGCATTTGTCTGTGTTTTAGTGGGACCGATTTCGTTTTTCTTATGTTTTTCTTTATTTTTTTTCGTTCCACAAGAATTTTCTTTCGGGCCACCGAAAGATAAAAATCAATGATTTTTGTGACGAAAGTCGGATAACGAAATTGTCACTGCATGCGTGTTTAGAATGAGATTAGAAAATGCCATCAATTACTAGACTTTGACCATAATCGTCTAAAATGGATATCAAAAGACATAAGATGCCCTACATTTTTCCCCCTCCGTTCGGCCTATTCAAAATATGAACATAACTGACAAAAAGATGTGATGTTTGAGTTTTCTGCAAAAACGTGTGACTGAAACTATTGAATCGTTTTACTATACATTAGATTGAAAACAGCAAAAACAACGTTTTTATGTCTCTTTCCACCACTCTTACATATGTTTTTGATTCAAAAGTGACCAAAAAAAAAGGGTTCGCATGCCACCGATGTCCGTTTTTACCTTTACGATTTTACTTTACGATTTACAAGCTATCGCAGCCATCAGGCATTATGCCATATACATTGCGTCTTGCATGAACTTCAAATGGTTGGATATCTGTTCCTGATGCCCTTCCTCCTAGCTATAGGTATAAGTATACCACCATCAACTATTTTTGAACTTTCTAACAACGACTTCATTCACTCATTATTTGTGGCACTTTTCTGACAATGGCCACCCTGGTTCGAATTGAGTGTTGTTGCGTCGGACAGACTCTGGAAAGCGGCCCATTGTCGTACGTGTTGTCTCTCCGTATAAAGGTCATCTTTCTTTTAGCGGTCAAACCTTTCATCCCATCGAACGGTCCTGACCTGGACCCTAATCTTGCCGGTGCTTATACGCACATAGAGGAGAAAAAATTCCTTTGTCCTTAATTCGTGCCGATTTCTGTGGTGATGATGAGCCAAACACGAGCCAGGCCTGTAGGCCTAATAGGCCCTATTATAATAAAGACAGCAAGCAATTACGATGTCTGTAGCATACATCCGCTTTTTCTTGCCATTCTTAAGTTTGAATTCTTTTGTTTAGTTCAATTGCCCAAGCTAGTGACTCATGCTAAGGAGATTTAAACTTTGATGGTTACTCATCTTCTCCTTTATCTGCATGTTTTCAAACTCTTGAAATTATTAGCATATCGTAATAAGGTGAAACATGGCTGTAGGCCTATACCATTCCTCTATATATCGTGACACTACACGTGGGGAAAGAAACTCAGCTTTTAATTTTTTTCACAGAAAGCATTTATTTATTTATTTTTTGGTTTGTTTCAGAGACGTTTTATCCTACGTACTGAAATCTGTCTGGGGAAATATAGGGCCTAGCCGTTATCGCGCTGTTGCTGTGCGTGAAATGTTCGCAAACACGTGCTTCCACTTTTCACCGCGCCACGTGTTGGCTTCGTTGCCAATATTGCGACGGACGCTACTTCATTTTTCGTATGCGTTCGATAAGGAAGGAAATCAAGTCCTCTGCCGAAATCGTAAATAGCGATGGTCTACTTGAATAGTGTTGTGATTAATACTGCAAGGTTGCAAGTTCGAATTTCTGTCAGTTTTCAGAAGTAATATACATTTTGTTTTTGTTTTGTTGTTGTTTTTCTGAGCATTAGATTACAAGAGAGTTGCATTGCCACGATCATGCCGTGTAAAGTAGTTGGCAGAATTCACCTATCTGCCGCAGAGCCGCTGCCTACCACCCGAAACATTCAGCATGTTTCCACAGAGAATCCGATTTGGTTTGCTTGCGCGCCATGCCTTGTGTATTTAGCACAACAGCAGCGTCGCTAAGCTACATTTGCCTATAATAAGCATACGGCCACATGTATTTTCGTTGGTCATGTGGAATGTAGTTACATGCTAGTCTTTTTGCAGGGGTAGATTGATATGATTATGTGTGATGAATTATTGGCTACCGGTATTCGCTGGTTTATGTTACAAACGTAAAAGAAAGGAGAATAGAATAATTTCGTATTGCAATGCCCGAGGCCTTTGACTCGAGACTAGCTGGGAAGACTGTTCATTCCTCCGCTGTTTCCCAGGCTGTTTTGTCAAAGAATGATAATTATGCGCGCGTGTTCTTCTGTTTGAACGCCCCCCCCCCCCCCGTGTTCGTAAGAAATGTCCAGTACACCTGTATCTTTTTTTTTCTCTCTCTCTGCTTGCCTATAAATGAATGTACAAAGTGTATTAATTGTGAGTACTTCACATCGAACCTCGGTGTTATTCTTGCGTTAGCCAGCGCGCTTCGTCCTCGTCTGTACCAGTATAAGGGCCTTTACAAAAAAAAAAAAAAAAAAAAAAGGGGGGGGGGGTGGTAGTTGTCGAACCTTCAAAACTACGATTAGCATTATCGACCTACAAATAGGGCATATAGAAATGAGTACAACTTTCTTGAAATTACTGCAGCAAAATGGAAAAAAAATACGAATATGAACACAGAACACTCGTAATAACGATTTTACTTTGAAGTGGACAGGAAAAAGATTAAACGCAATAAAGAAAGAAATCAATGATGATGATGATGATGACGATGATGATGATCAACAGCATTTGTATGGCGCCATATATCTTTTATAGAAACATTCAAACGCGCAGACTCCTTAGCAATTGAATGCCTGGTTAAAAAAAAAAAAAAAAAAAAAAAAAATCAGAGGCTTTGAGGTGATCCAGTTAGTCAATTTCACGTAGAAAAGATGGGAGGGAGTTCCATATCATACATAGGCGAGGAGCACTTATCTTAAGGAAAATGCCCGGTCTCACCAAAAGACGTATATACTACGTTGTTGTTTTTTTTTTCATACAGTTTTCTCAATATTTTAGATCAATTTCGTTATGTATAAGCATTTTGTTTTTGGTTGTATTTAATTTGTTCTGATAAGTTATCGTATTTGATTATTTTATGGTTGTATTATACGGTATACTGTTCATGCTGGTTATGTAACAGCGCCATGAGCATCATTCTTGATGGACTTCAGTGTATTGTAAGAGGCCACTATTATTATTTTTTTTTAATCATTAGTATCATTATCATTACTGTAAAAAAAAAAAACACTGTAAAACAAAAGTCGAGTGATTTGATTTTCATTCATTTTTCAACAATAGGTCAGTTTGGCCGATTTCTGTTCGCGCATTCCCGTAGGCTTGTATTATGTAGGCCTACAGCTCATCTTTTTGAAGCAAGGGATGGCAAAAAGATGTTTCATCGTACGGAGTAGGCCTATATAGGCCTACTAGTATACAATGTACACTGTATCTCACTTGGCGGTGACTGTTTACAAACGTATAACTAATTTAATGTTTAGTCAAGGTTCGTAAACAGTTGCAATTCGAAATTGTATATACGCAAACGATTTTCATCGTCTTAAACAGTGTTTTCTTTTCGTCTTGCTGCAAAGACGTTTGGTCATATACGAGTAGGTCTACAAAATTTCTTGGCGACATGCACGACAATGCAAGCCATATATCTTAGAATTTGATTGCAACTGTTTTCGAATCCTGCAGACGAAAGTTTAAATTCACAATGTTCGCAAACGTTCGCAGCTCAGTGAGAGACTCTTGAGACCAATGGCAGCCCAGCTTGGATAAGTGTATTCGATAATCCCCGTAAGGAAATGTGTGCAGCTTCAGTGGCGGATCCAGGCGGAGGCACACCGGGTGCCCCCTCCCCCTTATTTTGGTTAAAAAAAAAAAAGAAATAAAAAGAAAAATGGAGTTGGCGCGTTCGTCCCCCGACACATTCTAATTTTGTAAAGGCGTCCCTCTTTGCGGAATTCCTGGATCCGCCCCTGAGCTTTATCACTCATCTCTGCATGAGGTGAGTATTAACTCATTAACCAATTCTCCGTTTAATGAGTTCACAACAGCAGAATAACTATGTCGACGAAGGTATACCACCGTGCATACGCTTCGATGCACATGCCGACAGGTGTAATCTTTGTTCATCTCTACATCTTCCCTGAGAACAAAAGGAGAATAGATTCCTTTCAAGGTAGAGCCGTGTGGCTTACACAGACCAGGGAAGGTGGCCCGAGAAGAAGAAACAACTCTCCTTTGAAGTCATGCTCGACACCATAGAACGTTACGCGTTCAACACTTCGTGTAGCCATGTGCTTTGACAAGAGAGAGTGCATCATGCGGTAAGCAGGTCTTGAATTGGAGTAGAGAATCAAAATGCAGTGTAAAACTGTCGATTTTGACGCTAAAGAGTTTTAAAAACACGCTAGAACATACTTCGGCGGAACACTTTCTTTGAAAAATCACAACATACAGATATGATAAACAATCAAAAATTACATGTAAGCAAAAAGTTTGCATCATGGATAAATATAAATGTCTAAAAAAATCTAGTTTTAATGGCATTTCGAAGAAACTAGAAATACATGTTTATGAATTCCAAATAGAGCATTTCATTTAAGATTTTCCGGTAAAATATAGCTTGTAATTCAATGAAATTCGAAGCGCGTTTTTCGTCTCACAGAGTGGTGTCGGGCATGACTTCATTAACGTAGCCTATGAATGTTGGACATCTTATATGGTATAAAAATGCATTGAATATGCATTGTGTTTGTCCGAATTACACGAAGAGTTGCCACTCCGTCTACACCCCCAGCTGCACAGACCAAAGAGGACACACAGCTCTAAAATTTTCTCACAGAGATGATTGTGTTTTCCTATGAAATTTGAAAAAAAATCCATTATAACGAACCCCTCCTTTATGATAATAATTTAAATATGTAAGCTTTTCCGACTATGATCGATTCATCGACGACATTAATTGTTTATGAAAATATTTGATATTATACTTTGATGAATAATATTCTGAAAACTGACTTCATGACACAGGAGACAGCAAAATGTTCTCGAAATCCAGTTGGAACTAAACTTGAAGGGGATATAGAGATGAAATGACAATGTGTACAGGCAAACATGAATTAAAAACGCATTCATTCATTTTCCACTGGACCCTCAAAGATTTGTGCCCGACAAGATACACATTTTCGAACTGATGATTGAAATCGTAGACTGTTTGCCCCTCGCGCTATACGACTAGTAGAAATCATATTTGGAACGCGTGTCTCTCAAAATAGTCGACATATTCCAAACTCATCCATTATAGTCATGGAGCTGTTAAAAAAAAGCTGAAGAAAAAATGATGTATATTAAACAGTTTACTCGCGTAGTTGACATTCGTCACTGATAAGGGGATAACCGCATCAGGTATAGAAGTCGCATATAAGATCTCGAGAAAAAAAAAAGAAAAAAAGGGAGAAAGTAAGTGTCAGAGATGTCTGAGGGGAATCATTCTGCTAATCGTGGATTGTATAAGAAAACGTGGAAATAACCGCGGGACAATCGGTGGCTGCTTTTACATTTCGATTGAATCTATAATTAATGTAAAAAAATGTAAAAAATTTTATGGTGTGCATGAATTATACAATTCTCTGAAGAGCTCATGTTTAAGCGTGTGACGTTCACTCCTGTTGCAATGGAGAGGGTTACGATATTTTGCGATAACGAAGTAATTCATAATTAAAGTTGCCAAATTTGTCGACATTAAAAACAATTGTGTGAAATTATTACGAACACTTTTGTAAGAACACGGTTACAGCAAAATTTTTGTTGAAACAAAGTCATTTCCGAGCGTCATTGGCAAAGAACAAAAGAAACATGCTCCGTTCCAATGAGATGCCACTCCTCGCTTTCCTACATTGTACAAGAAGAAATTCACGGAGACTGCATGAGCGAACGCTTGTTATTTTTATTCGTTCACTTTTCCCCGTGGATAACTTGCATTGTATTAATCGAAAGTGAATATTAGGGATCGTTATCACGAACATTATCTTATGGCGTTTGTCCAAAGGTTCGTCATTCGTATACGGTTCATCACTGCGAAAATGAAATCAGGTTTTTTAATCCGAAAATGATAAGAATCTTCGTTATTCCAAAGATTCGCCGATAGGAATATGAATTAAGATTCGTGAATCCAAACGTGAAAAAAAAAAGGTGTACACAGACACAATTTTGGAATTACAAATCTAAATCATCGTCTTCGTTTCTATAGCAAAGTTACGCCTTTCAGAACCTTATTTCATTTTCGGATTAACCAAGCTTTTGAATTACGAATCCTGGGAATATCGAATCTTCGGAACGATCCTCCGAAATAAGTCGGGAATAACGAACGTTCGTAAACGTTCGTAATCGACGAACTTTGGAATAACGAATCAGGCCTATGAACACATTCCTAACCATCACTTCACTTTTTTATATTTTTTTTTTCAAACTAAGCATGAAAGTACAAACTATACTCTGTTTGAAATCTGTTTCAAATTGCCTTTTCATCCAGTGCAGCGTATTTGATATGACCAAATATTACTAAGCAATGAATTACGCATCATACGTATCGTTGCCGTCTTTTTTTTCTTCATAACATACTCAGAACTGTATTCGTCGATAAGACGAAATGCCGTTATACTTTTTTTTTATGAAATTGCCGATCCCTAGGACTTCGATTATTTATAACTGGAATGCAGTGTAGGCCTATACAAAATAGGCACGGTCAGACTGGCAAAAGATCGAGAAGGTTAACATCGCGATCTTTATAAGATCTCGAAGTTTTGCCCGTCTGACGTTTCCCTGGGTGAGATTCGACCACCGCTGAATTCTCACGTGACTACTAGTACCCCCGTTTATGGATGCACAACGTGCGTTGTTGCCTTGACACACGAAGAGGAAAAATGGACTGTCACACGTGCGCACCGTGTGTATACGACGGACCATATACGGTACATTTTATCAGGTGCATCAGCGCTATGAATGTATGCAGTCTGTACTTCGATCGACTGCACAAACGGTTGCGGTATACTAATACAATTAACAGTTGTACCAGCTCGTTTAGCTGACCAGATGAGCTCGAACTGTAGGTATACGACCGCAAAAAGAAATATATTCTTCTCCGTCAGATTTGCTCGAACTTGGCCCCATTTCGTACTCGTTTGAGGCGCGGCCACGATTAGTAAAAAGCTGAGAGCTATTCCCCTATACTAGCTAGCCGCAATAACGAAGCCACATTGTGTGCGCGAATGGATTTTACCTGCCGATGCATTGATGGCTAGAACAATACTAGTAGTCCAGAGAATCATTTAAGCCGATAATTAAGTCATGAAATAGTAGTTGGGTGTTCGTAGAAAAGTCGTAGTTTTGAGGGAACTGCCCTTGAGGAAAATAGAAGTGGTATCAAAAGACGGATTATCGCCGTGAATAGCTAGTGGTCTATTGTCCGATTTTCACACTGCATAACAAAAGACGGCGTTCTCGGTCGCGAGAGCGGAGATGCGGAAGTCGTCTTTTGTGATGTGGCAAAACTACGACTTCCGTACGACTAAATCCTCACTAATCCACCCCTGATCTACAACCACTTAACAATTTATCTACGCCTCTTTCACTTCTTAACAACGACGCATTCAACACTAAGGCACGAACACAAAGAACCACGGCAAAACTACGACTTTCTTACTACTTTTTCAGTAGCAATCTACAGCAAAACTGTGTGCCTTTTCAACACGTAAGTACCACGGTTAGTGCTGGTAGTGTCATGCCCATCTGTAATTTGCATGATGTATGAAGCTAGTCACGGCTCACGCTTTGGGTTCTTGGCCGGGCTGCGCTACGCCTCGCCTTCATGCATGTAATACAGTAAACGTTAGATCTAACAAACTGTTAATGTTAACGTTAATGTTAAGTTACAGTAGGTCGTCTGTACCGGTACGTATATTATGTTTTTCAACCAACTCGTGCTTGTATAAACACTTGCATAATTCAATCCTTACATACATTTTCAAAACTTCACATAAAATACGAATTTCTTTTACAAAAACTATTAGTAATCATCTAAATCAGCGTACGGAAAATTCCCATTGTTGGACACAGTACCCGTCAGTAGTCGGTACAGTAGCCTATTCGTTGTACAGTAAGTTGTAACAGGCACACTGTATCACATCATGCACAAATTTGTTAATTATAGGCGCAGTGTCCGAGTTCGATGATGTAGAAATCTAACAAGTTAGTTAGGCATAGAACGTGACGGTTAGGGCCTAGCTAGGCAATGCTATAGGGCCTAGTCAAGGGCTAGGGCCTATATTTTAGACTGCTACAGTGCTAGTGCTAACTAAGTTCAATTACACAATGACCTGTCTCGATCATTTCCTACCTCATAATTTAGAACTTATATGGTCGGCTGTATGATAGCTAGCCCTACTACATCGACCACCCTCTTGTAATAAACCGACCGTGTATTAATTGGCGCACTGAACGCTTAGTACGCACTTCACTGCACGCAAAGCACATAAAAATGGATTGGCTTTGACTGTTGATGAGGATGGTGTGGGAAATCACGAAAATTCACCGTTCATTAACAAAGTTAATGGTTTTAATCAAGGAATTTAATCAACCGAATCGTAATGTAATGTCTATGGAAGTTTCTAAAAAGCTTCGTACAACACGGTGTTCAATACAACTCGGTTTGCGTGCATTGTCAATGTAAAAACAGCGGTCGATCTCAATAAGGAGCATTACCTTGGGGAGCTGAAACGAGGCCACGCCCAAGCAAGTTCGACTAAGGGAACAAAGGCATTTGATAGCCTAGCTCTGGATTTTCTCAATCACGTAGTCAAGTTTTTTGCATGAATTTCAGTGTTAAATATTCTTATCAAGCAAATAAACATTAGGCGGTTGATGAGTAGTAGGTCCAACCGTACAACCAAAATCTACTGTAGACATAACGAACCCCCTAAAATCCAATACTAAAGTGCAAGTTAAGTTTTGCCACTTTTGCTGGAGCAATTCATTCTTTACTGAGCATCATTGCCATCAATGATGCTCGATGAATTAAGGTCTACGTACGCTTCCAGTAGAAAAAAAGGCCTAGAACCCCTATAGAAAATGAAGATAAAGACAGAAAACAGATTGTGGTGTTTTTAACGCACAGTATAGTCTATGCACCACACGTAAACTTAATGCCTGTAGTAATAATATACCACCTTAGTAGAGTTCTATTTGTTTCGTGTAGGTAGGTGGTTTGGAACCAATTTTTGGCACTTTTGTCACTTTCGAATAAGTTTCTATGCAAAGATTAGGAGCTTTCTTCTCAGTCTGTCAAGATTTCCATGCCAAACGAAGCACATTGTGCAAATTCACACAAACTTGTGAGAAAAATGTTTATAGAATGAACATTTTTGCAGAAGCTAATGATCATGCATAATTCACTCCATTTATGTTTTTGTTATTAACTTGAGTATTATATTTTTTTCCATTTGGTTTACAGCATTCTTTCTGGGCCACCCTTAATATGATTACAAATGCAGTCTTGTTCCCTAATTTGTACAGATCAAGCAAGACTTCAGCCAGGAGATCATGGCTGAAGACAGGATGTTTGCAGCATGGCCATGTATGCTGACAAAGTACTCTAGTATGGGGAATCAAGATGTCCATCGTAGCAAACGCTGCTTATTCGTCACACGGGTGACACCGACGGCCTTTCCCAAGGTACATTTTAAATAGTATTGCTCTGTGTAGAGATTCTAATCTACAGCCCCAGTACCATGCACCCTTTCCTTTTTTGCATTTGAGTTGAGGTGAATTTATTAACAACATTAACAAAATACTTACAGTATGTACATTACTATAAAAAAAAAAAAATTGTTAGACCGAGAAATTCATTCAATGCTTGTTAGTTAATTTCTAAGACTTTCGCAAAAACCTGCAAAACTGAAGTGGATCTGTAATTTCAAAGCCAATATCAAAGAGATCATCCGGGCTCTTGATGACTCTGCTTTGTCCATCATTCAACTTGCATGTCATGTTCCCGTATTTGGTTTTGTTGCCGATTCGACATCATAAGCTTCCTTGGCATTTATCATGCACTGATCGAGTGACACATTGCATGCCTTTAGATCTTCATTGATGTACACACTTTTCATGTTCTCTTTTCCTTTCAGACTAGAATGCCCAGAATACAGTTTGTTCCTTTTGTTTGCAATAAAGTGGACTTTGATCTGCCTGCTCTTTCCTTCTTGCCTTTTCCCCAAGATGATGACAAGATCATGAAGATGAGATGCCCTCTTTCCAAATGTCTAAGCCAACTTCCTTGGCAACATTTGACTCGCCCTCAGTAAGCTCTTCCTCTGTCTCCTCAGCCCCCTCTGGCAGGCCAGTCAGGCAGAGATTGTCCCTCCTTAGCTCATGTTGGACCTCGTTCTGCTGGAACTGAATCCTCAAGAGATGACATGTGGATTCAGAACATCTTTAATTGTGCTCATACAAGCTTCTTTCGCTCCTTGTATCACATGCGGTAGTGCAGCTTTAATGACTGTAACTACAGCTTGGACAATTATTTGGGAGAGGCTGTCTCCTGCCCCTCTCTCACATTATAGCACCCCACGGCCACACATTTCATGTACACTGAAACTTCTGGACGGTTTGTCCTTGCCTCCTTCATCTACAATTCCCCTTTTCTTCTCCACTGCCTGATCAACTCACATGATAATCAAGCTTTTGTCATTATAGGAAAACATTAACAGAGAAGTCTTTTATGAACTATTAAAGTTTTTGCATTCTTTTTCCTACTACTTGGAATAAAAATCACTGGACCTTGAACATCCCTTGCTCTTGCTAATCTAATTAAGATACATGCATATTAACTGATCTTGCTTTATGCAATGCCAGAATATGACATGAACCTCCTGCAAAAGCCCAAATGTCATTCATATTGCAATAGTCTTTGTTAAGCACTTAACAGTAGTGCAAGATTATTCTTATTAAGGCACTGGCTGTCAACACCATTCAACTTTCTTTCATCCAAGTTCATGGTAACTCTGATTGCTGCTTTGTAGAATAGCATGATTATTACAGCATTATAATTCTAATGCTTGGCCTTACAAGTTTGGCTCTACTCATTCACAATTACTTGCCCATCTTGGTAGTAAATGCCGTTGCCAGAATCGGTCCCTCATTCAAAATGTGTAGTATTTTCTACAATACCCTCCAAACAACTTTAAAACAGCCCCCCCCCCCCCCACAGTTAGCAATCCTGGTTGCAATCAAGTACAATATAAGTACATAAGCTAGCATCTGAATATGAGCTGATACTTGTCAGCATTTCTCTTTATCAGCCTTGATTGTGTTAATATTTTTAAAGGGTATATTTGTACTTATCATTCAAAATACTCCCCCTGTGTCATACATTTTGCTCCACAGAGGAAAAAGAGATGCTTGCATTCAGCATGCTGCCGCTAGTTTGCCGAGGCTGGACTGCGAGGGTGTGGGGCAAGTGCTCCTTTCAGGAGTCGTTGGAGTTATTCTACGACTTTCAACCTGTAAGTACCTAACTGTTCAGAGGCTAATCTTCTAATACAAGTGATGTGTTGCCCTCTTAGGTGGACTTTGACATTGCAATACAAAATATGAAAATCATCAAGCTGTGGTCCATAGTTACAGAAATTCCCAGTTTATGCTGTTTCATTTGTTAGTTTAGTCCATGGATTCTACATATTTGTGGGTAATTCCATGAAGTTGGGGCACAAAGTGTTACATTTTAGCATAACTCAATACTAATTATGCTATACATATATTGTTTATAGGCTGTACATTTGTATTGAGACCATACATTTTCCTGGAAATTTTGTGCCATTCAGACTCAATTTTGATGAAGTAATTTTTAAAAAAATGTAACGGTGTCCTGTAGCATCGTGACGTGTCCATGTAGCATCGTGATAGTTAAAATCTGGTCCTAAAAGACAAATTAATGCAATATGCTTGACCAAAATTTGATATAATATGCATAATTACTCGATTAGTCAGATAGCTGAATATCTTTACTCTCCTTTCCACAGTCTTACTTTTACAAGAAAATTACAAAATGTGTCACTATGCTACGCGGTGTCCACCAAATGTAACAAAAAAGGACACCGCGTAGCATCGTGATACATTTTGTAATTTTCTTTTAAAATGAAAACTGTGTACAGGAAATTTGAGATATTTAGCTATCTGACTAATCTAGTAAATATGCATATTGCATCAAATTTTAGTCAAGCTAATTGCCATAATTTGTCTCTTAAGACCAAATTTCAAAATATCACGATGCTACATGGACACGTCACGATGCTACAGGACACCGTTACATATTGTTTAATAACTTCATCAAAATTGAGTCTGAATGGCACAAAGTTTCCAAGAGAATGTGTGGCCTCAATGCAAATGTAAAGCCTACAAACAATAAATGTATAGCATAATTAATATTGAGTTATGCTGAAATGTATTTTTCAAATATCACGATGCTACATGGACACTGCCCCAACTTCATGGAATTACCCTTATGCAAATCTACTATTTTGCTAATGTATGCTGTGAATCACAATAATTTTTTTTAATGAAAAAAAATCTTATATTACATAGTCAACATACATATTTACTTTATTTTGTGCCTGACTGCTCATTCACACACTTGTCCAATATCAATATGTCCTTTTCATTTTGATAAAAAGGGGAAAAAATTCGCATGAAATGCAAATTGGTCCCAAATGTCGCCAATAAGGAATATTCCATTCATCAATAAATATTGCACTTGACCTATGGTATTATTATATTCAGCAAGATGCTGGAAATATATCACATACCGCTCATATACATCCAATGTGATACAGGGTGTCTCCACCCCCCCCCCCCCCCCCCCATACCAAAAAGAAAAAAGACCTCGCATACTCCTTAATGTTCATTTACAATGTAAGTGGACAAAATTGTTATACTACTAGTATTGGAAAGAGTAACTTACCCAAAATAATGAAATGCAATTCAGAAGTAGTTTTTGTTTGATAATACTTTTTGCCTGGGCTTGCCAGCAATAAAATTAATTGCCTTTCAGAAGTTCCCATAGGCCACACAGTTGAAAATTCATTCAGCCAGGTCATGGTTAGCCCTTGCAAGAATAGAAAATGTAATACATGGATGTTATATACTACATAAAATACCCAATTTAGGGTATATGTTTGCAAATGAAATGTTGCAGAATTTGGCCAGGCACTTTATTATGAACTCTACCTTGAACATTGGGGAGGTGTGGGAAATATATCTGTTCTGATGGACTTCATTATACCAATGCCTCAACCCAACACTTCTGCGTAGATTATATCAAGATTTTATCGAGATGTATATGCATGTTTCTTTTCCACTTCCATTTCATTTTACAGGAGGGCACAGACCTGGCTTTCTACATTGGACAAATTGACAGGAAGCAGAGACCACAGCCCTTCATCTTGCTGATGGGAGGATCCTGGAAGAAGCAACTGCAAACCTTTGTCATTAGGAAGTTTTCGCTACACGACGCGAAGACCGAGAATACGAGGAAGCGATCACTTGTGACAGTCCCCGTACTCTGACTCCCGTCCCCATATCTATGCAGTTTTGCTTTCCTGTACAGGACGGAGGCGTGGGGCAAGATCGCTGATTGGTTGGCTGACTGGCTGGCTCACTCCTGCCCGGCATCGGGACCGAACGCTATTTTGGCCAAGTACCGTACTCGTTTTCCTCCGGACGGGACGTTCCGCGGATTTGATTATGTGCAGAAGCAAATTTCGCACACGACACGCTTAACTCCCGGCCGCGTTGTGCTTGCGAAAACTCCCTATTGTAGAGAGACAGGGATTCTTGTTTCCAACTTTGACAAAGGCTGTGGACTGTGCATTCAAAGTGCATTATGTCCTAGATGTAGAGCACCCCAATGTTTTGCTGCCTGGCAGTTCTTGGAGACAGTTGTGTACAAAATGCCTGGTAAAGTGACGTCCAATTCTGTGAGAGAGATCAGGACATACCTGAACTCTTCAAATCAGGAAGATTAGATGCATAGAATGAGATTTTCATGGTCATCAGAAGTTTACTTGACAAAGTTGACTTTTAGGTCATTCGTCAAAGCAAAGGTTTGGTATCTATGTTTTATTTGTTTATAACTCAATAAGTAATGGATACATGTCACATGGAAAGATCAAAGGTCATGAGAAGATTGTTCTATTAGTGGGTAATGTTGGCCCTTGAAAACTTGTGATAAAGATGGGCTAGAAATGAATGAAAAAGGGTATTTTGCATAGTGGTGACTTAATGAAATATTGGGCAAGATCTTCACAGGTTTATACTGAAGCATGACAGTCAATTTTCAGAAATATAGCAATTGTGAAATTAAAACCTCATATCTGTTGAGCATAATGGAGGTGACACTCTGTACTAAATGTGGCCTTCATAAAATTCAAGATGAACTGTTTCGTAGAATGTATATTTCCATTATGAATTTATTTCATTGTATATAGAGTAATCTTCATTACTGCCATCTCTATCACAGGAGTGACAGAGATGATCTTTGCTGGACAGATGTGCTGTACTTGGCACATCCCAGTTATGAAACAAAAAAAAAAAAAAACTGTATGTGTTGGTAGCAGGTATGACTTCTCAAATTACACCAGTAAACAGGAGTAAGTTTCATTATAATTACAATGTACTGTATATGTTATTTGGTCTGTTCAGATATGCTGAATATAGGTATGGAGTAGAATTTTCACAAGAGATAAAACTTATTTCTTAATGTGAATGGTTTCTCCATCTGCAGTATATTTACAGTCATCATTGTACTGTCAAGGAAATATAATCTAATAACCCCTGACTTACTATTGCAGATGTTCCCCAAAAGCATTGCAACTGAAATGATTCAAAATGTTGTTACATCAAATTGAACATTGTTAAAAATGATCTAGTTAATAGAGAAGCTGTGTAGTGCAATACCTTCAGTAATATTTTCTTAGTGGGGCAACAAAGTACAGTATTGGGACAGAAAAGCAAATCCTTAGAGGACCATTCCCTTATGCTTCGCTTATGAGATTTCCAAGCGCATGTAATAGTGACAAACACTTCAAGAACAAAGTCAGTGGTTCTAGGAAAATCAGAAAATTATTCCAGGAAATAAGACTCATTCAAGATTTATCTTGTCTTGTCAGGGTACAAATTGTATGATCACTATAAAACTGGATAATGTGTCTGTAAGGTGTGCATTGGACTGTAAAAGCATTCTGAAAAATTACATTCTCTGTGTACTGTTCATTCAGTTAGCCCTTTTGGACCCATCTGAGGGCAACTGATGGTCACCATGCACCCACACAATATGAGAAATGAAGCAACAAAATATTCAATGTGGCACAGGTATAGATAATCTCAAGCTGAACACATCCATGTTATGCATAATAATTAATTCTTTAATTATTGCATGTTTCAAATTCAATTTGCCATTGCAGTTTAGTTGAAATATTGTGAAATGTGATTTTTACGGCGTTAAGTGCCCCATTTGTATGTAAGTGGAATCAAAATGTACATTTGACAATACACTAAGCTTTAGATGAGTCGAGGTCAATTCAGCTGGGAAATCACTTAACTCAAGCATAACAAAAGCTCGTGATTTTTCCTCTGCAGTCAAACTGCATATTTTTACTAAATCCGCGCAAGTCGACACATTTTTCTCGGTTCTCGAGAACTTCGACTTATCAAAGGTTAACTGTATAAGAAGAATTGTTACTCTGTATATATTCTGAAAATGGATGAGACAATTCTTGATTGGCTCAGTTTGTTATTTGTAATAAGTTTGCACATCAGTGGACAGATTGACCAATTGAAGGTTTTCTAATGATACGCTGTCAGTGATATAGACAGTGAAAATGTGCGGAAATATATAATTGGCCCAAAAAATAAACATTTGTGTTATTGTGCTTATATACAAGTGAGTTGTACAGTAATATGGGATTAAGAACTGTTTAAATTCTAAACATGAATATTTGATATTTGCTTTAAACAACCCAGTTGTATAAAATTACTTTTAAACAACCCGGTTGTATAAAATGACTTTAAAACAACAGTTGTTTAGAGTTTTAAACAACTTTTTTTAAACAACTGAGTTGTATAAAATTACATTTAAACAACAGTTGTTTAGACTTTTAAACAACTTTTTTTAAACAACCCAGTTGTATAAAATGACTTTTAAACAACAGTTGTTTAAATTTTTAAACAACTTTTTTAAACAACCCAGTTGTTTAAATTTCTTTTAAACAACAGTTGTTTAGAATTTTTAAACAACAAAGGGTTAAAAGTTTAAACAACTACGTGTTGTTTAATTTTTAAACAACAGTTGAGCGATTCACCGGTTAACTTGTGGTTGTTTAAAATTTTAAACAACCTTGTTGATTTTTTTCTAACAGTGTAGGTAAATGTGCCCGGTCACAATTCGTTATTCCCAGGGTTGCCAGCATTTCAAGAAAAGAAAATTCCTTGATGAAGTATCAAATTTCCATGATAACTGTTTTGACTCATTTCCAGTTTCACATCAATTTTCATCACAGTTTCATCCAAAGGATGTTGTTTTGATATGCAACAAAATATCAACAGTGTTACTGACTATACTTTCGATTTTTGGGCTAATCAAAATTCCCTGACTTTTCCTTGATTTAATGCACTTTCGTCAAATTCCCTGACTTTTCCCTGACTGGAAAAAAGTAAAATAGTTTTCCCTGATTTCCTTGATGGGCTGGGAATTCTGTATTCCGAAGGTTCGTTAATCCGACTATGAAAAAAAGTTCGTAATTTTGAGAATTCGTTAGTAGGCCGACACATCGTCTTCACATTTTCGGATTAACGAACTTTATTTCATTTCCGGCATTGTCCGGACTAAAGAACCTTCATGAATAATGAACCTTGTTTCATTCTCGGATTAACGAACCTTTGGAATAACAACATTATTATATTTTTCGGATTAACGAGCCTTGGAAATAAAGAACCTGATTTCACAATCGGAATTACGAACATTCGGAATAACGAACCTTCGGAATAACACCAAAAATGTTTGGATTAACGAACCCATTTTCATTTCAAGATTAACAAAACTGCAGTTACAGTGAGTTCGTGTGTTTCGTATCAACGAACCTTCGGAATAACGTGTTTCATTTCAATTCCAACCTTCGGAATAACGAACATCACCCAATGCAGGCCCGTAGCCAGGATTTTTCAAGGGGGGGGGGGGTGCGGTCACTAAAAAAACGGACCTTCGGTACCAATACCAATGATGACACACACACACACACACACACACACACACACACAATTATATATATATATATATATTCTTTGGACGACCGAACTACAAAAGTTGTATAAGAATTTGCGCGCGAAGCGCGCCGCAAATTGTGAATTTTGACTGTTTTAATGACGTTTTAAAGTCTCGAGGAAATTTGTATTTTTGTCTGTTGCATGCAATCGCGTTACGGTATTTCATCTAGGAAATAGTAAAAACTCATTTTGCCAGGAAGTTGCAAAGTTTAATTGTGTTCGAGACTCTGCGCGCGTAGCGCGCCGCAAAATTGAGAATAGTGATTTTCCTGGTGTTGTTTTAACTTTTATTTTTCTATTGTATACCCGCGTTAGCAGGCCTGAAGCCAGGATTTTTAAAGGAAGGGGGGATTGCGTTAATTAACAAAACGGTCCTTTGATACTGTCCCGGGAGGGGTAGCGATATAAAGGTGGACACCATGCTCATACATGGACTTTCAAAATGGCCCCTGTAAACGAGTAATGATCATATGATTTTTTCGGGCCTTAAAAACAAGTATTCCTTAAATGTTTCCTGCACCCTAAAGAAGTACTTCATCATGATTGAACAATATACCATTTTTCCAAATTTCGGCCTTTTTGATACCCTTTGATTATATACGCTCGTACATCACACTTTCCATCTAATCCGTGAGAAAAAACGACCCCTATTACGCGTTTTCTTTAGCGAGTATGGTCACGGTGTCCACCTTTCAGTTGGAGTTTTCCATCCCATTGGATGCTGTTTGGAAGATGAAACATTCACTTTACTATACAGTATATCAGCCGTTGGTATATGCGAGTTTGTCAAAAACGAAAATAAATAAGAAAATTTTTAAAACAAAATGAATTGTAAATGTGAACCATTTATATTTTGCCTCCTTGTGGTAGGATATTTCCAGCATTTCCGAACTTTCAAATAATCATTTTAGATTTAATAATATTAAAGGTAGTAGATCCAGATTCGCAAACATCTCCAATATCAGTCAAATGTCATATTAACCATTATGCTAAGAAGGTTTTCTTTGTGAAATTTGGAGGTCAGTGAAATTCAAAAATTAAACATCCGTTAGCCATTGGAAGAAGTTGAGTGCAAATTCAGACCTCAGGCTTAGTGCTCAGATGTTTTCCTATTTGATTTGATCTGTCTTACTGTGCACACTAAGATACATACTGGAATGGTCATTTCTTATTTATTAAATTATAGAAGCATATTTGGTTACTAGCTGTCTCTAGGCATTTTCGAATTTGGGCTGCAAAGAGATCCACTACCTTTAAGTTAGAAGAGAGATAAGTAAATAATGATAAAATAAACAAACAAAAAAGAATGAGTTTCTTTTGCAATACTATCTGACAAACTTTTTACTTTACCATTTTACTTCATAGCTCAGCACTTTCCATTCTCTCTCATACCCTCTTACCCATTACATTTAAATGAAATACAACTAAAATGAGTTTGCGTGCCTGCATAATACTCTTTGGAAATTAAAAGTGAAAATGTTCTTAGGTTTTGGCTCACTTTAAAATGAGAACCAATAGAACTGTCACAACATGAGAAAATGTACAAGTAATAATCAACACTACATTTCCGAATTTGGCCTGCAAAGAAATCCGCTACCTGTAAGTTAGAAAAGAGATTAGTAAATAATGATAAAATAAACAACAAAAAAGAATGAGTTTCTACCGCCGTATCCAGAACAGAGCCTGAAACGGTGCAGGCTCAAGAAATCGTTTGTACTATAATACGTCTTGAAGAACTGTGTGATATCACTGTTGACTCAGACTTCTACAAAGCTGTAAGTGAGAATTGTAATCCAATCCGACTCATTACCTGAGATATTTATGAAAATATATCAATAAAGAATGTAAATTAAATAACGATGCGTCACAATGCAGTCTAACGCTCTCACAATGCTATCATACATAGGGTTTTTCACCGACTGTTTTTACTCCGGAGCTCTTGCAATATTCAGGCTTTTCCTACTATATCTTTGTGAGACGTAGATGTAAAATGTCTCAGGTTTTCGATTATAGTAATTTCGAGGAAATTTCTTTAATTTTTATCATATATGTAAACTTGAGGCTATTAGATTTTCATCCACTTACCTCTGTTCCTGTGAAAAAATGCAAGTGTAAACCTCAATGTCATCCACGAATCGCACGTACTCGGGCGGCCAGTGGAAAAAAAGAACACCGGTCACACGCGCCAAGGGCCATGGCATGCAGTGCCAATATAATAATAGCTCGCATAAATTGATACATAACATTTGTGTTTGAGTGCATGGGGACGATCCGATGGTTCATACAACAAAAGGGTTTCGTACAATTATTTTTAACATTGTTAAACGTACTCTTCCACATTTACGTAGCGTATAATGTGTCTTTATATTCATTTGGATTGTTATCTTGAGAATTGCTAAAAACCGTTATTATGAAAAAGTGGACCTTTCAGAATTTGGGGAGGGGGTGCGTACGCACCCGACGCACCCCCCCCCCCCCCCCCCCCCCCCTGGCTACGGGCCTGCAATGTGCCCGTATCTCTTTGATCTCAAAACGGGTTACTGTCCCGGTACATGGTCGATGACCGGAGCGCTGATTATGTGCTGTTGGAAATGGTGCTTGTTTGTGTGTTTATGTATGTGTGTGTTTTGTCAGAATAAACACAGACACACAGCGCATTCACCCTATTTCTTTCTCATTATGATAATGCCCTTAAAAGAAAATCCTATCTCAATGTTCTGGCATTTGTGATGAATAGTTTCTCATTTTTGATGAAGGAAATATTATAGTTTATGTCCTAACGATATTTGAGTGCGTTTCAAACGCACTCAAATATCGTCACTGATCGTTAGGACATTAACTATTTCAGTTGGCAGTCATGAGTAATACAGCTTTGATTTCGTACGATGTCTACGTTGACGTTGTAGTCCAACGGTGTCTCTGAGTTCCAAGTTCACTCTCTTCACGATGTTTGGACGTTTTAAGGTCAGTGGACGTCAAAAGAGCTATTTCTGGTTTTCGTGTAGTGTATGGATAGGACCACACGAGCAGAAATAAAGGACACAGAAGTGAACTATTCTTCATTGCATATACAGATATTTACTGCTTTTCAAGAAATTATTGATATATTATTGCCCGAGGGTGGGGTGGGGGGGGGATCTTAACGTCATGCTATGGAGTTGAGCTCAAAATCCATAGGGCCTATAGATATATATACATACATAAACATATATATATATATATATATATATATATATGTATATTATTATTATTATCATTATTATTATCAATATTATACCACACAGTGCATGAACATGCGAATGTGTAAAGGCCTATATCCGTAGGCCTATTGTCAACTTGAAATTGAGAGAGAAACGTATAGAAAATGAAAGAAGGACCGAAAACGGTCCAGTCGATGGCTAACCAGAAATCCCTGGCTTTCGATGCAGCCCGTCACACCCTGTCTGACCATGGCGGCTAGGTAGTGATAGGAGATGACGGCAAACCCGTGTGACGCCAACAGGGCCGCCCGGTCCATCGGGGGCTGCATGCCTAAGCCACGGATGTCTATGACGACTGGGAGAGGGTCCGACGATTCTGTCATATAGTTACAAAGTAGAACATGAGACCAGCACGCTGGAAAGCACTATGATGTTCAAACTATACATGGATGCATATAGGTAACCTACTTGTTGACATTGGTATAGGCCTAGGTATATGCTACATCATGTTAGGACCTACACGGATCGATGACTTTTTAGTAAATATTACATCGTAATTATACACATTCCTACGTACAGAGAGGGTAAGGGTGAGAGAGAGAGAGTCCACTCCTTCCGAGTAAAACCTACTCGGACTTCCGAGTCACTTTCCGAGTCATTTCTGTGGCGTCAAATTAACTCGGAAAGTGTCAAATTTGACTCGGAAATGGGGTCAGTTAGGTGCAATCTATATTCCTGCAGAATGACACGGATTTCCGAATCAAAAGATCACAATTTCACTCTGATACGGTGTCGTTTCCCGCATTGTAAGTAACCCATTTTGGTGTAGTAATGACTCGAATTTGGTGTGCACTTTTCTAGAGGAATGCGGAATGGAGGAATACATAGGAGTTTTCATCGGTGAGTACCCACCTCATTCACAACACTCATATAAATAATTGCCTGAAACATGGTCTAAACAGTAACTTTTATTTAGGGAAAAATGAACTTTCGACACGGACACGTTGACTGGTAATGGCGTAGCCGTAGGAGGCCTTCGATACGATAGCTCGTACCTTTTGTACGTAGCCCCGGGCTATATGCTATACGTTGGAACCAATCTACAATAGATGTGACCCTATACCTAGCTACACCTCCACTGTACATGCTTAAAATACACATACGATCTTGATTGCTAATTCGAGCTACCGTAAGGCCGCCTACGCCATTACCAGTCAAAAATACCAGACACATTGTCCATTTTGAAGACAAAAAGTTGCAAGACATCTCGCGGCCGCGGCGGATCGTCGAGAAATGACGCTTTTTTTTTTTCTCGCGGGGGTACTACGTCACAAAGGACATATGACATGTTTTGTCCAATTGTAGCGCGCGTATGTCATGTACCACGCGCTGGGTATTTCTGATGTGACTCTGCGCAGGTGTAAAACGTCCGATAACCAAAATGAAAACTCGGATTTGAGTCAGAAGTACACGGTTGGTGTTAAATTTACAAGGATCGGAGTGAAAAATTTTTGACTCGGATTCAGAGTTGAAATTTTGACTCGGCAGAAATATGAGTGCAGGTCCCCAATGAATTATTATATTCATATATCATAATAATTGTATATATATATATATATATATATATAAAATAGCATACATACTTATGATACAGGCCGGCAGTGCACGACAAAAGTTATAGTGCACGCAAAATATAACGATTGCAGACGATAACCCACTATCGATTTGATATCGGTTTTTGCTCCCTCATTTTAATCATCGAGTACTGAATCCCGCACCTCATCGACGCGATTGCGCCACAACCGCGATATGCTCGATATTATCGTTATTCTCGATTCTCGCTGGCTATGCCAGCAACTTATCTGTGTGGGACTAGACTTTCAGCGGTAGATTTAAACATGGAAGCTGAAATGAACAGGTTCGCTACTTTTACAGAGACTGATCTATATAAACAGTATCTTATAAAGGATGCCATCAAATACGCCCTATGTATACGAATTTTGGACTCCTACTGTTCTGAAAAAGGAATCAATCCTACGGATATTGAGCAAGTCAACCCAAGATTTGTGCCGCTTTCTCCGTACATTCTACGCGGAAGTGCGCCGTGGAAATGAGTAGCGTGTGTACGGTATACGCTAAGCGCCCTTTGATCACGCTACGCTATGAACTTTTACTACGACATTTACAACACACTCTCGGAATCCACTTGTGCAGCAACGGTGACTTCAATGATGCCTGGCACGAGCCTTGTGTTTAAATCCAGTAGATCCCTAATCCTACAAAACATCATCTAGTCCTGGTCCTGGACCCACAGTGCAGTAAGTAAACTTAGGCGTCTAACGTGTTACTGCTAGTGTTAGATCCATGGTAGACCTGTTGTAGGGTCAAGTGTTAAAATATACTAATGATGCACAGGATAGTATACGAATAATTTATGAGTTGTGAGTGCATAGGGCACGAATATCGCACGAGGCGCGAGATAAGCCACTGGTCTATTCAACAAGGCGCGTAGCGCCGCGTTGAATAGACCAGTGGCGAATCTCGCGCCGAGTGCGGTATTACGTGCCCCAATGCACGAACAAAATCATACATTATTCGTTTTATACAACACCTTGTCCACAATCACAGTACTAAATTAGTGACCGCTAACTCAGGAAGGCCCAAAAATAAATGTAACAATTAGGCCGAGAATTGTAAACCACCCTGTGTACTGCTTTCAAACACTCGTCATGATTCGACCACACAGTCACAGGAATCACAAACTCCGCAGGGTCTATACCAAAGAGATTATACCACAAGAGGGCGTAGTCCAGTGGGGAGGCAGCCGCGCGAGGGAGCTGCCATTTCGCGTTGTGGGAGCCGCCATTGCACGGATCCTCTACAGTTATTAATCAGTAGATGGCAGCGCACTGTTTAATGCGCTCGACTTGAATATTCGGCGCAGTGACCTTGCGTTGTTTTATTGTGACGTGACAATGGACATGTTTAAGCGTCATAATGGTGCTGATGTTGTTTGATTTTATGGCGTGAGTGGGAATGTACGCGAAACAAACGTCATAATGCTCAAGTACTGTCTAGTCTACACCCAAGTTCCCACTGTTTATTTTGCGAACAACAAAAAGGTCTGGACTCTACCAAATGGTTCAAATGATATGATATCATCGTAGAAACTAATATTTAAACAATTAACCACATTGTGATTCTGAAAATGAAAATGTGTAATGAAGAATAACATATCACTCCTGATATGATATGAGAAGATGTGACTTGAACGTAGACTTAGATCCAGTGCCAGGAGCTGAGTGTGCGCTCCCTCTTCAATTTTGGACGCACTATTTGTACGCACGCGTATGGCGACTACTTACTCTATAGGTATAATCTCTTTGGTCTATACCCATTCTACGCTAACGTTAGATCGAGTTAGGCCTGACTGTTAAGCCTACCTGAGACGTCGGTAGATCTAGTAGTAGGTCTAGACTTTCTCTATTTCCGAAAATGATTTTGTATAAAAACACAGAAAAATAATCAAATTACGGTTTCTCAACTTGAAATGAAGTCTTGATTTTGGGATCACTGTGGTCCACGTAGCAGATCAGAGTCAAAACTAAAAACACAGCAGTAGGTAGGCCGCAATACATGCAACTAGCTAGGTAAAGTAGCTGCGCGTACACGTTGGACGTTGCAGTACTCCGCCGCCGCGATCGCGACTGGTCTGTTTACCGGCAGCGCATCGCAGCGCAGCCGGCCAGCACGTACAATGTAGTTTGCTGGCGCTTTGCTGCTGTGAGCCACAGAACTCTGTGAGCGGCCGACCAGCCATGCATTAGTAGCCCCCCACGAAGCCGTGCTATAGTACCTTCGAGCCGTGCTATAGGCCCATGCCAGGGGCCTATTGTATGGCTGTCACTGTCAATGAGTTTGGTAGGTATTTTCTATTGAATGTCATGTGACATGTTCTTGGCCAATCACAATTCGACATCATTCTGAGGTGTTGTATAAAGTGTGTTAGTGAAGGTGCGGCGCGCTCGAGATTTAAACATGGAAGCTGAAATGAACAGGTTCGCTACTTTTACAGAGACTGATCTATATAAACAGTATCTTATAAAGGATGCCATCAAATACGCCCTATGTATACGAATTTTGGACTCCTACTGTTCTGAAAAAGGAATCAATCCTACGGATATTGAGCAAGTCAACCCAAGATTTGTGCCGCTTTCTCCGTACATTCTACGCGGAAGTGCGCCGTGGAAATGAGTAGCGTGTGTACGGTATACGCTAAGCGCCCTTTGATCACGCTACGCTATGAACTTTTACTACGACATTTACAACACACTCTCGGAATCCACTTGTGCAGCAATGGTGACTTCAATGATGCCTGGCACGAGCCTTGTGTTTAAATCCAGTAGATCCCTAATCCTACAAAACATCATCTAGTCCTGGTCCTGGACCCACAGTGCAGTAAGTAAACTTAGGCGTCTAACGTGTTACTGCTAGTGTTAGATCCATGGTAGACCTGTTGTAGGGTCAAGTGTTAAAATATACTAATGATGCACAGGATAGTATACGAATAATTTATGAGTTGTGAGTGCATAGGGCACGAATATCGCACGAGGCGCGAGATAAGCCACTGGTCTATTCAACAAGGCGCGTAGCGCCGCGTTGAATAGACCAGTGGCGAATCTCGCGCCGAGTGCGGTATTACGTGCCCCAATGCACGAACAAAATCATAAATTATTCGTTTTATACAACACCTTGTCCACAATCACAGTACTAAATTAGTGACCGCTAACTCAGGAAGGCCCAAAAATAAATGTAACAATTAGGCCGAGAATTGTAAACCACCCTGTGTACTGCTTTCAAACACTCGTCGTGATTCGACCACACAGTCACAGGAATCACAAACTCCGCAGGGTCTATACCCATTCTACGCTAACGTTAGATCGAGTTAGGCCTGACTGTTAAGCCTACCTGAGACGTCGGTAGATCTAGTAGTAGGTCTAGACTTTCTCTATTTCCGAAAATGATTTTGTATAAAAACACAGAAAAATAATCAAATTACGGTTTCTCAACTTGAAATGAAGTCTTGATTTTGGGATCACTGTGGTCCACGTAGCAGATCAGAGTCAAAACTAAAAACACAGCAGTAGGTAGGCCGCAATACATGCAACTAGCTAGGTAAAGTAGCTGCGCGTACACGTTGGACGTTGCAGTACTCCGCCGCCGCGATAGCGACTGGTCTGTTTACCGGCAGCGCATCGCAGCGCAGCCGGCCAGCACGTACAATGTAGTTTGCTGGCGCTTTGCTGCTGTGAGCCACAGAACTCTGTGAGCGGCCGGCCAGCCATGCATTAGTAGCCCCCCACGAAGCCGTGCTATAGTACCTTCGAGCCGTGCTATAGGCCCATGCCAGGGGCCTATTGTATGGCTGTCACTGTCAATGAGTTTGGTAGGTATTTTCTATTGAATGTCATGTGACATGTTCTTGGCCAATCACAATTCGACATCATTCTGAGGTGTTGTATAAAGTGTGTTAGTGAAGGTGCGGCGCGCTCGAGAGTATTGACAATGGTGCGACATGCACGAGGCGCAGCCGAGTGCTAACGCCACGATATAATCCTGTGCATCATTAGTTTTATAAAATGGGTCGAAAACTAACAGCATTATTCACGTACCTTTGTGGGTCAATACCAGTCAGCTACATGTAGCACTCGCTCAAAAGTCAAGATGTCCGAAGATGTTCGTCCCAAACATTTACGCACGTCGCACTCGGAAATCCCGCACACTATAAGTACTGTACGTACGTACGTATAAGAGTATACGTACGCCACGTACTGTTATGCACAAGAAAGGCCGCCGGCTGTTGTGGCAGCCCGCGGCCCGAACTAGAAGTTGTTTACAGGATTGACAGCGCGTATAGTAGCGCGTGACGCACTTGTAACAACTGATTGAGTGCGCACTGCTAGTGTAAAACATTGTGACGTACGTCAGGCCAGGGAGGTGGAAGAGAGACTCTTCTTAGTGCTTTAATTACCTGAAGAAAATAATGCACGCACACGTGACTCATTTCAGCGCTTCCAATTGGCTACATTCTTGAACCCATTTTATAACTAACGTTAGCTCTGTCGCTCGTAAGTGACGTAGGTCTAGTAGTATAACGTTAGGCCAGGGCCCCTAGACCTAATCTATCGTAGGGCCTAGAAATCGTAGACCCTAGACTTTATATTTGAATTTGGATCTTCAGGATTTTGTCTACACAGGTTAAAAAAAAAAACTGGTATTATTGCTTGTCTAGACACGTGTAGCGTTAGAGTCTTTAATGATCTAGGCTTTCGTATTGCCTGGGTATGTATGCTATTTTATATAACACATAGTGCATGACATCTTATTGCACTATAACAAGTACCAAGCACCTCCAAATTCTGAATTTGTCGGTGCTTATATTGTTATAGTGCATTCAGCCTCATGCACTATATATATAATATACATATACATATAATTAGTTTCTTTTACTATAACAAAATTTCGATGTACGAAAGAAAACTGCCGGTCCCAAGGACTTCGTTATAACGGGAGTCGCCTGTATACATCAAGCGTTGGTCTCAAATCGCGCTAAATAATAAGCACAGGGTTGGAATAATACACTCTGAAATTGTCGCTTACCCCGCTTTTCCGGTAGGAACAGCACACCTTCAGCATGGCCGGATTTTATCGGAAGGGCTTCCACGTAGTCTGCGATGAAGCACCTTTTAATCGTGGCTGAAGCGAGGACCTCATTTTTCCCTTCGCCCTGGTGGTCGACGACGTCGAACGTGAAAACGAATGGGGTGCCGACATCGTATTTGATCAGCCGCGAAAACTTCTTCGCGTGTTCAGGTGCTGGTGCTAAGCTCCAAAACGGGCCCATGGGTTCCACGCCTGTGAAACTACCTCCGAGGGATGGGTCGGTCTGAACTGTGATTGTTATGATAATGTTGCGTTGAAAAACAAAATCTTGGGGAAGGAATTAAACCTATACTGCTCCTAGTGATGGTAACTCCTGTATATGGCACATCGATATCACAGGGCGATCAGTTAGATACTCAAGTTTAAGAATCTCCATCATAGCCCATACTGTACTCGTAATTACCCCTTTTTTCCATTAGCAGATGTAAGCATTTCTTGTCTCCACACATAATCGAAAAATGTTAGCCATGAATAAAAGAATATACAAATAACTCAATTCGAATGACAGAATCATAGATAAATTAAAGCATTCTATCAAAAATTGGATAAGTACAGGAATAACCAATAAATAGATATCAGTGAGCACAGAATAGTACGCATATCTAGTAATTAAACTATTTTGATATTGTTCACAATAAGTCAGTATCGTCTTTTTATACGTATTTAACTAGGTCGATCCTGAACGTATAATGAGTGTTCAATACCGACCTATCTGAATAGTACGTCCTATCATAATTCATATGCATTGATTTTTCCTACGGGCGGAGATAATTAATTTCTATAGAAGTTGAGAATGAAGACGAAGAAAGAAAACTAACACACGTAAAAAACAACAACAAACAAAGAAAAGACTCCAAACAGAGCAAGTTATTCTCCAAGACAGTGCCCGTAATTAGATACATAAATATTGTCACTTTTTACCGTTTTATCATTATAATCATTGACGTTATTCATGGTTGTTATTGAAAGTTAAAGGAATGGTACAGTATTGGTGGAGATGAGAATTGGGCTTTTAACTTTTTGCAAGATACCAAGAAAACGCTTATGATATAGTACAGAGCATACCATTTTAAGAGGAATTCAAAGTTTATTTGATGAAAATCGCGTTTGGAATGACTGATACATCCAAAAACAAAGTAAAACAAAGCGATCGCAATTAAGTGTGGGTCCCACACTTTATCAGAATCGCTCTTTTTTGGATATCTCGGCCATTTCAAAACCAATTTTCATCAAATAAACGTTGAATTCCTCATAGAATTACATGCTCTTTCATATTTCATAAGAGCTTTCTCATTATCTCACCAAAAAATGTTAGAAACCTGAAATTAGGTCTCAACCAAAACTGTATAATCCCTTTAAATAAGTTTTATCGTCATTACCAAATTGATCATCCTTCGAGTTTCTTATAGTTTAATGATGGATATTGCTTATAATCATCATCATATAATCATCATCAGTAACAATCTTGCAAAACAAAGGGAACACAACTCACACGTTTCTAAAACTTTTGTACTAGTGAAAGAAAGAAAAATGTCGCTGGATTTTTTTCATTGATATCACGGTTGTTATTGATGGGATACCTGACATAAATTATGGTTACGTTAAACAATATGCAGGTCTACGCGCTAAAGTCATTCTACAAGAAACGACCCACCTGACACAGATCCATTGTTGTTAGCTCTGTAGTTTGCGCTGGACACAAATTTAGTGGTGCCACTCTCTGTGAAGACTTGGGTCTGGATAGAGACTAGTTGACCCGGATTGAGACCTCGAACTTGTATCTTGACCTGTTCGTCGATCAGGGCAGTGGTGGGTTCCACTGTTAAAGTTACAGCAGGGCTGTCGGCTGCGATTTTTCCCGGCGAGGACATTACGTGAGATAGGGCTACTTGCTCAAACTTGGACGAAACTGGAGCCACCGAACGTTCTGATCGCTTCTGATGTGCAGGGAAATTCGGCGACAACATTCGGTCTTCAGCTTTCCCGTGATATGCCGTAGCGCAATTCAACAGTCGCTTTATATTCCTCACTCGGTTAACTGCAGCCATAACGTCACGTACAATATTATGATTAAAAGTGTTTTGCGATGCGATATGGTGTGCGAGGTTAGTGTTCAAACAGACTTTGGACGGAAATTTGGAGAGACGCGTATAGTGTGACGCACTTTGTACCGTGTGTCATTGAGCAAGAACAACCGAGGGTTTGGTGTGTGTGTGTGTGGGGGGGGGGGGTATGGGGGTTGATTCTGGTGGCAAGTTATTGTAATTATACCGAATAATCACGAAGCATAGTCACCTTTCTTTGCATGATTATGTCATCCTTTCTACACCATCATAGCGAACGGTGTCAAATGGTGAACATATCACATTTAGATTTGGCATAGTTTATTCTTCTTCTGCTTCTTTTCTTCTACATGTATTTCTTCTTCTGACTTCTTAATGTTATTATTATCATCATTGTTGTTATTATTATCATCGTCGAGATTATCATTGTCATCATTATTAATATCATTATAAATCGTTATAATAATTCTATATGAATTTACAAAATTCAGTGCAAAATTGGAACAACTTTTTTTTTTGTCACTACATTATTTTTGCACACACGGCTCAATGACAAGTGTCAGTGCCGCGACATCAATTTCATTTTGAGATTATATGTTCCTTACGGATACTTATGCTTTAAAATAAGTGCATGTATTATGTAAGATTTCCTCAATTAACTGCAACATATTTTATATTCGACGTAAAATGATCTAACTGTAAAAAGATAAATCTGGCTATGTAAAATGTTTTTCGCATTTTGTTTTCGAGTGATCTACGCTTTACAAGCTCTGCTTTTCTGTAGATCACTCTTTTTCATCGATTTATTTACCCTTTTGTTAAACCACTGCAATGTATTGTTTACAATTATTCGTACATTTACATTGCACGTACTGTACGAAAACGTAATCTGCATTGCTTACAAATGGTTAACGATCCAATGATTTATTCATCTTTACTTTGTATTTGTATTACTTTTCTGTTGGATGGATATCAGAAAAGCTCAATTGAATTGAATGGAATTTGATTAAACTTCAGAAGAAATAGTGAGATTGTATCATTATAATGGCGTTCTGTGGTATACATGTATAGTGCCTATAGATACACGCACTGTATTGTAAAGTCCGTGTCATAAGCAGTGCCCTAACTTTACAATGTTATGAAAGGCGAGGACATCTTCATTGATGTATGTATGAAAACAAACAAACCTTTGCTTCAAGATGATACATATGTCAAAGATAATTATGAAGACACACAGAAGGGGCATATCATTGTTTCGTAGCTACTATACTTTACTATACATTGTACTACTATACGTTGGTTTATTTGTGTAGATGACAATTCTAACCATGTTAACACAATAACAAACAAACGCATAAACAAACAACCAAACCAAAACGCTGGCACATTGCTCATGAGCTCTCCAACCTCCCCCACCTCAAGAAAGAAAGAAAGAAAGAAAGAAAGAAAGAAAGAAAGAAAGAAAGAAAGAAAGACGCATACAAACCACACACACGGACACGTTTCTTTTTCAATAATCTTTATTTGATTTCTGTAATTTCACATAACAAAAACATTCATCTTGAATGTATAAACGCAATACAATATACAATCAGCAGTGTTTGATCAACTTAAAAAGTGCGTGACCCACCCGAAATACATATTACAGCTTCCATTAAACACATAGACTTCCACATAGCTACCAAAAAAAAAACCCCTCCCTACCTGCCCTCTCACCCGTCCCCACCCCCCCCCCCCCCCCATGCAGTACTAGGGTCCCCGCCCACATCCCAATCTCTGCACTTCAATAAAACATTTTTAATCAATCAAATTCCACAATGTAATTATATCCTATTATGTTATAAATCATCTCAATCATAATTATATATAAACCGTATAAGGGAAAATGCAGAAAGAGAAAAAGAGAGAGAGAGAGAAAAAAAGAATAGTAGGCGTTAACACTAAGCCCCACAGAAAAGAAAGTACAGAAGTCTGAATCCTATTAAGACCAATCTATCTCTCTACAGACCCCAGCTGCACTCTGACAATCAAACGAATAAATATCACTTGCTCATTTATTCAAACATACTATTATTAAGTAATTAATATATATCCACTTCATTAATGCAAAGCTAGTTTTCTCTCCTGATTGCCGATTTCTTTTCCTTTTCAATAATCCCCTTATTTTCTTCTGAGTTATGTTGAAAGATGGTAAAATGCCTATACTTCTTGACATGAAAATTATATGCCTATATTTCAGCAAAATAATAAAAGAATTAACAAACTTGATTTTCATTGAGCAAGCTGATAGCCCCCAAAAATATGTCTGTCCAATGCATATCACGTATTTCAACAAGATCATAATGTGAATTCATTACTCTTCATACATTATCTTTTACTATCCAACATTGCAGAAATAAACGTTCATACGTTTCTATGATTTTCTTGATCGCAAAAAGAACACAAACTATCTGCTACAAAAAAAATTAAAAGGTTGCTCTTTAGGGTAAATCACACCATGTAATAACTTAAATTGAAATTCTCTGTGTTTACAGAGAAGTGATGTGGATCTTGGTCTAAAAACATTTTTTTTTTAATTTGGTTTACTTTTTCTTTAGTATACTCAAAGTAATCATGACGCGCACATACACACACACACACACATACACACAGTGACATGGAAGCGAAGTTCTCAAAAGGTATTAGTAATCCAATGAACTTTCGCCACGGCACATAAAAGCAAACACAAGAAAGTAGACACTTTGATTTGATTTGATTTGATTTGATTTGATTTGATTTGATTTGATTTGATTGGTTCCTGCATTATATCATTGCTCATGCAGATACATACACATATATCATATACATTGATGGTACCACACATTATAAATGGATATACATAAACATAATTGCTAACAAGGTAAGTTTCTTCATTACCTTTGAAATATACAGCGATATAGTTTCTTCTCTGCCTTTACAATGTACAACAGAGCATATCAGTGATGCAATGAATAACGCAGAACGCTTGATTTGCATGCAGCCCTCGTACATAATACATAACATATAGGAAAATAGGGGGAGGGATGACTTGCATAGAGATAGGATAGGAGAAAGGAGAGAGGAGAGGTCTGTCTGCTTTCGCTAATACACAAAGTTAGATCACCTGGATCACTGAATAGTAAAACATGGCAAAGTATTTTCTCACCGAGGTACAGGTGAACAGTTACAGGTCATGGTCGGTTACATAACATTACGCAATAAATTCTGAATTCAACGAGGTAATTTCATATACAATACAATTGTAATGACATTATAAGATCACTGATATCCAAAGAGCAGCATTGTCTTTACAGCTTTCTTGAAAGAATACATAGACTTTAAAGTTCGAATTTCTGAAGGAAGAGAGTTCCAAATATCACGTCCAGCGTGTCTGATAGATTTCAGAGCCATCACCGTTGTAGGATTTTGTAGATGAAATTTATCAGATTGCCTTGTGGGATAAGAATGTACATCCTTGTTTAACTGAAATAATGAGAAGAAAGAAGATGGCAACTGACCGTTATACAAACGAAACATAAAAAGTGAATTTTGCAAAAAATCAATATCATTTACCTTTAGTGTTTTTAATTCTACGAACAAACTTGTCAGAAGATTACAGCACCTGTACAAACATACAGTATTATATAGCAATAAACATACAAACTGTGTAGAAGACCAAAATAGTAGCATGAACAAACTAATACTATTTGGGTATACATGCTTAATATATGATTAAAGGTACATCGGGTGAAAGGCTGAACTCTCGACTGTATCAGTTCTTGCACAGAGTGAGGAGAGAGAGAGAGAGAGAGAGGGGGGGGGGGAGAAAGGGAGGAAAAGGAGAAGACGGCAACTATATAAAGAAATGTAACACAATGGTAGATGGATGAACAGATTTCTATTGTCCATTGTTACTATGCATTGTGAGATGGATTCGATTATAATGAAACATTCACATTTCCATTATGGAAGAACAAACAATTTAGGAATGTAGCTACACTGTAAATATAAGCCATGCCACCAGTGATTTTCAATCGAAGTATTAGTACACAGTGCAAGTTCTCAGTTTGCTTGACTATTAGTATAATCATCTTATCATCTTGTAAAGCCTACGCGACTGTATACAATGATGACAATTATGAGAATAAACGAAGTTTACGATTTCTAACATCAACAATACCTTACATACTGTAAATCACAAAATAATACTAAATCTTGTGTAATATACTACTTGGATAATATTACCGAAATATTTTTAAACATAAACACGTCAAACCATTTCCATTTTTTGTTTCTTAACTATGACTACTCAATGAATGGTTGAAATTGGTCTTACAGTTCTACTATACCGATTTGGCTATAACAACAATCATGATAAGACATCACTCAAACGTTTTTTTTTTATACTATGCTACAAATAATTGTCTCTTAGCGTTGATCATGATATACTCCTTCTCTATCATTCTATGCACGTATTCGGTACACCACAATATCAGACATGCATATCCTCAAACTCCTACGTTACAAGTGACGTATAGCTACGCCGTGCACTATTTTGCTCAGAACTTACAAAAGGGGAGTGACCTAATGCAGATATCAGACCTTAAGAAACATCATTAGACTATAAAAAAATGTGGATAGAATACAAAATGATATCAAGATGAGAGAGATAGACAAAGAGACAGAAAGGGGGAAAGAGAGGGAGAGAGGGGACACAGCGAGACGCTGGAAGAGGGGTGAACAGGGAAAAGAAATGGTAACACTCAAATTTAGTTTGTCTGCCCTGCTGGAAAGAACACAGTGTCCCACAGTGTGAAGTACAATGTGAAACACAGTGTGAAATCTTTTCGCACTGTTAAATTCGAGCGTTAAACAGTGTGAACACATTCTGAATCACCAATTCACAGTGAATATCATCAATTAACAGTGTGAAATAGAACATGACTATGTGAAAACCCTGTGAAAAACCACATCACAGTGTGAAATAATCTTCACTCAGTTCCGAGCGTTTTCACATAGTCGACTACGTAAACACAGTGTGTACACACTGTGGGACTCTGTACGTGTTTTTTTCCAGCAGGGTGGATCATTGCCTGAACGATCATTCATCCGAAATCTAGTAGACAAATATCTTCTTTAAATCACTCTCTTCCATTCGAGCAGTCGATTTGGCGCCAATCACATTCCATATCTTGCTGATTAGAACGCTTACAAGCAATCGCGTTAAAACGGAGAATTACATTCACTGTCCTCTTGCTGATAAACTCAGCGTGTTTCCATGAAGGATGCATTTTGAATTTTCTCTGAACGATTGAGCAGTTAACCATGTTGATTTATTTACTTTTAACCCTACAGGGTGCAATTTCTGGGTTCTTCAAGAACGCGCCAACGCTAATCCAGCCATACAAATTACCACTTCAATTATAATCTCACTTCACACATTAGGAAACAGCTAGACTGTAGATTACATAAAGAACAAAAATGATATGATCTAACTCGACATCAATACGAATGGCTCAGTTTGTCTCGTATTCAGTCAAATTGGGACTATCCTTATCAAACGCAAACCCATTAAAAAACAGGAGAGTTTTAGTTGGCCTGACAACTTGTGTCAGATGTAAAATATTGTGTCAATTAGTTTAATTCGTTTTGAGTAAAGGGGGGGGGGGAATAAATTCCGGTGGCCAATTTGCACCAACAAAAATGTGCCGTATGCTATAGATGTATTATTTTTATGGCCTGTCAAGTTTTCGGTTTCAGTTTTGTCACATCGTCCCCTTGAGCCTGACACCAATTCAACAATCTACTTCTGCTCGCTATCACATATTTAGCTAAATATCGTATCAAGTTGAACTAAAAGTAGGTTGACATGAAATTAAGACTTGTAATAATAATTATAACAGTCCATCAATCAAGAAGGTTTTCTTCTCCTGCACACCATGTCAGTAATGTCATGCATATAAAGCTGAGTTACATTGTCTCTTGCTTGTGACTAGATGGTCAGACTTGTGATAGTGTAAGAGTAGAGTAAGCTATGATATGACTTCCAATAAGGAAATTGGAGATTTACAAAGCTCATGCATCAATCGCCAGAGAGGGGAGTTCTTCGAACTCATAGTTAAATCTCGTGAACGGCTAAAATTTCGAGTCATGTGTCACCTCTGTCAATACTGCACATACTCTATAAGTCATCACGGCATAGTAATGTCAGTAACACAGCCAGAATACAGTAAAAACCGATTACACCGACAAAATCCATGATTCATGGCTCATAAACATTGTCAATCAATTTATGAAATTGATTTTAAGTATGAAAAATTTCTTGACCAGTCCTTACAAATACTCAACTAAGCGAGTTACTTATGTCATACCCTCACAGTTTTTCATGTACAGTATATAGGCTATGATTATATGAAATTCGGAAACATCAATTTTTAGCTAAATACAAGTAAAAGCATGTTCAGATACAAAGATATAACAGAGTTAACATTATTTGTTCTATATAATTTTTGGGTGGTTGTAAGACAAGTTTTACATTTATACAGCTGAGATTTTGGTCATTTTTGTATATGAAGTGAATAAGAAATTATGAAAGCATGACATCGTCAGCTTGCTAGTTTGAATATTCATAAGGATTGGTCTATATAGTAGGCCCTAATTTTTTCCGAAAAAATAGAAATTTCAAAATGTCATTTTTCCTTATTTCTCATCCAATTTTTGTCATTTTTCTATCGTTCTGCAGGAAATATTTTTCTCCTTCTTTTGAAGTTTATTTTTCTGGTGTATTTCTTTTTCACTGTCGTGAATAAGTAGGATCTGGTTCTTGGTCACACATAAATACCAGGAAATTTCGGCAGGAAGTCAATCCGTCGTTTTACTGACAGGTCATGCAGCTGTCTTAACCCTGCCTGGAAAGAACACAGTGTCCCACAGTGTGAGAAACACAGTGTGAACACAGTGTAAAATCTCATCACACTGTTAAACTCGAACATTTTAACAGTGTGAACAAATTGTGAATCATCAATTCACAGTGTGACACAGAACATTGCCATGTGAACACTCTGTGAAAATCCAACCAAACCACAGTTTGAAATCATCTCCACACTGTTAAATCGTTTTCACATAGTCGACTATGTGACCACACCGTGAACACACGGTGGGACACTGTGTCCTTTCCAGGGACTTATATGTTCATTGAGTCAAGCATGAGCAACGCAGAGTTTTGCATTCTTTGCATTTTTTTTCCATTGTTTTGTAAACAGTACAAAATACCATTACAAAAAGAGAGAGAGAGAGAGAGAGAGACATCACAAAATACGTAGAGGAACAAGAATTTATAGCGTCTCTGCATGGGCGAACGCTTCTACATCAACGATCACTATGTGTTCGCTCCTTGTGTCCTGCACAGTTTCCAAGGGGCACTTGCATTATTGTAATACATGTACAATAATCTGAAATTAAAAAAGTTCGTTTTATTGTTCAGGAGGTACTTTATTGCAAAACACATATATTCTTATATACCTAAATGTATGTTGGTTCGGAAATGAAATAGGGTTTATTATTACGAACATTTTGGCGTTATTCAAACAGTTCGTTATTACTAAAGTTCGTCAAACCGACAATAGGCGATTTTACATCAGCCCGATGTTTCGAAATAGCACGCTATTTTTCTGACTTGGGACATTAAGAAATATCTTGAGCTTGGATTTTTATCGGGCTGATGTGAAAACGCCTAATGGGATATGGTTCTTGTTACGACGGTTCGTTAGTCAGAAAATGATAGGAATTCTAAACTTTCGTTAATTGGAACATTAAAAAAAGTTTCGTTAATCCAAATATGAAAAAGGTGCGTCCACTAACAAAACTTGGGAATTGCAGACTTCATAATCGTCTTAAGATAACCGAACCTAAGAAATAACTAACCTTTCTCTTCTTTTTTTTTTTTATTTACAAACCTTTTTCGGAATAACAAATCTTATTTCATTGTCGGATTAAAGAACCTTCGGAACAAAGGACCTTTCTCATTTTTTCATTTACAAACCTTCGGAATGACGAAACTCATTTCATTTTCCGATCAACGAGCCTTCGGAAAACGGACAATATAATCTATAAAATTATGAACTTTGGGAATAACGAATCGTCGAAAGAGCGAAGCTTCATAATAATGAACAAACCTTCGGATTCCCGGGAATGGCGAAACTTCGGAACAAAGAGTCTTTCGGAGTAACGAACTTTTTGAAGAAAAGAATCTTTGGAATAGCGAACTGTAACGGAATCCTAAACTATCATTTTCTATACGACTTATTGTGTGACAAAAACAACTTTATCCTCTCTTTTAAATGTAATATCCAAACGAAATAAAAAAAAGTACCATCCCATTTCACATAGTTTTCCAGTGTATGATGAGTATTCAACAAACATAATATGATTATATGCGTGGTTATCTTGTTTTTGTATACTGTAATAATTTTGTTCGGTTATAACGAAGGTTACAACGAAAGAAAACGGCCGGTCCCGAGCATTTCGTTATAACGGGAGTGCACTGTATTGTGCAAGGCAAATGAGGCCGTTTTGCAAATTTGATTCACATGAGTTGACATGGTTAAATGCCTATTGAGTCTCACACCAAGGTTCCTGGCTGAGTCAACAGTCTGTATCAGAGTGTTACTTTTTATTAGATGCTATCAATACTACCTCACTGCCCATAGAACTACTTGTGAAGTGTAGAATCTCAGTCGTATCAAATTTAAGACCATTATGAACTAACCAATTTTTATGTCGGCCATAAAATGCTGGGGTTGCAATATTGCTTCGGACTGATTACCCTTCTCTATCAAATTAAAACTTGTGTATTGTCAGCATATACATCATGCCATTCAACTCGTACTTGCTTTCGGCTGTAACAAGTTAACCATCAAAATGAAAGCTGGTTCAAGGAATGTAAATACTAAACACGTTTGTCGTTGTGCCAAACTTTCAAACAGGTCATTTCAATTTTTGCCAATCATTTGTAATCGAGGTCTCACGTTGTCAAGATGAAATATAGACCTACTAACAGAACCATGATGTATATGGCGGAGGCATGCCAGTCGCCATGTAGCGACATTTCAAGTTCAACATACATTCTACTGCATGACAAAAATCATCTAGGCCTATCACATTTCTCATTATATCACATCAAACACGTAGAGTCTATCTGGAGTGCAGAAAGCTATCTCACCACTCTCAAACTCTTGTATATAGTACCAATATCTTTCTGGTGTTTGTATTTTGAAATCAGTGATGATATTGCACACGTGCTCCAAATGTCTCGTGTATCGATCGATAGTGACTAAAACCTCCTTGTGCTTTACCCAGGCTACAATGACAGAATCATCTCGACAAACAGCTGGATAGGCTGACATTCCCTCCTTCTTCAAGACATTCTCCTTCTTCCCCTTCCAATCAAGACACACGACAGTCGATACATCTTTCAATATCAGGTTCTCCGTGGTGTGAAAGGAGAATAATTCAAAAAGTGTATATCTATCACACCTTATTTCCCTGACTGCATCACCACCCTGTGGGGTAAATACTTGGATCTTTGTCGGCATCATGTGACCTACGTAGATATCATCTCTACTCACTGTAAGACCACCATTAAATCCTTCATCACAACTCATCGTCTCGAACGTGACGTCGAGCTTCTCCCATTGTGGAGTGTAGAGTGACATCTTGTTGTTTGCATCACGTACAACACTTCTTCCATCAGACAGGAATCCAATTCTTCTGACATTGACATCCTTTAGCACGGTTTGCTGTAACTCGCCACCAGGGGAGTAGAGATGGATTCCTCCTTTAGACGATCCCACCGCCATCTTACCGTCTGGTGCACGAGTGATACAGTTCATTCTGTCTTTGTTAGGGAGCTCTACGTCTGCTTTGACATCCCACGTGTAACCTATCAACTCTCCAAGACAAAGTTCATTGACCTTCATGTAACTACGTAACGAAATCTTCTTAGCCCGTTCTGTCACACTTCTCGGTGATTGGTCGTCAGGATCATCTCGTCCCAGAAAGCTCTTCAAGTCCTCACACAGCGTGTCGTGGGCAAACAAGGCATCTTTCTCTAGCGGTACCTTCATACCGTTAGTTACCAGCTCTTCCATAGCGTTCATGTGACTGACTGTTTGACGACTCTCTTCCTTCATAGTTTGTAATTCCTTCTCGAATTTTTCAGACAATCGTTGCACTTGACATTTCAGCGCCTCTCTTCTGTCTGTTAATAGTTGTATGTATTCCTCGTACGTCTTGTCGATGTCATCATTGAGCTTTCTCAGCATAGTTGTTATTTCATTGCGTTGTGTCTCTATGCAATCGATATGCTTCTCAATGGTTGTTTTCTTTGATTTTGCCCATTCTTGTAACTCCTTGATATTTTTCATTATCCTCATGAACAGCTGTCTTTTCAAGTTGATGACCTGCTTGCATGTGCTCTAGCATGCCACACGTACTGCAAATATTCTCCCGGCAATGTGTACAGAAACAGTCTTCATCAACGCTGGGATGTGTCTTACATTTCCGTCGCCTCCTAAGCGGAACTTTTCCCGAGAGCACCTCGCTCACGAGCACCACTTCGTGGTTGGTGAATGGTTTCCAGATAGAGTGGCCCTTTTCACACGATTTACACATATTTTTCGCACAGTCCTGACAGTAGGACACAGCTGGCGGCTTTTCGTCCATCTCACAAACTGTACATGTTGGATTCTTGGTTTTCACTTCGTCGACGAGAGAACTCAGGGGTACATTTGTTTGTAACTTACTCACATCTCCACTGGGTACGTGAGTTCCTTTCCTGCATACAGGGCATGTTATTGTTTGTTGGTTTGGCTGAGTTTGAGAGACTTGTTCCAGGCATCCTTTGCAGAAAGTGTGTGAACATGTCAGTAATCTAGGTTGGTTGAACAGTGTCAGACAGATAGGACACTCCAGATTCTGGCTGCTGATTTGATGAAACGTTGCCATGGTATCTGTCTGTCTGAGTAGCAAAAGAAACACTTAGCGGTAAACACACAGACAAGTATCGGCAGAAATATGTAATTAGCATTTACCAAATATTAGAAATGGGGAAGTTCATACGAAGCATGAAGTTAGAATTGGCATTTTAACACCGAACAAAGAGAGGCACAATTTAAGAGAGGTGTGTTGATTAGTAGTGTGTACCATGTTTTACTAAGTATGCTCAGTAAAACTGATTTATGGTGGTTCATTGGAGTGGAGGAGATCACATCAACTACATGTAGTTGTCTGTTGAGCCTGTCATAGGATTTTGCTAGTTGCTATATAGAATATAATCAGATTCTACTTGTTAAGACTCCTAAAGGAGTACTAATGAAATAAAGAGTTCCATTACGATGCATTCACTAAAATACGATGGGGTGATTCGAGCAGATAATGGAGAAATGACTCTTCTCATGGTAACCTTGTATGTTTATAGGGAGAATATCCTCAAGCGATATCGTATATAAACAGAAGTTATGTGAAAAGAAAATATCAATGAAAATCTGAGCGAAATGTGAGAAATTATAGTATTTAGAAACAATTATTAATTTGGCTGGTTGCATGTGAGTAATGTAACAGGGTGTCCTTGAATTCATATCTACATTCTTGAGAGACAGTTTTGATGTGTGTGAAGATAATGGTTTCGTTTGTCTTGGAATTCATGTGAAAACTTTATTCATTTATCTCATATTACGTTAAGAGCAGCGTTAGGCACAAAGAATATATTTCTTTCTGGCATTAAATTATGTTACGGAAACTTCATGGACAAACATAACAGACAGGAGTATTTTTAGGAATGTAAAAGGAATATCTGTTGATGATGTTGCAAGGAAGTACTGTTAAAAAAGTGTAGTAAAGGAATAAAAAAGAAGAATCATTCATTCCTTTTTTGATCGATGGCAGTCAGTTGTGGTGGATTATTTTCCAAACTATGGGAAAGTTTTGACTACCATGATTTCGCTGATGGCTTCCTTTATACCAGCAATATTAACCCAAGTTTCGTTTTGTGACAACTGAATAGGAATGCTCACGTCCTGGGTGCCATCCTTGCATTGTTGATTAGAATACTAATCTTGATTTAGGTGACACTCCCCCATCCCGAAAAAAAAGAACAACACAAAACAAGAAAAAAAATATAGTGGCAGAACATCTAGCTGTTCGGCTCCTTCTTCAAACGTCCCTCATTGCTCCTCTTTCTTAAGTGAAGGCCAATTCTGGATTTTTCGTTTTCAGGTCATTAATTCTCCACAATCAATACACTGAGGAATAAAATAATAACATCCTTGATACAAGGAGGAAAGTAACGCGTGTCTCCAAAAGAAAGAGAACAAGGAAGAGGAAATGGACATCGTCATAAAATTTGACGGATGTCAACATCCCGAGGTGTTGTAACTCGATCAACATTTTGCCAGCTACAAGCGTATACGTTATCTGACTGTGGCTATCCTGACAATTCATTGCCAGCTTTGCAGATTACTTATTTATCATTATTGTTCCCGAAACTTTGTTCTCATGTTAACAACTTTAGAGGGACTAAAATGCGTCGAAATACATTTGAGGCAAATTAACGTGTCTAACAGAATTATTATTACTAAATGGACCAATGAGCTCCACAATAGAGCAAACACTCTTTGAGTAACTTTGTCCTTTATCTGGCATGCAGACACCATCAAGTTCAAGAAGTTCTATAAAAGAGAGCTGATACCTCTCTCTTGTAGTAAGTTAGAGGAATAAACGAGGAATAATCATAACTAGTGATCTTTCATTATTTGTACAACTACGCGTCAGGCACAACATAATAGGAATGCACGAGTGTGGATATTGTTTCGTATGCTTACCAAATATGCTGTACTTCCGGGTTCAATATTGCTGATTTCTATCGGGCTCCAAAGTACATTTTAGGCATGAGATCACAACCTGTTGTCTGTTTAACCTGTTGGAAGGTACGAACATAAATTAGATCGACTGTGGTCTTACTGTTAAGACCCTATCAACATATCAAGAGATAGTTTAAGGACAGAGAGATGTATTACGTAGCACTCAGAACATGTTCCGTTGAATCAAGCCGCTTTCACTTGTTTCAGTGGAATGTCTGCATTTTCATGACCTTTTCATTCTGACCCCTGATACACTTGTATGTATAGAAGCGGGTTTTTCCCACACCTAACACTGTCTACATCCAAAAATCACAGTGCATTATGAAATTTCGTTTTGTATACAGTGAGCTGTTCATGGGACATTAATTGAGCTCAGACAATAATTTCGTCAGCGAGATTTTCTGATTTCTTTCGTTAATGAGACATCAAATCATAACAAAGAGTAAAGATTGTGTGTTGTGTTGAGATGTAACTTGGTTTCATCGTAAGCTTTCTCGTCTTCTTCGTCTGAATGGAATCACAATTAGGCCTATATTCTTATTCCTTTCATGTGATTTGGGATATTTCCCACAGTGAATTTTCGAAACAAAATTACAGCAAAAATGTGCCGAGCCGATCGCCAGTAACTTGTAAGTTATGATATAGGCCTACATACAGAATAGTCCTAAAGGAAATATTTAGAGGATATGACCTGAGCTCACCACATCGGTTTTTTCTCTTCTCCCTACAATCAGACATATAACATTAAAGAGACCTACTTCCATCCAATCGGGCTGCTGGTTTGAGTTGAATAATCAGTTTTATGTATTGTATGTGGTCAAAGACAGAGGGTGACAAAAAGGTTAGCTTTTACCCAATCATTATATTGAAAACAGTCATTGATACACACACACACACACACACACACACGCACACGAACGCATTATGTCTACAATATAAGATCAAAAACGAAACTGGGACAAAGTTCATGCTGTATTTCCCCAACAGTATATTTCTGCACACTGTTTGTGAATACAGCATGAACTTTGTTCCAGTTTTGTTTTTGATCTTATAATCACGCCAACACGTGGACAACCTATATATATATATATATATATATATATATTTCATTTCATTTCATTTTTTTATCGTCCAAATTATGTATAAAAACATGGCATGGAAATTTGATCTTGTCACACATTCACAAAATCACATCGACAACAGATAAATAACAAATTACTTTACATATTATTATACATATTACATTACATTACATATTATACATATTATATATATCATATATATACGTATATATATATATATATATATATTAATCAATCAATCAATCATAGTTTATTTCCAATCATCGAAAATCAAAAAAACATAGTACAAAGTATACATGTGATGAAATAACATCGTTAAAACGTTTGCAAAAGGTTCATGTAATATACATACGAGACAAATTATAGAACAACATATAACACGTACAATATTTAGGAAAAACACTGTATAAATACTTCGTGGGCGAGCGGAAAATAAATTCGATTATGGAAAATAGTGATCCACTAAAAAGCAAAGCTTGTCGGACGTGGATCGCTGGATAAATAATGAGTAAATGATATACTATTCTATAACAATATACATGTACTTATTTTGAGATACACCGGTTGGGAAAAAAATATAGAATACCAATGCTAGTGCCCGGACACTGCTCACTGAACCACGTGTACCGGGAAAATATGACAAGGACAACACGTTCGTACATACATTCGATTACCCACATGGTATATACACTGTAAGATGCGAGACAGTACCGAGAGGGGAGAAGACGGTAACAATACAAGTCTACGAAGAACAAAAGATGGTAACAATACAAGTCTACGAAGAACAAAAGACAGGAAAGGAAGAGGAGAGAAGAAAGAAGAGAAGTCTGCACACTCTTCACGCCAAGTGCTGCGACATCAGGACAGGTGAAAGCTCAAGCATGAATTAAAACAATTTAAATTATCTAAGATTATAAGTAGAAAGTAAATGTTTTCTGAGTTTGTATTCAAAATAAATGTAACAAATTTGGGGGAATCTTTTGAACTATTATCAAAATTATTCCAAAGTCTGGGTCCGGTATAAAGAAATGTATTTTGGGCATGTGCGGTTCTCATTAATGGAAGATGAAATTCGTCGGATCGTCGCGTGGGATAGTTATGAACATGACTGTTTCGATGAAATGAATCGTGGAATATTTTAGGTAAAGAGTTACTGTTGTAATTAAACATGAACTGGCCAAGTTGAAACACATACAAATCATTTACTTTTAATATTTTATGGTCAGAAAACAAAGCATCTGTATGTTCTCGGGTATGTAAATTAAAAACAATTCTAAGCGCTTTCTTTTGCAATAAAAGAAGTTTATCAAGTAACATTTGATATGTATTACCCCAAGGAAGAATCCCGTAGTTTAAATAAGGTAGTATCAAACTAGAATAAAGAGTTAATAATGCAGATGAAGGAAGATAATATTTAATCTATTCATTACGCCAATGTTACGTGATATAATTTTACATATGTTATCAATATGATTCCTCCATGAAAGTTTGTTATCGACGCAAACACCAAGAAATTTAAAAGAAGAAACTTCTTCTAAAGGAGTAGTATCAAATGTTGTTTTTTTTTTTTGCCTGGGAGGCTATCTAAAGAATTACTAAAAAGCATACATTTTGTTTTTTGAATATTCAATGATAATTTATTTGCGTATATCCATTGTATAAACTTTTTCAGTTCTTCATTGACTGTTCTTATTAAAATGTTTGGGTCAGAGTGAGAAAAAAAAAGTAGAGTCATCCGCGAATAATATGAATGATAGTTTCTCCGAGGATCTATGAAAATCATCAATATAAATAATGAAAAACAATGGGCCTCATAAACTCCCTTGTGGAACACCACATGCAATTGTTTTACTTTGAGAGTCAAAGCCGTTGACACGTACAAATTGGGATCTTTCTGATAGGTAACTCGTGAACCACTCCAAGGCCTTTCCACGTATTCCATAATGAGACAGTTTGGCGAGAAGTATTCCGTGGTTAATCGTGTCAAAGGCCTTGGAGAGGTCCAAGAAGATACCTATTGTGCGTGAAAGTGTGTCGAGTGCGTGTGTGACTTTGTCGATGAGGGCAAGTAGTGCGTGTGTTGTGCTGTGATTTTCCCTGAATCCAAATTGAAAGTTTGAGAATATGTCGCAGGTTTTAAGAAAACGTACTGTCCTGATATAAACTATTCTTTCAAAAATCTTAGAAATAGAAGATAATAAAGATATGGGTCTATAGTTATTGACATCATCCTTCTCTCCCCTTTCTTGTAAATAGGAATTACTTTCGCAATTTTCATGCTATTTGGCACATGGCCACTTGTAAGCGATGAGTTGATAATGTCTACTAAGGGATCCACTCTTTGAGGAATTATGTTTTTTTATCAAATAGTTGTCAATTCCGTCATGGCCAGGACTTTTTCCTTCTTTCAAATTAGCAACAATCTTTATTATTTCTTCTCTATATGTTGGGTCAAAAATATAGTTTTGGAGTTAAGTGTATCTAAAAAATCATTAAAAGATTTACTAGAAAGAGGAATATTTTGAGAAAGATTTTTTCCAATTGAAGAGAAAAAGTCATTGAAAATTTCCGCCATGCCAGCGGGAGTGTTGCTGGAGGCATTGCCCCACCGAATTTCAGAAATATTAGATGAATTGTTAGATGTATTCATAACATTCTTTAATGTTTTCCGTGTGTTTTTAATACCGTTTTTGTATTTGCTTATCTGATTAACATAAAACATTTTCTTCTGCGTACGTAATAATTTGGTGAGTGTGTTTTTGTATGAAACATATTTTTTCTTATTTTTTTCAGTGGGACTGCATCTATATTTATAAAACAAATCATTTTTCAAATTTATAGATCGTAGTATAGACTGGGTTATCCACGGGAGTCTTGGAATTTGCTTATATCTATTTCTTATGTTACGCAGGGGAATATGGTTATCGATTTCGGAGGTAAGAATAGATATGAAATAGTCATAAGACAAGTTGACATCGGTAGTGTTGTATACAGAAGACCAGTCGATTTCTTTTAAACTGTTTTGGAGACTTGTAAGATTATCTGCAGTAATCTTACGACGCTTATAATAATTATTTTGTTTAATCAGTTTAATTGGTACCTGAGCAAATATAGGAAAATGGTCAGTGATGTCTGAGAGGACGATACCAGACTCAGGAAGTGGAAAAACATTACAAAAAATGTTGTCTATGAGGGTAGCCGATTGGCTGGCGACACGGGTAGGCTTGGAGATTAATGGTAAAAACGAATCAGACATTAATGTTTCTATAAATTCTTTTGAACTGTTTTGGGAGTTACATTTCATGAGATCGATAATAAAATCGCCCATCAAAAATGTATCTTTATTAAGTATCATGGGATTTTGTACTAAATCCTGCAAAACTGTCAAAAAATCATTCAAATTCGAACGAGGGGGCCTAAATTACGCCAATCATAATGTTTTTTCAATGTGGATTTATCAATTCAATAAAAAGGGATTCAAGTACATTGCTCATAACACTAATCTCCTCATGTATAATATATCTAATTTTTTTTCGAGATGTACAAACCAACTCCACCACCAACTCTCTCGCTTCCATTTCTAAATACAAATTCGAATCCGGGTAAAGAAAATAAATGACTGATGTTAGAGTTCAACCATGTTTCTGTTAACCCTATGATGGAGCAAGATTTATGATCTGGGTTTTCTAAAAGTAAGCGCAACTTATCAACATTTTTGTTGATACTGCGTATGTTAAAGTGAGCTAACAAAAATGTTTCACCAACTGTATTCGTGATCCGATTTTTATACTGATTTTCGGTCAAATAAACACACGATGGAGTCTGGACTGGATCATTTGAGTCAAAGTTATATTCAAATTCTTGTGCTGAGGTATTGTATTTATCGGATATGTAATCTTCATATACACTGGAAATAATATTTACATGATCAGATTCAGAGTGCCTTACTGTGTTATAGAATTCATCACTATTCAAAGAATTAAAAGCAAAATTTATTGTGTTAGCCATGGGTTAAAATATAAAACATTCGGGAATTAATAGCTGGCTTCCCGCCTGGTCCTAGCTCAGCAGCTACGTGGGGGTATGCAGACCTAAAAGAAGAAAGGAAACCGAATGAAACACACACAAAACAGGGAAACGAACATGAACACAGATGACACGGAATCAACATCGTTGCGGATGGTACACAAGGCCATGGCCTCGTGTACAAAGCCTAACATGAACTTATTTAACAAGCAAGGACGTGTGCTACACGTACTAAGCAGTGGAGAGTGGAAGTGGACAGAGCTCCCACTGACAAGAAAAAAATGTAAACAATCAGCTATTTACCGATATACATTTGCTTGGCAGGAAAAGAAATCATCCATATCACTGAATTATTCTTCAAACATATCAAACATTTACATGTATATGCATATAAGTATAATTATCTCGCAATCAATAATCACTAAACACCTCCGGTCTCCTACACGTCACAGAAATCCCAAAGGGGGGGGGGGGGGGGGAGGGCGGCAGTAGCCCATAGTCATTTTATACGTTTCGGAAAGTATAACAATCTCTGCTTTGTGATTTCCCTCATGGAAAACAAGAGCAAAGAGACAAACTAAAATACAGCTAACTGAGACGCAACTTGGTATAAATATATTAAAATTAACCTAGGGATAAATACCAGTTGAACACCTCATAAAAGGTGAGCACCCTCTGAAAGGGTGAAACTTTGCAGCCCCATGTGCAAAAGATTGAACTGAGCAGCTTTGGATAGTAAGGCAACGACCAGCCAACCATAAATGAATAACAATGATGTGTTTTACGTAAGACTTCGTTGCCAAAAGATATACCGTATGAAATATGTTGGGCACGTTAACTCTCACTTTTCGAATAGATTTGTAAATGGCGAGAGTCATTGATTTGAGCTTTTCTATCGAATCCAGGATGTTACGTATATAATGCCCCAAACGAAAACTGGCCTGTTACACGTGATATGACAAAGATGATAAAATGTTTCGTGTCGACCACCGTGTGTTTGGAGTAGCAAAAGAACAATATAATATAACAGCTAAACCAGGGAGCTGGCCAAACAACCTGTTAGCTATCAAACAACAATGCTTTGTTACGTAATATTACGATGACACGTGTCCCCATTTTAGCACACAATAGTAATGTTACAATAAACGAAATTCACGTTTGAATCGCAAACGTTTCGCTCTTGGAGCCGGGGTAGCAAAACTCAAAAGATTGTTACGTAAAAGACTCTTCGTGGTGTTCAAGCCAGTTTTTACACGTTTCAGAACGAATAAACAGCATTGAAATTAACGAGGGAAGTGGAGCAATAACCCGTAAACTCTAAATTATTGAGTCTATTTTTACGTAAATTACAGTGAGCGTCTTTATAATGTTTGTGGAAGAATAGCCAACAGCTTTTACAGCTTAGAGGCTATTATTTGTGAGTGGCGGGAAATGAAAATAAAAGGATCAGATGAAAAAAAAAAACCCAAAACAAAACAAACCAACGACTTCAAGGAACGTGACTGTCGGAAGAAGCAATACAGTCTATGGAGGACGGTTGGGGCGAAGACCATTAACTTCTATAATAGCTATGCTATATATCGTGATTCATTGGCAAGTTTTAGAATAACCCACATAGAATTACTTAATAAAATGGCTGAAATAAAATGATTTTGAGTGGCTAATAAAAAATAATTGTTTCTTTTATAAAACAAACATTCAATTGTTTAACAGGAGTAACATTGGAAAAAAACTGTTCTACTGTAAAATTTCCTTATCATAATTCATTTCGCTACGTATATAAAAAAATTAGAATTCATTCACAAAATCAAAGACTTTATACTATGAGTAATAGTAGCTATATGGCAACGATCAACCTGACTGTGAGCGACGATGGTGTCTTACGTAAGACTTTATTGCCAAAAGATACTATGAGGTATTGTTGTACACATTGACTCTTTACTTTCCAAATAAATTTATAAATAACGAGAGTCCTTGATTTAAACTTTTCTATCGAGGCCAAGATATTGTGCGTACATTAAGCTGCGTTCACATAGAAGTATTCGGTATTCGGTATTCGGTATTCGGTATTCGGCATTCCGTATTCGAGCACCGAATACACCATCACCCGCACCGTCAACTCACCATCTCATGTAGTGAGGATTTCTTCCTCCTACATCGCAGCAAATCTTATTAACAATTTCTAAACTGCATCAGAATGTCAGTCTACATGCTTTTATTTGCTAACGGGCAAAGCCAGACCAATATTGTCATTATTTCATAAACGAGAGACGGTATACGCTGCAAGAAAATCGAGCAAGCTCGATTCCCACTTTGCTATACTTTTCGCAGGTATTCGGTACTTTCGAATAGTGCCCTCTTATGTGAACCGGTGTGAGGAAATCCTATCGTTCGAATTCAAGCTATTCGCGTGCCCTCGAAAAACGAGCCCGAATACCCGAATAGTATACTTCTATGTGAACGCAGCCTAATGCCCCAAAAGAAAACAGACCTGTAGCACGTGACATGACAAGATGATATAGAATGTTTCGTATCAACGACCAATAGTGTAACAGCAGAAGCCAGGGAGCAGGCAAAAGAACCTGTTAGCTATCAAACAACAATAATGCGTTACATAATATTACGATGACGCGTGTCCCCATTTCAACACACAACAGTAATGTTCCAAAGAACAAAATTCACCTTTGAATTACAAACTTTTCACTCTTGGAGCCGGGGTAGCAAAACTCAAAAGATTGTGACGTAAGGGATTCTTCATAGTGCTCACGCCAGTTGTTACTTCAGGTTTCAGAACAAATAAACAGCAATGAAATTAACGAGGGGAGTAGAGCAATGACCCGCGAGCTCTAAATCATTGAGTCTATTTTTACGTAAATTACGATGATCGTCTTTATAATGTTTCATTTTTCATTTTTTCATTTTATTTTCATACTTCTCATTTATGAACATTACAACAGAAACCAGACAAGTTCTTTTACCTTGTGAACAATGTGCAGAAAACAAACAATATACATGGTGATAATACAGTAATTACATGTAATGATAACTGGTCAAAATCGAAATCGAAATGGGGTTGATCAAAGAGAAGTATGACGGGACCTACATGAAAGCTAGCTTGTTTGGCTGTAAGCCCCGAGTAATCAGTGTTTGTGAAAAAGAAACGGAGAACGGATAGAAGATAAGACCAGAATGATAATGTAAGGTTGCCAAATTTTATGTGATAAAAAAGAAGAAGAAAAAGAAGAAGAAGAAAAACAAACAAACTATACATTAATATGAACTTACTGTGACCGAGCCATCATTATTATACAGCCTACTTTGGTATATATACTATAAACTATTGTGGCATTAAAACTTTCACCAGGATATGATCAGTAAGACACAAAAAGTAACATGTACAACTATTAAGCCATTTGGTGCCTGCCGTCAAGCTCTGCATAGAAGGTTAGAGAGGGGTAGAGGGAAAGAGGAAGAGAGGGAAACGAAGTAGAATGTGGAATTGCTAATGATGAATTCAGAGAGCCCGATGGCAAGACCCTAAATGGAATCTGCAACGTGTTGACAAAATGTTTGATTGGACAATAACATACCACAGTATTACATAAGACATTACGACTGTTCAGTGTCTGCAAAATATGCACTCAATAAAAACTCTTTTAATTTACGTTTAAAGGAATATAAAGACGAGCAGCTTGTTATTTCGGGGGAGAGGTCATTCCAGTATCTAGGGCCCGTATACATTATCGTTTTTTTAGCGAAAATTGTTCGAGTACGTGGAAGGTGAAATGCGTCACTTTGGCGGGTAGGATAATTATGAATCAAATAGTTTTTTCTGAACATGCTAGTAAAAACATCCGCTAACTCGTTGGCAGAAAATTTGTACATAAACATGCCGACGTTGTAACTGAACAGATCTGATATTTTCAGTATTTTATTTTTCAAACATAAATCATTCGTGTGGGACAAATATCCGACATGGTTGATATTTCTGATGGCACGTTTTTGAATACGGAACAGTATATCAAGAAGATTTCTAGTTGCATTCCCCCACACAAGAATACCATAATTAAGGTACAGAGTAATCAAAGTAGAATAAAGATTAAGCAGAATTTGACTTGGAAAAACACTCTTAAGTTTATTAAGAACACCCGTATTTTTAGAAAGAATATTACTTAAATAACTAACGTGGGATTTCCAAGATAAATCACTATCAATAAAAAGCCCTAAAAATTTTATACTACTGACTTGATTTAATTCAGTTTCATTAAACTTAATATGAAAAGGAAGGGTTTTAAGACTATTGCTAAAAAGCATACAATGAGTTTTATCAATATTAAGTGACAATTTGTTGGCGTATATCCAAGATTGCACAGATTTAAGTTCTTTATTCACTGTGTTAACAAGAGTATAAGGATCTCTGTGTGTAAAAAATAGATTGGAGTCGTCAGCAAAACATATAAAGGAAAGAATTGGCGAGGAACTAGGAAGATCGTTAATGTACAAAATGAACAATAGTGGGCCTAGTAAGGAGCCCTGTGGAACACCACATGAAATTAACTTTAACTGAGAATCACGGCCATTTATACTCACAAATTGTTTTCTGTTTGATAAATAATCTCGAAACCAGTCCAAAGCCTTCCCACGTATACCATAATGTCGTAGCTTGTAAATCAAAATATCGTGGTCAATTGTGTCGAAGGCCTTCGAAAAATCAAGAAAAACTTCAATAGTGTGGGAGACATCATCTATAGCATGAGCAACTTTATGGATAAAAGTGAGTAAGGCATGGGTCGTACTGTGGTTTTTCCTAAAACCAAACTGGGAGTTACAAAAGACTTCACACTTTTCGAGAAATTTGTGTGTGCGCGTATATACCAACCTTTCAAGAAGTTTTGAAAATGAAGTTAACAAAGATATAGGGCGATAATTTGTCACAAATTCTTTTTGTCCTTTTTTAAAAATTGGTACTACTTTAGCTATTTTCATTTTTTGTGGAACTATGCCAGTAGATAACGACAAATTAAAAATGTGAGTTAATGGTATAACTATTTCATTAATGATGTTTTTAAGGAGAAAATTGGTGATTCCATCACATCCAGAGCTTTTCTTAGTGTTCAAGTTTTGCACGATATCTTTGATTTCTTCTTCAATGACAGGTTCGAAAAAAAGAGACTGCTGATTCTGGTCTTTTAGAAAGTAATAAAAATCAGTATTTGAATGCGGAATACTGCTGGCAAGATTAGGTCCTATGCTTACAAAGTATTCATTGAATACTTCTGCCACATCAGCTTCATCTTCAATGTACTTATCATTATTAATTACATGCCTAGGTGGTTCGATGTTATTTTTAGTGTTCAGCGCTTCATTTATCACCTTCCTTGATGTCATTTTTATGCTTGATAAATTGCTTTGAAAAATACATTCGTTTGGATAAACGTATGGATGATGTAAGAACATTGCGATAATGCACATACCGAGACCGAGTTCGACTGTTAGGATCACTTCGGTATTTGTAGAAAAGAGCATTTTTACGGTTAATAGACCTCAGGAGAGATTTCGTAATCCATGGTTTCTTTGGAACCTTTTTACGGTTTGAACGAGTAAATGGCTTGACGGGTATAATGGAATTGAATGCGGATGATAATATTTGTGAAAAGTGTTCAAAAGCTAAATTTGCATCGCTTTGGTTATTAACAATTGACCAATTAACGGATCCAAGTCTCTCCCTAAGTCTATTAAGATTAGTTTCTGACATTTCTCGAAAACCAGAATTGGGCGAATAAAAAGAGGCATTACTTATGTTAACATTGGGCAGACCAGCGAAAATCGGAAAATGATCGGATACAGCAGACACTATTACACCAAACGTGATATTGGAAAGAGAACTATTAACAAAGATGTTGTCAATTAGAGTTGCTGTGACATCTGAAATTCGAGTGGGCTTCTTTATAAAAGGTGAAAAGGACTCGGATAACATCACATTGTGGAAATCTTGGCATGCGGAGTTGGTATGACAGTCTAAAAGGTTGTCATACCAATGTATGACAAGGTTGTCATACCAAAATGTGTGTCAAAATGTGTGTCATAAAAGGTTGTCATACCAAAATGTGTGTGGATGTGTAGCCAACAGTTTAAACGGCTTGGAGGCTATCGTTTGTGGGTGGCGGGAAAAGAAAAGAAAAGAAAATAAAGCAATTGAATGTACAAACAACAACAAAAAAAGAACTTCAGGGAATGTGACCGCCGGAAGATGCTATACAGTGTATGGAGGACGGTTGGGGCGAAAACCATTGACTTCTATTATAGCTAACGTAATTCACTGCCAAGTTTTAAAGTAGCCCTAAAACCCGCTTTTAATAACAATTGTTTAACAACAGTAACATAATTGTTCTATTGTTACATAGGATTTCCTTATCATGAGTCATGTCACTGTGTATGCAAACACAAGCACATTGGACCTACATCTTCAAAAATTAATATACCAAAATTTATGACTTGCAAGGCATTCAGTGTTCATGTGCAAAGTCGAGGACTTCATACTGTAAATAATATGTTAAAGGCATAATTTACCATTTGCAGATGAAACAAAAACCCAGCATTAGTGCTTCAAAATAGTTCTAAAATGTGAGTTAGGGATAGAAACAACCACTGTAAAATTTTGAATCCGTATAATCGATGTTAAGTGTTGTTAAATACACAAAATGTGAACAATAGTTATAATAAAAATGTTTCCGGATTAAACCGTCTACAGTTATGGTTTATTGAGAAGAACACTGATATCTCCCCATATTTTAGGCTTTATTGCAAAATTTTTATATGGTAGGATGTTTTGTGATACAACAAACCTACACATATGCATCAAATGTGATATCTTGAACATTTTTGAAATCACTACTCCCAAAGGTAAACTGGACCTTTAACAGTCTAATGATGCAGCTGGGGCAACGACCAGCCGACTGTGAATGACGATGGAGTGTTATACGTAAGGCTTCGTCGCCAAATGATACCGTATGAAACATTTAATACACGTTGACTCTCACTTTTCAAATTGACTTGTGAATGGCTGATAATCTTTCTCACTAAGGCCAGGATGGTACATACATTACGCCTCAAACGAAAGTGGCCTATAACACCTGACATGATAAAGGTGACAAATTGTTTCGTTTCAACGACATGTGTTTCAGAGTAGCAAATGAAAAAATAGAACAGCAAAAGACAAGGGGCAGGCCAAACAACCTGACTTGCAAGGCATCGAGAGTTCATGTGCAAAATCCAGGCTTTATACAATAATATGTAAAAGTTTAATCAGGCAGCTAGGGCAACGACCAACCGACTATATGGACGACGATGTTGCGTTACGCAAGACTTCGTTGCCAATAGATGTAAAAAGTACAAAAAACCCAAACAAACAAACAAATAGACAAGATGTTTGCTATCAACAACCATGTGTGTTTTAGACCAGACGGCGGACCAAAGACCCGTCATCTCTAAGAATAATATGCGTTATGTGGGACTTCATTTACCAGTTGTCGCCATATCTATAGAATATACAAATTAATTAAACCTGGTAACGGTTCATAACTGACAGGCTAACTGAAATTCAGGCTTGAATTCCAAAATTACATATCACTTTACAATCTTAAGAATTAAACAATTCCTTTCGTCTAAATATTTTCTCCGAAAGAAGAAGATTGCGTTCGATTCCCTTGTAACGATCGAGGGGGAAATTTCTCACATTTCTAATACAGACGTTGGAAAGGTAGAATACATATTCTCCATATGAACAAGGAGCACGTTCTCAGACAATATAACCTAGTTTTTGTACATTTCTTAAAGAAAAAAAAACAATGGTGAATTACCATAAAGCTTATATCCTCATACCCTCTGTTTTATCAACATTATTTTCATCAGTCGCGTAAAGTGTCATTAACACTTCTTCTGGTTTTTGTCTTATGAGGAACCTGAGTTCATATTCCAATTTAGAAACATTATTTATCATGCACTGTAGTGTTGTCAGTGTTGAAGTCAAAATGACGTAATTGCGTTCAGTGGATTGGGAAACTATGTGAGAGACTAGATAAAGTTTACGTATCAAAGGCCACGAGTTACAGAGCAGAATGAGGCAGTTAAAAAGAAATGAGCAGCAGTTGAGCCTGGCGGCATTACCCGTCGTACTAGGCGGCGAGCAAAAAACAAAACAAAACAAAACAAAACAAAACAACTATAATTATATAATACAATTTGTGTTGTAGGGCAAACAGCTTGTCTCACACTTCTCCTAACTGGAATATGATACTGTATAATCACAAGGTACCTTCTTTCAGGCTTTTCTATTTTCGACATTTTACTCTAACACTGTACAATCATAAAGTGCCTTCTCTATTGGCTGTTATACTTTCAATTTATATCACTCATATAATGGATTCATTATGAGAGAAAAAAAAAAAACACATTTCGGATGAACATCAGCTAATTCTTTACCGTAAAGAACGGAAATGTGCATTTTCCTTACTTTGAAATGAAGTTTAGCTTTCTTCAGCCCTTCCATGCCGTCCAGGCTGCTTGTGAAGAGAGATTTGTGTCGTTCTTTCTCGTCTGCAATGACACGGGTGCCCCTTACAATGATTCGCGTGGCTAGCTTGTCCTTGGTTCTCAGGCCGTACGCTATGTTGGCAAGTCGTCCACGCTCTCGCTTCATCGAAGCTGGAAGATCGGTCCGTACGGTGATTCTGCGGTAGGTAGTGCTGGCTGCGTCGGTGGTTGTTGCTGGTTGAAGGGATGCGCGTTGTCGAGTACGTGTAGATGCCTGCAGAATCTGGTCTCGGTCGCTCATGCGGCCGAATCGAACGATGATCGGGTCTGGGGCGACGGTGTGGCTGGTTGGTGAAGACGCGGCTGCGTCTACCTGTTGTGCCGGTAGTATGCGAGGAAGTCGATGGGCGTTCATGAGTGGAATTCTGGCCGATTCCTCAGGGGAAATGTTGAGGATCTCTGCGAATGTGTCGGTGCAAAGTTTTACTACATCTTCATTGGAAACCTTTGGGATATCGTATATCAATAAGTTCTGTTTACGTTCATGGATTTCGAAGAGCATTAGTTTTTCGTCCAGTTCAGATTTTGCTTTCTCTATTTTGTCGAGCAGGTCCGGTAGTTTGGTGGATTCGATATCATCAAGACGGCAAGACATGTCGGTTGCACTGGTTTCCAATGCTGTGACAGTTTGTTTTGTTGTTGTTAACTCCTGTCTCAGTGACGTTACGTCGGTGATGAGCCCGTCGATTTTACCGTTTAGCTGGCGGTTATTTGCCTCGGTTGGTTTTTAAAGGGTGTGTACAGTTCTGGTCGAGGTGAAGATTTAGCTTTTAACGTTTTGTGAGATTTTCAGAAACCACTCTATGAGCTGTCAAAGATTATGCAGCTCTAAGGGGTATCAAAAGTTTATTCGATGAAAATCGGTTTTGAAATGGCTGAGATATCCATAAACAAGGTGAAACAAAGAGATACTAATAAAGTTGGGGCATGTCGCCTTTTATTATTAGCACTTTTTTGGATATCTCAGCCATTTGAAAACCAATTTTCATCAAATAAACGTTGAATCCTTCTTAGAATTACATGCTCTTTCATATTTCATAAGAGGCTTTTCATTATCTCACTTAGGAATGTTCAAAACATGAATCCCTACCTCAACCAGTACTGTGCAGTCCCTTTAAGGTCCGATATCATGGATGCTATATCATTGATGGTCGACAGCGGGTCACGGCCCGGCGCTTGCTGGAGCGGTGCGGACTCCTGCGGTGCGGGACTGGCGTTAGAAGATGTGGAGCGGTCGTGGTCCGAGTCTGCGTTCGTTTCACTGACACTTTTTTGCGTTAAATTTGCAGTTCTTCGTGTAGCCATGCCACCAGTCCCTGTTGTTTTCGATGTCACTGTTTTTGACTTCGTACTCATGGTGAAGAAATGATATCAAACAATGGAGTTATTTCCTGCCAATATGTTGTGGAATGAGAGCTGATGCGTAGAGTTTGGGAGCTCTGCAGCAGACGCGTCCGTTCAGTACCGCATGTTCAGCATGTATATGTATATATATATATATATATATATATATATATATATATATATATTACCTACGTGTTACAATAGGATACTAGTACTACCTCTTGTATTTTACCTATCAGTCATCAATATCAAGGAAGGATGGACTAATGCATGAGGAGCATTACGATCTAAATAACCTCACCTGGTTTATTTTTCCTTTATACCGGGTATTTACAGAGAAACAGAATGAAAAAAATAATATACATATACATCCCGGGCCCTGTTTTATGAAGTTATAATTATTGATTATATGGTTGAATTCTATCATAAGTCTAGAGCAGCCTGTTTGGCAAGGGGATTTTCAATCGATTTCATCTTTTTATAAAACGGGCCCCTTGGGATACTAGTAAATGTCGGACCACCAAATGAATAATAATAATAATGATAAAAACTCTATACACGAAAGATTCTATAGCAACAGCATATGATGTCAAAAATATTTTTCAAAAAGGCGATACTTACTAATAACTTTCTCATTTAATTCAAGAAATCATTGAATTGACATTTGGATGTTTAAAAAGAATTTGCGATCCAATTATTAAAGATAAAAGCAAAATAAAAATGGCCATAGAAGCAAAAACAACACGCACTAAAACCCAAAACAGCAACAGCGCAACATAGAATAATAAAGAAGAATAGAGTAAAAAAAAAGATATCAAAAGAATGTGAACTTGATTGGATTCAATTTCATTTCTGCATTTATTTTCAGCAAACAAATGCACATGCTCTGGAACACGGGGCCCTGGTACATAAGTAAATGTGGAACCACCAAATTAAAAAAAAAACACTCTATACATGAAAGATTTATATCAACAGCATAAATGATGTCAAAACTATTTTTACTAAGGCGATACTGACAAATAAATTTCTCATTTAATTCAAGAAATCATTGCATTAACATTTCAATGTTAAAAAAGAATTTGTGATCCAGTAATCAAAAATTAATGGAAAATAAGAATTGCCTTAAGGACGAAAACAACAAGCACACCCTCCCCCAGAAAAAGTACAACAACGACAAAACATGCAAGAATAAAGAAGAATAGAATAAAGAAGATATCAAAAGAATGTTTACTAAATTGGTTACATTGATTACAACATACTGATAATCTAAAAATAAAAAAGAAATGAAGGATATCTTCTCGTTAATATGCTATAACACTTTCAGCTCTATTGAAATGATTTGAAGAATAATCCTTCGCAGAAATATTGCTCAATCATTCGTTTGAGGAAGACACTGTCACACTATTATAAAGACGCTATATATCACACAAATACAACGCTCTATGATATAGAAAAAGCAGGGTTTTTTTTGTACATAACGGAATAGAAGTTTGTATGTTAGCCAATATGTTACTTTTTATGAGCACTGTCCACTGATTGCCTCACAGAAAAGTAAAAACTTGACTAAAAGGAAGAATAAGAAGGAAGTTTTTTTCTTTTTCTGGTTACAATATGCTAGTATGCATGTGTTTGTGTTTGCTTCATAAGCCCCTATAGAATAGGTCAGATGAAAATGATAATATTCTACTATTTAATGCTGAAATTACACTATTTCTTCATTCATTTCTGTTTATTCGTTTGTTTGTTTCATTTCCATCTGAGAAGATGGCTGGATAGCCCATATTCAGCTGCACTACAAGAGCTGCCCTGGGGTCCAGTTGGGTGTGAGGCGGGAAAATTTCACCGGGTTTATAATTGTGCACCCTGCTATTTGATAATGTGATGAATAATAAAACGGGAACTTTTATATGCATAGATGATTTGTGACTCTCAAACAAGGAACTGAGTGTTTTGTCTCTTACTAGAAGGGACGGAATGATTACACATATACTGCTCAGTTACACTCCGGGAAGCGAACCCGGTTCATATGGATCTGGAGGCAGACACACTACCGTCCTTGCAGATTACTCAATGCATACATTTGATTAAACTATGAATACATGCATTGCTGCACAATGATTTTATAGGGAAAGATATGTGCCATGGGGTCAGGTCAATTGAAAATGTTGAATTGTCACAATATTTCCCAACATATATCTTTAAAATGGCTCAACGTTTTACATACACTTGATTATACTGTAAATACATGCATTGCTGCACAATGGTTCTACAAGGAAAGATTTGGACCAATGGGTCAGGTCAACTGAAAATGTTGAATTGTCACTATAATGCCCAAAATATATCTTTAAAATGGCCCAACGTATTGGCGTGACAAGTAGGTATTACCAGTTATTGACTATTATACTGTGGACCATGGGGTCATAGGGCGGAGGGTGGGAGGTCAAGTGAAAATGCCCAAATTCCCGAGTACAGTCCGACCTCTTTCATCTGGCCTCCGTTTATCCGGATCTCTCTATTATGTGGAAGCGATCTCGCGTCTAATAATTACGGGAAGAGGGGGGATTTCCATCTCAAACAAAATTTCTACTCAAACTAACATGGATTACATAATACCTCAACATAAGTAAAATAAATTCAATTCAAATTTTCATCTAAATAACATGCATTAAGACATTCACTACCCCAAAAATCACCGCAAGAATATGGACAGAAAACTTTTCATTAACTCAGGGCACGGTACAGGCGATTGTTCATCGAACAAATTATTAGAGAATTCTAAAAACAGACCAGCTGACGAGGATGTGACGTGTTCACGCAAAATTTAAACATGTCAGCCCTACTGTACATGATGAAGCTATCATTATTGGTCGACAGCTGCGTGTCTCGAACATTGAGGCTTCCATATCCGGCCTAAGCCCTTATCCGGATGAGCGCCGGTCGCGACAAGTTCGGATAGGAGAGGTCTGAATGTAATAATAACAAACCGTATTTGTATAGCGCATATCACGCACACACACACACACACACACACACACACACACACAAATAGATTGATGTCTCTATGCGCATGGAAAAGAAGGGAAAAAGATATAGAGGTAAAATGAACATGAGAGAGAAAGAGAGAGAGAAAAAAAGAGGGAGAGAGAAGTGGAGATTTAACGAGATGAAGAAGAGTGACAAAACAGCGACATACAGCGTAAAACCTATTCCATGCATTGACAAGTTAAAGAGATGTGTTTTCAAAAGAATCTTAAAATCATATCTTTAAATTGTATTGGCCTTCTTGAGATGCGTGGGTAGTTTTGCATCATAAAAATGTGTTGATATTGTGGGGGGTGTAGGCCTTAAAAATGAACTGAGATTGAAGATTGCTTGCTGGACGATACTAAGTTATTATTTGTCGTAGATTAGTAGGACCTAGTTCCTGCACACACAGAAATCGATGGTTAATTTCTTTAAGTCAATCCGTTTCTTTACTGGCAGCCAATGCGGCTGTCTTAAAAGTAGACTTACATGCTCATTAACTCAAGCACGAGTAACCAATCCAGCCGTAAAGTCTTGTATTTGTTTGCAACTTTTAAGATTTCATTGTTGGTATACCCATGGACTTTTGTTGTAGGTCCATGGTATACCATACAACATACCATTACAAATATCAAGACGAGATATTATGTGACATGTACAAGTCTCTCTGTTGACTTTTTAGAAAGGAATGGGGGAATCAAATTCAGTCTTGTGCAAGGCAAATGAGGCCGTTTTGCAAATTTGATTCACATGAGTTGACATTGTCTAATGCCTATCCAGTCTCACATCAAGGTTCCTAGTAGAGTCAACAGTCTGTATCAGATTGTTACCAAATGAGATGCTATCAATCCTACCACACTACCTAGAATTACTTGTAAAGAACCTCAGTCTTATCATAAAAGATCATTATGAACTGACCAAATTTTTATGTCTGCCATACAAGCCTGGGATTGCAATTTCGTCAGACTGATTACCCTTATGATATTATTAACTCTCTACCAAATGTAAACTTTTGTGTCGTCAGCATACATCATGCCATTCGACTCGTACTTGCTCTTGGCTGTAGTAAGTTAACCATCCAAATGAAAGCTGGTTCAAGGAATGTAAACACTCAACACATTTGTGGTTGTGCCAAACTTTCAAACATGTCATTTCATTTTTTTTTGGCCAATCATGTGAAACTGTCGTTTAACATTGGCAAGATGAAATAAATTATAGACCTAATGAGATAACCGTGCTATATGGCGGAGGCATACCAGTCGCCAGAGCGACATTCTAGTTGAACATACATGCTACTGCATGACAAAATCTAGGCCTATCACAATCTACGTTATATCACATCAAATATGTAGAGTCTATCTGGAGTGCAGAAAGCTATCTCACCACTCTCAAACTGTTGTAGATAGTACCAATGTCTGTTCGCTGGTTTTTGTATTTTGAACTCAGTGACGATAGTGTCCATGTGCTCCAAATCTCTCGTGTATCGATCGATACTGACGAGACCCTCCTCATCCTTCACCCAGGCTACAATGACCGAATCATCTCGACAAACAGCCGGCCAGGAAGACATACCCTCCTTCTTCAATACATTCTCCTTCTTCCCCTCACCATCAAGGCACACGACACCTGATGCATCTCTCATTATCAGCTTCCCCGTGGACTGAAAGGAGAATATTTGCTCAGGTATGATATTATATCCATGCCACATTACTTCCCTTACTGCCTTTCCACCCTGTGGGGTAAATACCTGGATCTTCTTGAGCTTCCTATAACCCACGTAGATATTATCATCTTTATCCAGAGTGAGACCACCATACCCTCCTTCATCAACACTCATCGTCTCGAACGTGACGTCGAACTTCTCCCACTGTGGAGTGCATAATGACATCGTGTTGTTTGTACCACGTACGACACTTCGACCATCAGACAGGAATCCTATTCTCCGGACACTGACATCCTTCAGCACAGTCTGCTGTAACTCGCCATCAGGGGAGTAGAGATGGATTCCGCCTTGACCCGATCCCACCGCCATCTTACCGTCTGGTGCACGAGTGATACAGTTCATGCTGATTTTGCGAGGGAGCTCTACGTCTGCTTTGACAGTCCACGTGAAACCTTCCAACTCTCCGAGAAAAAGTTCATTGACCTTCACGTATCTACGGAATGAAATCTTCTTAGCCCGTTCTGTCACACTTCTCGGTGATTGGTCGTCAGGATCATCTCGTCCCAGAAGGCTCTTCAAGTTCTCGCACAGCGTGTCGTGTGCAAACAAGGCGTCTTTCTCTAGCGGCACCTTCATACCGTTAGTTACCAGCTCTTCCATAGCGTTCATGTGACTGACTTTTTGGCGACTCTCTTCCTTCATAGTTTGTAATTCCTTCTCGAATTTTTCAGACAATCGTTGCACTTGACATTTCAGCGCCTCTCTTCTGTCTGTTAATAGTTGTATGTATTCCTCGTACGTCTTGTCGATGTCATCATTGAGCTTTCTCAGCATAGTTGTTATTTCATTGCGTTGTGTCTCTATGAAATCGATATGATTTTCAATGGTTGTTTTCTTTAATTTTGCCCATTCTTGTAACTCCTTGATATTTTTCTTTACATTATCCTCATGGACAGCTGCCTTTTCAAGCTGATGGCCTGCTTGCATGTGCTCTATCATCTCACCCGTACTGCAAATATTCTCCCGACAATGGGTACAGAAACAGTCTTCATCAACACTGGGATGTTTGTTATATTTCCGTCGCCTCCTAAGCGGAACTTTTCCCGAGAGCACCTCGCTCACGGGCACCACTTCGTGGTTGGAGAACGGTAGCCAGGCAAAGTGGACTCTCTCACATGATTTACACATATTTTTCGCACAGTCCTGGCAGTAGGACACAGCGGGCGGCTTTTCGTCCGTCTGACAAACTGTACATGTTGGATTCTTGGTTTTCACTTCGTCAACGAGAGAACTCAGTGGTACGTTTGTTTGTAACTTACTCACATCTCCACTGGGTACGAGAGTTCCTTTCCTGCATACAGGGCATGTTATTCTTTGTTGGCTTAGCTGAGTTTGGTAGACTCGTTCCAGGCATCCTTTGCAGAAAGTGTGTGAACATGTCAGTGATTTAGGTTCGTTGAACAGTGTCAGACAGATAGGACACTCCAGATTCAGGCTGCTGATTTGATGAAACGTTGCCATGGTATCTGTCTGTCTGAGTAGCAAAAGAAACACATAGCGGTAAACACACAGACAAGTATCGGCAGAAATATGTAATTAGCATTTACCAAATATTAGAAATGGGGAAGTTCATACGAAGCATGACGTTAGAATTGGCATTTTAAAACCGAACAAAGAGAGGCACAATTTAAGAGATGTGTGTTGATTAGTAATGTGTACCATGTTTTACTAAGTATGCTCAGTAAAACTGATTTATGGTGGTTCGTAGTTGTCTGTTGAGCCTGTTATAGGATTTTGCTAGTTGCTATAAAGAATATAATCAGATTTTACTTGTTAAGACTCCTAAAGGAGTACTAGTAAAATAAAGAGTTCCATTGCGATGCATTCACTAAAATACGATGGGGTGATTCGAGCAGATAATGGATAAATGACTCTTCTAATCGTGACCTTTAGTATCGGGAGAATATCCTCAAGCGATATCATATATAAACAGAAATTATGTGAAAAGAAAATATCAATGAAAATCTAAGCGAAATGTGAGAAACTATAGTATTTAGAAACACAATTATTAATGTGGCTGGTTGCATGTGAGTAATGTAACAGGATGTTCTTGAATTCATATCTACATTCTTGAGAGACAGTTTTGATGTGCGTGAAGATATTGGTTTCATTTGTCTTGGAAGTTATGTGAAAACTTTATTCATTTATCTCATATTACGTTAAGAGCAGAGTTAGGCACAAAGAATATATTTCTTTCTGGCATTAAATTATGTTACGGAAACTTCATGGACAAACATAACCGATAGGAGTATTTTTTAGGAATGTAAAAGGAATATCTGTTGATAATGTTGCAAGGAAGTTCTGTTAAAAAAGTATAGTAAAGGAATAAAAAAGAAGAATCATTCATTCCTTTTTTGATCGATGGCAGTCAGTGTTGTGGTGGATTATATTCCAAACTATGGGAAAGTTTTGACTACCATGATTTCGCTGATGTCTTTCTTTATACCAGCAATATTAACCAAAGTTTCGTTTTGTGACAACTGAATAGGAATGCTCACGTCCTGGGTACCATCCTTGCATTGTTGATTAGAATACTTATCCTGATTTTGGTGACACTCCCCCATCCCGAAAAAAAGAACAATACAAAAACAAGAAAAAGAATATAGTGGCAGAACATCTAGCTGTTCGGCTCCTTCTTCAAACGTCCCTCATTGCTCCTCTTTCTTGAGTGAAGGCCAATTCTGGATTTTTCGTTTTTAGGTCATTAATTCTCCACAATTAATACATTGAGGAATAAAATAATAACATCCTTGATACAAGGAGGACAGTAACGCGTGTCCCAAAAAGAAAGAGAACAAAGAAGATGGAATGGACATCGTCATAAAATTTGACGGATGTAAACATCCTGAGATGTTGTAACTCGATCAACATTTTGCCAGCTGCAAGCGTAAAGTGTATACGTTATCTTACTGTGGCTATCCTGACTATTCATTGCCAGCTTTGCTGATTACTATTTGTTTTTGTTCCCGAAACTTTGTTCTCATGTCAACAACTTTAGAGGGACTAAAATGCGTCGAAATACATTTGAGGCAAATGAACATGTCTAACAGAATTATCATTACTATTACAATGGACCAATGAGCTCCACAATAGAGCAAACACTCTTTGAGTAACTTTGTAACATGCAGACACACTGATCAAATTCCAGAAGTTCTATAAAAGAGAACTGATACCGTTCTCTTGTAGTAAGTTAGAGGAATAAACAAGGAATAATTATATCTAGTGATCATTCATTATTCGTACAACTACGTGTCAGGCACAACATAGAGGAACACACGAGTGTGGATATAGTTTCGTATGCTTACCAAATATACTGTACTTCCGGGTTCAATATTGCTGATGTATATTGGGCTCCAAAGTATATTTTAGGCATGAGATCACAACCTATTGTCTGTTTAGCCTGTAGGAGGGTACGACCATAAATTAGATTGACTGTGGTCTTACTGTTAAGACCCTATTCAAATATTAAGAGATAGTTTCACTAAGGACAAAGAGATGTATTACGTAGCACTCAGAACATGTTCCGTTGATTCAAGCCGCTTTCACTTGTTTCAGTGGAATGTTTGCATTTTTCATGACCTTTTCATTCTGACCCCTGATACACTTGTATTTATAGAAGCGGGTTTTCCCACACCTAATACTGTCTACATCCGAAAATCACACCGCATTATGAAATTTCGCCTTGTGTACACTGAGCTGTTCATGGGACATTAATTTTATCAGCGAGATTTTCTGATTTCTTTAGTTAATGACACTTATCAAATCGTAACAAAGAGCAAAGATTGTGTGCTGTGTTGAGATGTAATTTGGTTTCATCGTAAGCTTTCTCGTCGTCTTCCTCGTCTGAATTGAATCACAATTAGGCCTATATTCTTATTCCTATTATGTGATTTGGGATATTTCCAAGAATGAATTTTCGAAACAAAATTACAGCAAAAATGTGCTGAGTCGATCGCCAGCACAGTAACTTGTATGAAGTTATGAGATAGGCCTAGTATATAGTCCTAAAGGAAATATTTAGAGGAGATGACCTGAGCTCATCACATCGGTATATTCTCTAAAGTCTCCCTACAATCAGACATATAACATAAAGAGACTTACTTCCACCCAATCAGACTGCTGGCTTGAGTTAAATAATCAGTTTTATATATTGTATGTGGTCAAAGACAAAGGATGACAAAAAGGTTCACTTTTACCCAATCATTGTATTAAAAACAGTCATTCACACACACACACACACACACACACACACGAACGCATAAGGTCTACAATATGTGTATGTACAATATAGGAATGTGTATACGAATATATATATATATATATATATATATTTATATATATATAGGCCTATATATATATATATATATATATATATATATATATTACCTACGTGTTACAATAGGCTATACTAGTACGTTTTGTATTTTAACTTTCAGTCATTAACATCGACGAAGGATGGACTAATGCATGAGGGGCATTACGTTCTGACAAACTCGCCTGGTTCAGTTTTCCTTTATACGGAGTATTTACAAAGAAACAGAATGGAGATATATATATATATATATATATATATATATATATATACATCCCGGACCCTGTTTTACGAAGAGTTATAATTGATTATATAGTTGATTTCAATCATAAGTTTATGGCAGCCTGTGCGGTAAGGAAATTTACAATCGATTTCATCTCTTGATAAAACGGGGCCCCGGCACACTAGTAAATGTCGGGCCACCAAATAAAAACAAAAAAAAATCTATACATGAAAGATTTTAGGGCAAAAGCATATGATATCAAAACTATTTTTCAACAAGGCGATACTTACGAATAACTTTCTCATTTAATTGAAGAAATAATGGCATTGACATTTCAATGTTTCTGATCCAATAGTCAAAGATATATAAAAATAAGAATTGCCATAAGAGCAAAAACAAAACTTACAAAAACCCCCAAAACAAAACCAACAACAAAACATAGAATAATAAAGAAGAATAGAATAAAAAAGATATCAAAAGAATGTTAACTTGATTGGATTCAATTTTATTTCTGCATTTATTTTCAAACAAACAAATACATATGCTTTGGAATGATACAACGTGTATTCACACATAAAGTTGTAAGAACTAGATCACAAATGAATAACTTTGTAAAGCACATATACTTATGAGGAGCTTTATGCCATTTCATAATCTAGGAAAATTGTGGATTTATTATTACAACATTACTGATAACATTTAAAAAAAGAAATGAAGGATATCTCCCTATTAATATGCCATATAACACTTTCAGCTTTAATGAAATGCTTTGAAGAATAATCCTTCGCAGAAATATTGCTCAATCATTGATTTGTTTGAGAAATACACTGTTACACTTTTATAAAGACTCTACCTCAATCAAATGCAACGCGCCACAGCAGAGAAATAGCCGATTTTTTTTTTTTTTTGTATATAGCGGAATAGAAGTTCGCATGTTGGCCAACATGTTACTTTTTAAATGAAAGAAAGAAAGATATTATTCAGAGGGGTGAAGGTTCAGGTGCAGGTTTCTTCACTTTGTCTCCCTCTACATAATAAATTTGTTAAGATCGCAACTGCTGATCTGTAAATTAACAAACATGTCGGAAAAACAGAAACCAGTGGGACTCGAACCTGTCATCTACTGCTTTCCGAAAGAAATATGATCTTTCTTTCTTTCTTTCATTTAATATGCCTTGTCCGCCTTGGACTACTTAACATAACAATGTTGGAATTTCGGAGCTTGGGTATTTGTTCCATGTTCATCGTGTCACGACCGGCAACCAGGGACAGCCTGGTGGTAGTGTCGCTGCCCGGAAAGCAGTTATAGATGACAGGTTCGAGTCGCACTGGTTCCTTTTTTCAGACATGTTTGTTAATTTACAGATCAGCAGATGCGATCTTAACAAATTTAATATGTAGAGGGAGACAAAGTGAAAAAAAACTGCACATGTTACTTTTTATGAGCACTTTCCGATGATTGCCTCACAGAAAAGTAAAAACTTGACTGAAAGGAAGAATGAGAAGGAAGTCTTTTCTTTCTGGTTACAATATGCCAGTATGCATGTGTTTGTGTTTGCTTCATAAGCCCCTACAGAACAGGTCAGATGAAAATGATAATATTCTACTATTTAATGCTGAAATTACACAATTTCTTCATAAATTTCTGTTTATTCGTTTGTTTGTTTCATTTCCATCTGAGAAGATGGCTAGATAGCCCATATTCAGCTGCACTACAGAGCTGCACTGGGGTCCAGTTGGGTGTGAGGCGGGAAAACTTCAGTGGGTTTATAATTATGCACCCTGCTATTTGATAATGTGATGAAAAATGAAACGGAACTTTTATATGCATATATGAGTTGTGACTCTCACACTCAGAACTGAGTGTTTTACCTCTTGCTAGAAGGGACGGAATGATTACACACATAATTGCTCCGTTAGACTCAGGAATCGAATCCAGTTCCTTTGGATCTGGAGGCAGACGCACTACCGACGGAGCCAAAGCACCGTCCTTGCAGATTACTCAATGCATACACTTGATTAAACTATAAATACATGTATTGCTGCACAATGGTCCTATAGGGAAAGATTTGGACCAATGGGTCAGGTCAACTGAATCTGTTGAAATGTCCCAATATTTCCCCAAATATATCTTTAAAATGGCTCAAAATATTGGCTTGACAATTAGATATAACCAGTTAATGACTATTACAGATACTGTGGACCATGGGGTCAAAGGGCAGAGGGTCGAAGGTCAAGTTAGTGAAAATGCCCAAATTCCCGAGTACAGTCCGACCTCTCCTATCTGGCCTCCCTTTATCCGAATCTCTCTATTATCCGGACGCGATCTCGCGTCAAATAATTTCGGGAAAGAGGGGGATTTTGATCTCAGACAAAATTTCTGCTCAAACTAACATGAATTACATGTTATTCCCAACATAAGGAAAACACATTCAATTCAAATTTTCTTCAAAATAACAAGCATTCAGACAACCACTATCCCCAATTACCATATGAATGTGGACAGAAAACTTTTTATTCACATCAGATTTTCTTCTAGTTAACATCCATTCAGACATTCACTACCCTCCCCCCCCCCATTACCACATGAATATGGACAGAAAACTTTTCCGTCACATCAAATTTTCATCTAAATAACATGCAATCAGACATTAATTGTATCCCAAATCGCCGCAAGAATATGGACAAAAAATCTTTTCATTAACTCAGAGCACGGTACAGGCGATTGTTCATCGAACAAAATATCAGAGAATTCTAAGCACAGACCAGCTGACGAGAACGTGACTTGTTCACGCAAAATTGATACATGTGTATTATGTGGCTACCTTTGGTAGGGAGCTGCGTGTATTTAACATTGAGTTTCCTATATCCGGCCGAATCCCTTATCCGGATGAGCACTGGTCCCGATATGTGCGGACAGGAAAGGTCGGACTGTAATACATGTATTTGTATAGCGCGGAAATGAACATGAGAGAGAGAGAGAGAAAAAAAAAAAGGAGGGAGAGAGAAGAGGAGATTTCACGAGATGAAGAGTGACAAAACTGCAACACACAGCGAAAAGCCTGGTCCATTGACAAGTTTAACAGAAGTGTTTTAAAAAGACTCTTAAAATTATTTACCGTATTGGCCTCCTTGAGATACGTGGGTAATTTGTTCCATAGCTGCCAGATGGAAGGATTTTGCACCATAAACATGATACAAATTTGGTGATATCGTAAGGGTGTACAAAAGAAATTATTTTGAACTGAGAGCGAAGATCTCTTTACCGGACGATACTTTGTTATTGATTGCCGTAGATAAGTAGGACCTAGTTCTTGCACACACATAAATACCATAATTATTATTTTGAAGTCAATTTGTTGCTTTACTGGCATCCGATGCAGCTGTCTTAAAATTAGACTTACATGCTCATTAAGTAAAACACGAGTAACCAACCAGTCGCAGAGTTTTGTACTCTGTGCAACTTTTAGATTCCAGTGTTCGGTATAGACAATTTAAAATAACATTAAAGATAAAGACGAGACATCATGTGAGCACGTACAAGTCTCTCGGTTGACTTTGTAGAAAGGAATGGACGGATCAAAATCAGTCTTGTGAAAGGCAAATGAGGCCGTTTTGCAAATTTGATTCACATGAGCTGACATTGTCAAATGCCTATCCAGTCTCACACCAAAGTTCCTGGTAGAGCCAACAGTCTATATCAGTGTTACTTCTAATTAAATGCTATCTATACTACCACACTGCCTATAGAACTACCTGTGAGGTGCACAATCTCAATCTTATCAAATTTAAGACCATTATGAACTGACCATTTTTTATGTCGGCCATAAAATGCTGGGGTTGTAATTGTCGTGAAGTGGGTCGACTTCTCGGGGTATATGGAATGTTGAGGTCCACGGGGTTCACACCAATGAGGATGTCGGAACACTTCGGTTAAAGGAACTTGGGCCTTTAATGTTTCTGAATGACTCAAGAAACCAAAACAAAACAAAAAACCCTGCAAAGCAGAGAAACGAAAATAACAAAAGCGATTATCAACACATATACTGAACCACGCAGTGTAGCTACTAGCACTGTTATTATACACAATACTAATACGACAACAACAACGATATAAATCAAACTATAAACACATTTCTTCACTTTGAAAACTTAAAAGTAAATGACCAAAATTTAAATGTGGATTAGCTTTTGTCCTAAATAAAATTCTCTCGTTTCCTCTATTGTCAGAAATACGTAAACCAAACAAAATCTGCAATTATAACCCTTTGCATGTGTCTGCTCATCACGATGCAACAAACTGTTTTCATGATTAACATATCGATGTAATCTTTCAACTAATTTCTTTTGTCTAAACATGCGTCAAAAAGCAATTAAATCAATACCATAATTCTTTAACTGTTACGTCAATATCCCATATCATCTATCATTGTTGCATAAACTATTTAAAGCGCACGACTATGCAAATGAATCTTTTATACGACACAGGCTATTTACACATGTATCTCATATACCGATAACCACCTAACTCAATGTACGCTTCTCAACTGGCGATCCCAAATCCTATACGAGTATGATTTGCAAGCGGATTAATATCTATACTACACACAAGCACTGTAATACAGCATATATATACAGGGGGTGATCATACGATCAAATCAACCATCGACGGCGATGCTACCGTTTAACTATTGCCGAATTCCCCCCCCCCTTGGTTTCTTGTCACCTTAGTAACCATAAATCACCTAAATCAACTATTCTTTTTAAAAATCTGAACAACAATCATGCACAATGCATCGTTCTTCCGTCGTGCGAATTACCCAATCTGTAATTGATGATATACATTGTACTATTTAAACCAATCCAAAAACCCATGCATGACTCGTCAAAATGATGCAAAGGAAGAATCACATCTCCCACCCTTCAATTGCGTAAACAACTTATTTGATTTACTCTAATTTATAGTTTTCGTAATACAAAACATCTACAGTGTTACTCATACCTGAATCCGACACAGGAACCTCTGTTGTGTTACGAATTCCCGCTTTTCGGAATACGTCGTACAAACCCGCTGCAATATACAACGATAACACAAATCAATCATCTTTATACAGTACGATGCATCAAAATTATAACTTCTACATTAAATATAAATGTGAACAAGCCGTCAAAGCAGCGAAACAAACGTGCCCCTCACTGTACGTAGAGTGTCCTTTGTTTCTCTTTGTTCCTGTAAAACTCCTCAACTACGGCTCGCCGAGGCATCTTTATCGGCAAAGCGAACGAGGTACGATTTGTTGACTAAATACCAACCAAAATCTGTACTTTTGCTGTCTAAGGTCGCTCGCTTGAGCGAGGCAACTCCCTTGTGAGTAACTGGACATAAAACATGAATCAACTCTTGTGACCGTTGCCACGCGACCTAACTTTTTCGTGTCACACCATAACGCGGGCTTGTGGCGAGGAGGTAGTTTCCAGCACGTAGAAGATTTTCAGCGGGCGAACAAGAATGTTTGCAATTTTCATTCATGCCTTGTCATACCGTAAGGGGGAACTTCTGCGGCTTGACTTGCGGGGAAACAAATTTACTCCAAGGAGCTCTCCGCAGTTGGTCCGCACCTGGCAGTATCTAGCGCGTAGTTGCCCGGAGGTGCTCACGCAAGTCCGATTTAACCGCAGCCAAGTTTTGAGCATGACCAAAACTTTTTCCGGGTGAGTCGCGGGAATGCCCGAAGAGGTCCACGCAGAACGCCAGTAGGAGACCCTTAGCGGCAGTACTTCCCAGGCAATTTCCACGCAGGTACTTCGCAGTCCCGTATGCAGCCAAGATAATGAAATTCTGTGAGATTTCAGCCATTCCATTAAAGGAATTCCTTCACTAAGTTGTCAGCCCCCACGCAACTGGTGCAAAGGTCACACAGTATACTCGCAAGTATAACGCGTCCAGCAAGTAAGACACATGCGCTGACTCGCACAAATCCTTTTCCGCCCTCAGGAATGTCCGGTATGCTAGAAAATCCCTACACGTAACAAGCCCGAGTAGCTTGCCCGGAAAGGTGTGACAGAGCCTAAACACGGTTGCGGGTAAAAAAAGATATGCGTGCGCACCTCCGGGCGACTACTTTTGAGATACATGCTAGGTACTGTCATGTGCGGATATCTACGGGGACCTCCGGGTAGTCAAAATTGTTCTTTGCAAGTCGCACGCAAGACTGGTGTGACACGGCCTTTACTTCGACATACCACCTCCGATAAGGCTGATGCAAACTTCTCTTTCCCTTTCTCCCTCCATCTCTCTTCTCCTCTCGCTCGCTCCCTCCTTCTCTTCTTTCTTCCTCTCCCATTGACCGAAAGCGACTCGATTAAGTACACAGAGCACGAGTCGTAACCAAGATGGTAGTCGCTCACTCCTAGCGCCCATCATCGTTAACGGATACTTCTTAACACCGTTATTACCTCGTGATGCAAAATTACAAACACAATATCAACGCATACGGTCGACAACTTAAAACGACTTCATTCTAATTCATTTCTGTCTTCCCTACAGTATGTGGAATTCACACAAAGAAGGAAAGCGGTATTATATATGAGAGTAATGTACAGCGAAAATGCAACTACTGTAGCCCCTTTTACACTTTCACGGATCGCATCATGGATGAACACGGATCGTCGATCCGGGTTCATCCGTACTGTTTCCGGTATGACCTTGTTGACACCTTGAAGTCATCCGGCATTATCCTTGATCATTCGTAATGTCCGCGGAAAAAATTAAGCTTGCTTTATTTTTCATCCCGGACATCACGGATAAAAATCAAGACGAACTCTTCCTTGCTGGCGCCGTCTACTCCGTGTTGCTTCCGTATTCCTTCCTTGTAGGCACCGGCTATTCCGTGTTGCCTCCGTACTCATTCCGGGACAATCCGTGAAGACATCGGGACGTCCGTATTAGCATCGGCTCCATCCGGGATGAAAAATACGTGTATTTTGCCAATACAAGCTCATAAAGCCCATGAAATTTGCTCACATCTTACCCCATCAGTGCAGACAGCAACCTCTCATACTGTTTGTATAATGGTCGTCTGAGAAGCTTCAGTGGCCCACACACATTTCTTTTATGTTGTTTTGTTTTGTTGTGTTTTTTTTTGGGGGGGGGGGGTGTTTTGATTTATTCTGTTTTGTTTTGTTTTGTTTTGCTTTGTTTATGTCATGATGTGAATGAGACTTTGCAACAAGAGATTTGCCTGATGTCGACAAGCCGACGCGTATAGGCTGCTGTAGATGTTCTGGTGTGCTTGTTATTAGCTCTAGAGGCATTTTGCCCGAGAATGATAAAGTATCAAAAGCAAAAGTAAATGTCATCTGTCAACATTTTGGAGATATCCGTGTAGAGACCGAGAATGGACCCAGTTGCATGCGTGCTCTTCCGTAATATCCGTGTTAGCTCCGTATCGTTTCTGCTGTGGTCCGCGTTCGTTCCTTGTCTGTCCGTGTAGGCACCGTACATGTCCGTGTAGCCTCCGTACTTCTCCGTGTAGACACCCAGTTAGGATCGTATTCACACCGGCGTAGAGAGGAAAATCGATATTTTGCATGCCGGAACACCAGTGACCACGGATGACGATCCGTGGTCATCCGTGAAGCAATCCGTGAAAGTTTAAAAGGGGCTTATCAGTATTTCACGGAGGACCTCTATCACCTAAAAACGTCATAATTTTCCCTTATGAAAACTCTCTAAAACAACGTGCGAAGACACAATTCATTACTGGACGTTGCACTATCCATTCATAAATTGAAATGCTGAATTTACTTACAATTTTCTCCAAAGTCGGGATGATTGTCCAAAACTTTGACTTTTCCTCCGAAGCAAAAAGTGTCCTCTTCCTCTGGCCGTTCTTAGAGCGAATGAAACTAACGCGGTCTCTCCGAGCTGACCAGAGGAAGATTTCTGAACCGATCACTCTTTTCTTTCAAATTATTATTCTTACTCTAAAGTAATCTTGGTTTTCCCACAAATAAACATGATTATACCTTTCGGGAATCACAATACCAGAAACTACTTATGAATGTCTGAAAATATCATAGCCGATGTTTTTATTCTATAATTTTCTCCAGAATTACTTGTTTGCTCGCGGATGACCACATGATGTCATCGCAAGTCAAGCGGTTTTCTACGAAATACACCCCGATTAAAGCTATTCTCCGGCTTTTTTTAGGCAAAACAGCAATACGAATGAATTAAACTGTATTCAAATCCCTTTTTAATCCCATTTATACGCTGCAGGGAAGTATTCTATTCCATGCATCTTAATCAGCCATAACAACTACATTATTATCGAATTTATTTGCACGAACTAAAAAAAAATAATCTCGTCAATTTTCCATTTTCCGACACAATATTGCTTCAGACTGATTACCCTTCTCTACCAAATTTAAACTTGTGTATTGTCAGCATACATCACGCCATTCAACTCGTACTTGCTTTCGGCTGTAACAAGTTAACCATCAAAATGAAATGAAGGAATGTAAACACTAAACACGTTTGTCGTTGTGCTAAACTTTCAAACAGGTCATTTCAATTTTTTGCCGATCATTTGTAATTGTCATCTCACATTGTCAAGATAAAATATCGACCTAATAAGAGAATTATGCTGTATTTGAATGGCGGAGGCATGTCAGTCGCCATGTAACGACATTTCTTGTTCAACATACATTCTGCTGCATGACAAAAATCATCTAGGCCTAACACATTTCACATTTTATCGCATCAAACACGTAGAGTCTATCTGGAGTGCAGAAAGTCATCTCACCGCTATCAAATTCTTGTAGATAGTACCAATTTCTTTTCTCTGGTTTTTGTATTTGGAAATCAGTGAGGAGATTGCACACGTGCTCCAAATCTCTCGTGTATCGATCGATACTGACGAGACCCTCCTTGTGCTTTACGCAGGCTACAATGACCGATTCATCTCGACAAACAGCTGGGAAGGGATACATACCCTCCTTCTTCAAGACATTCTCAGTTTTCCCCTTACCATCAAGGCACACGACATCTGATTTACTTCCCATCATCAGCTTCCCCGTGGTCTGAAATGAGAATATTTGCTCGGGTACATATCCATCGCACATTATTTCCCTGATTGCCTTACCTCCCTGTGGTGTAAATACCTGGATCTTCTTTGGTTTTCTATAAGCCACATAGATATTATCATCTCTATCCACAGTGAGACCACCCGACCCTCCTTCATCAACACTCATCGTCTCGAACGTGACGTCGAGCTTTTCCCGTTGTGGAGTGTATAGCGACATCGTGTTCTTTGTATCATATACAACACTTGTTCCATCATACAAGAATCCGATTTTTCTGACATTGACATTCTTCAGCACGGTTTGCTGTAACTCGCCATCAGGGGAGTAGAGATGGATTCCACCTTGACCCGATCCCACCGCCATCTTCCCGTCTGGTGCACGAGTCATACAGTTCATTTTCTTGTCAGGGAGCTCTATGTCTGCTTTGATATTCCACGTGTAACCTTCCAACTCTCCAAGAAAAAGTTCATTGACCTCCACAGTTTTACGAAATAAAATCTTCTGAGCTCGTTTTGTCACAGCTCTTGGTGATTGGTCGGCAGGATCATCGCGTCCAAGAAAACTCTTCAAGTTCTCGCATAGCGTGTCGTGTGCACACAAGGCATCTTTCTCAAGCGGTACCTTCATACCGTTAGTTACCAGCTCTTCCATAGCGTTCATGTGACTGACTGTTTGGCGACTCTCTTCCTTCATAGTTTGTAATTCCTTCTCGAAGTTTTCAGACAATCGTTGCACTTGACATTTCAGCGCCTCTCTTCTGTCTGTTAATAGTTGTATGTATTCCTCGTACGTCTTGTCGATGTCATCATTGAGTCTTTTCATCATGTTTGCGATTTCACTGCGCTGTGTCTCTATGCAATCGATATGATTTTCAATGGTTGTTTTCTTTAATTTTGCCCATTCTTGTATCTCCTTGATATTTTTCATTACTCTCTCCTCATGGACAGCTGCCTTTTCAAGCTGATGGCCAGCTTGCATGTGCTCTACCATCCCACACGTACTGCAGATATTCTCCCGGCAATGTGTACAGAAACGGTCTTCATCAACACTGGAGTGTGTCCTACATTTCCGTCGCCTCCTCACCGGAACTTTTCCCGAGAGCACCTCGCTCACGGGTACCACTTCGTGGTTGGAGAATGGTTTCCAGAAAGAGTGGCCGATCTCACACGATTTACAAATATTTTTCGCACAGTCCTGACAGTAGGACACAGCTGGTGGCTTTTCGTCCGTATCACAAACTGTACATGTTGGATTCTTGGTTTTCACTTCGTTCACGAGAAAACTCAGGGGTACGTTTGTTTGTAACTTACTCACATCTCCACTGGGTACGGGAGTTCCTTTCCTGCATACAGGACATGTTATTGTTTGTTGGTTTGGCTGAGTTTGGGAGACTCGTTCCAGGCATCCTTTGCAGAAAGTGTGTGAACATGTCAGTGATTTAGGTTGGTTGAACAGTGTCAGACAGATAGGACACTCAAGATTCTGGCTGCTGATTTGATGAAACGTTGCCATGGTATCATTCCGTCTGAGTAGCAAAAGAAACACATAGCGGTATACACAGTGACAAGTATCAGCAGAAATATGAAATTAGCTTTTACCAAATATTACAAATGGGGAAGTTCATGCAGAGGATGACGTTAGAATTGGCATTTTTAAAACCGAACAAAGAAATGATGCACGATTCGACAGATATGTGTTGATTAGTATACAAATGATGCACAGGATAGAGTGCGTTAGTGGAGATGTAGCACACTCGAGGGTATTTACATTGTAAATACCCGAGAGTGTCATCATTTGTTCTATAAAATGGGTCGAAAACTAACAGCATTTTCACGTACCTTTGTGGGTCAATACCAGTCAGCTACATGTAGCACTCGCTCAAGAGTCCATGTCCGAAGATGTTCGTCTCAAACATTTACACACGTCGCACTCGGAAATCCCGCACATTTAAGTACTGTACGTATAAGAGTATACGTACGCCACACATGTTATGCACACAAGAAAGGCCGGCCGGCAGCCCGAACTAGAAGTTGTTTACAGGATTGACAGCGCGTATAGTAGCGCGCGACGCACTTGTAACAACTGATTGAGTGCGCACTGCTAGTGTAAACATTGTGACGTCAGGCCGTGCATGTTAGTGAGAAATTAATACACGCACACGTGACTCATTTCAGCGCTTCCAATTGGCTACATTCTTGAACCCATTTTATAATAGGACCTAATGTGTATCGTGTTTTACTATTAAGTATGCTTAATAAAACTGATTTATAGGGACTCATTTTGAGTGGAGGAATTCTAACGAGTTGTGTGGTGAGTCTGTAATGATGTTGCTAGTTGCTGTAATAAAATCGGATGTTTAAACTTGTAAATACTCTAAAGGGGTATTAGAAAAAACAAATAGTTACACATTATGCATTCAGGAAAATACGATGGGGTGATCCAAGCAGCTAATGGAGGGACAATTCTTTTAATCGTGACCCTGTATAATCAATAATAAGGCGAGAATATCCTCCAAAGATAGCGTAAACACAGAAATTGTGTAAAAAGAAAATGTCAGTGCAAATCTGAGGGAAATGTAAGAAACTATCATTTAATGTAAGTTTTTTTTCTTGTTTGTAAATAATGTAACAGGGTGTCCTTCCATTCATACTGATTATAATGTTCTTGATAGACAGTTTTAAAAACTTTATTAATTTAGCTCATATTATTACGTGAAGAGAATAATTAAGTACAGTACTCTCCGCATAATCGGGTAAGCTCGAGCAGAGCGTTTCTTGCCCGATTAAGCGGAGTACCCGATTAACAGAAGAACATGTCTCATTCACAATTGACACACACAATGTGTTTGTATATTGTACACTGCACCAAACACCTACACTGTATGCTTAACACGCGGGCTTGCTTGGCACATTATATATACATACAGTATACTTGCTCAGTCACGAGCAATAATTTACACTCTTTTAATGGACAAGTATGTCTTAGAAAACTTTGTCGTTTGACTATGGACTCCTCGCTAACACGCAGACGTTTTCCGAAATGAATACATACTGGTAGGCCTACATGTGTTTTCATGTTTAATCACTCCCCAAATGATCGGTCTTCTTTGCAAATTAAGCAGAGGATACACTAGCAGTGGAAATTGTTGACATTCATGATTTCTTAAAAGTGTTATATCTGCGATAAAATGTGGGTAGAAATTAGATTAGAAGAAAATTGTTTACCCATTTATGCGGAGAGGCAACCCGATTATCAGGTAATTTTAATGTGCATCGGAACTGATTTTGACATTACTACCCAATTAAACGGAGTACCCGTTTAAGCGATACCCGATTACGCGGAGAGTACTGTACAAAGAATATATTTCTTCCCGGCACTAAATCATGTTATGGAAACTTCATGCACACACATAACCGGTAGGAGTAATTAGGAATGTTAAAGAACTTTCTGTTAACAATGTTGCAAGGAAGTACTGAATAAAATGAATGAGGAAAAAATAGAATGACCATTCAGCCCTTGTCTGCCTGATGGCAGGCAGTCAGTTCTGATATGCAGTCACTGTAGATTCGATGTCTTTTAAGATCTATATACATGCCATGAATCTAGCCAGTGCTGAACCTAGCACTCAAAGAAATTATCTTCCAGACTTTGGGAAATTTTTGATTGCTATGATTGGATTCCTTTGACTTTTTCCAGCCATACTAACCCAATTTTTATATCGTGTGAGAACTAAAAAAGGAATGCTTATGTTTTGGGTATAGCATCCTTGCAATATTGATTCAAATACTTATCTTGATTTTGGTGACAGCCCCCCCCCCCCCCCCTTCCACCCATCCCGAAAGAAAGAACAACACACAAACAAAACAAAACAAAAATAAAGTGGTAGAACAGTTAGCTGTTCGACTCTTTCTTCCAACGTCCCTCCTTGCTCCCCTTTCTAAAGTGAAGGCCATTTTTTTCTTTTTGAGGTCATTAATTCTCTACAATTAATTCTTAGAGAAGTAAATTCTCTACAATTAATTCTTAGAGAAGTAAATTCTCTACAATTAATTCTTAGAGAAGTAAATTCTCTACAATTAATTCTTAGAGGAGGAAAAACAATCACACCCTTTGATATAAGGAGTAAAATGAGAGGAGACGGATATTGTCATAAAATTTTACGGATGTAAACATCCTGAGTTAAAACTCGATCAACAGTTTGCAAACTGCAAACATTTTAAAATATGCTATGACTATAGTGCCAGCTTTGCTGATGTTCCTGAAATTTTGTTGTCATGTTTAATAACTTTCGAAGGACTGAAATGCGGCGAAATACAAATGCGGCGAAATATGAGGGAAAGGAACATGTCCATCAGCATTATTATTGAATCAACCAATGAGCTCCACAATACAACAAGCCCTCTTTAAGCAATTTTGTCGTTTATTTGCAGACCCCGCGATCACGTTCCAAAAATCTATAAGCATGAATCGACACCTATCTCTTTCAGAAGAGACCACTGTTAATACAGTAAAAAGGCCAGTCCGAAAGAGATTTGACCTTTAATAAGTTTTACACATATTTCATGAGAACCTAACTATCTATCTACACCAAATCATGCTTAAGCCCTTGAGAAGTTGATTTACAATTGCTGTATTTTCAACGGAAACAATGATAAGTATCTTTACTGTAACAGCTTACGCTATTTTGTTTTTCTATTAACTATGTAAATTACAAGTATTAACATAGCTTGTGGGGTTAAAGATGTCCGGTAAAACAAAACCAGCAAGATTATAAAAGAAATGTTGAACGAACAAGGAATAATCACAGTGATCATTTATTATTTGTACAACTACGTGTTAGGTACAACATTTAGGAACACACGAATGTGAACATCGCTTCGTATGCTTACCAAGTGTGCTGTACTTCCGGATTCAATATTGCTGATTTCTATCGGGCTCCAAAGTACTTTTTTTTTTGGCAAGAGATCACATGCAACCTGTTGTCTGTCTAACTTGTAGGAAGGTACGAACACAAATTAGATCGACTGTGGTCTTACTGTTAAGACCATATCAAAGTATTAAGAGATATTTTGAGGACAGAGAGATGTATTGCGTAGCACTCAGAACATTGTCGGTCGATTTTAGTTGCTTTCAGAGGAACGTCTGCTATTTACATGACCTTTTCATTCTGACCCCTGAAACACTTGTATTCATACAGGGCGTATCAGAAAAAAACGTTACACTTTAAAAAAAATTCTAAATTACATTTCAAAATATGTGGAAGATCTTTTTCATATTTGATATTTTCATATGGATGCCCAATAGTCTCATCTATCAAGTGCAATCAACAAAACAATTTTTTTTCACGCTTGATGGCTGAATACTGACGCTCTTAGTCCAGAGTGTGAAAATTGACTTGCGCCAAATTGAAAGAAGATGGAAAATTCAGCCCGCAGTCCAAATAAGTGCTCCCATTCAAACAAGTTGCTCTTTTGCTTAAAGCTTTGATTATGTTATGATAGTCTGAGATTTTTTTGTCAGCTTTATCATAATTTTAATGATTTCATTTCTAAATCAATTGGTGAGAATCAGAGTGTGTAACTACTTCAAGATCTTTAAAGCACAGATTTCACAATACACGGACACATCAACACCATATGCCAGATATTCATTAATGCGGTAGTGGTACCAAATTAATCAAAATTCAAATCATTCATCCCATTAATCAATCCATTGATCGACCAATCAATCAATCAATCAACCCATCAATACATCAACCGATATATCAGTTAGTCAGTCATTGAGTCGTTCAATCAATCAGTGAATCAACCCAGTAATCAATTAATCACTTTTCAGTCATTGAAATAATCAATCGGCTGATTGAACGAATAAAGTAACAAACAAATCAGTTCTCAATCATTGATCAGCTTTTAAGCCGGGGGGGGGGGGGGTGATATTCCCTATGTAGATGTCGATCTGCCACTTTTCATAAAACATGCATACAATTGTGACTGATTGATTGATTGATTGATTAATTGATTGATTGAATGAATGATTGCTTGCTTGCTTACTTGCTTGATTGATTGAATGAATGATTGATTGAATGAATGATTGATTGATTGATTGATTAATTGGATCTTTTTTCCATCTTCTTTCAATTTGGCGCAAGCCATTTTCCAAACTCTGGACAAAGAGCCTCAGTGTTCAGCCAAGCGTGAACAAAAATTTGTTTTGTTGATTACGCCTGATAGATGAGACTATTGGCTATCCATAGATATGGCAAATTCTACCAAATATTTTGAAATGTAATTAAGACTTTTTTTTCAAAAGTGTAGCTTTTTTTTATACGCCCTGTAGAAGCGGGATTTCCCCCGCGGTTTTCCCCACACTCTCACACAGACACTCCCACTTTCATTGTACATAAGAGAGACATGCACAACCTTGTCACTTCCATTGGCACATGACATGATATGCCTCCCGGTCTAGCTTCCTTGGAGCTGCGAATGGGATTACAGCAACAAGAAACAAGTAACAAGTAACAAGTAACTTCGCACACTGTCTATATCAAAATAACACAGCTCGTTATGAATGTTTACGTTGTATACATTGAGCTGTTCATAAAGCATCAATTGAGGTCAGACGATAATTTTGTCAACGAGAATCTGAAGAATTTATATTATAAGAAAATAATTACTTTCAAAATTATGTAATTTATCCTTGTGTTGTAGATTTTTTTTTATTTCTTAGATTAATAAGACTCATCAAATCATAAGAAAGAGAAAAGATTGTGTGCTGTGTTGAGACGTTCTCCGCTTCATTGTGTGCTTTGTTCTGGTCTTCCTCGGCTGAAATTATTCGTAATTATAATCTTCATTTCTATTCTATGATTTGGGACATTTCCCAGAGTGAATTTTCGAAACAAAATGACAGTAAACATGTGCCGAGTTGATCGTCTGCGTAGTAACAATGTTGTAATATACTTTGTTCTATAAAATGAAATATTCAGAGGAAATGACCTGACCTCATCACATCATTTCAGTGCATTCTCTTCTCAAAACAATTCAAAACAAATAACATAAAGCCAATCGTGCTACTGGTTTGGGATACATAACCAACTTGATGTATTGTCCGTGGTCGAAGAGAGAGGGTGACAAAGGTTCACTTTTACCCAATCACTGTTAAGGAAAACATTCAATCAATCACACACACACACACACACACACACACATACACACACACACACATACAATTGTGGCAGAACATCTAGCTGTTCGGCTCTTTCTGTCAATGTCCCTCCTTGGTCCTCTTTCTGAAGGGACGACCAATTTTTCGTTTTGAGGTCATTAGTTCTCCACAATTAATTCTTTGAGGAGTAAAACAATCACACCCTTGATATCAGGAGTAAAGTAGCACATGTACCTCCCCCCTCCCAAAAAAAAAGGAGAGAAAGAGAGAGAGAGAGAGAGAGAGAGAGAGAACAAGGAAGACGGAACGGACATCGTCATAAAAATTTACGGATGTTAACATCCTTTTTCCAACTACAAGCATATTAAAATACGCTATCTTGCCTTGGCTATAAGTTGTGTATATTGCCAGCTTTGCTAATTGCTCCTGAATATGCTGTCATGCTTAATAATTTTCGAGGAACTGAAATGCGTCGAGATACATTTGAGGGAAGAGAACATGTCCACCAGAATTATCATTCTGAACCAATGAGTTCCACAATACAACAAGCACTCTTTGAGTAAGTTTGTCCTTTATTTGCATACACCGAGATCATGTTCCGAAGATTCTATAAGTATGAATCGACACCTCTCTCTTGTGTTAAGGTAGGTAAAGTATAAAAGTGACAGAACAGACCACTGTTTATACAATAATATAAAAAAGGTCAGTCGGAAAGAGGCTTGACCTATAATAAGTTGAACACATATTTCATGATCCCCTATCTCTCTGCACCAAATTATGCTTGATTTACAATTACTGTATTTCCAACGGAAACAATGATTAGTATCTTTATTCAAACAGCATTACTGTATTTTTTTCTTTTCTGTTCGGCATATGAGGGTCCCATATCGTACAAGCTTTGCTTCTTAGTAGGACCCTCCATTTTCGGTTCGGTGTAATAATGTCAGAGGTCAGAGGTAAAAATGTCAGAGGTAAAAATTACAGAGGTAAAAATGGCAGAGGTAAAAATGTCAGTGTTAGAAATGTCAGAGGTAAAGTTGTCTTTGGTCGAAATGTCAGTAGTCAAAATGCAAGAGATAAAAATGTAATTGATAAACATTTACTCGTAGAAATGCAAGAGGACGAGGTAAAAGTGACAGAGATTTTTTTCTTCATATTTCTGACACCTTTCTCGCAATACGTGCTTTTCGTGCCTTCTCCTGAAATAAAGCACGGGGGAGACCGGGGAGAAATATGGGACACTCATGTAACTTGAAAAATGCTCGGCCAGTCAACAATCGAATTATATCAGTAACTAGAAATGTCGCTATGGCGACTGGTATGCCTCCGCCATAATGCATGATTTTCCTAATAGGTCTAGATAGTACATGTGGACAATGTGTGATTACATTTTCACAAAACTGGCAAAATATTGAAATGACAAGTTTGTCACAAATGTGTTGAATGTTCACCTCCCTTGACCTTGGTTTAATTGGATGAATAGGAGAGCATGTATTTGGGGATTTAAGGACTTTAACTTGACTTTGACCCATTCATACATTTATGCATTGAGTAATTTTCATGGTACCGGTATGGAGAAAGAGTGCAATTTCTGTACTGAATAGTAAATTGTTACCACGTTCATCTGGCCTTTGACCCTAAAATTCATAAGATACTAGTAATCACTTTCAGGTAGAACATGCATAAATATGCAGTAAATTGAGCCACTTCTGAGATATGGAGGAAAAGTTAGTTCAGCACTTTCACTTGATCTTTGACCTTTTGACCTTTGAGGCAAAAAAAAAGAAAAAGAAGAAAAAAACTCTCCAGAGAATTTCTATTAGGTTACACATGCATACACCAAGTGTTAAAAAAAAATAATAATCCTGCTGGCATTGCATGAACATGAGGGAAATAGTAAAATTTTGAAGTGTTGCACTTGACCTTTGACCCCTGACCTTTGACCCCATGAACCCTACATTCTCTAGATAATCACTGCCAGTCAGTACATGTATATACTATGTTCCATGAAGATACCTTGAACAATTTTCCAATTTACAGAGAAAAAAAAGAAGTTTTAATACTTTTACTCGACCTTTTGACCTTTGACCTTTGACCTCATGACCCAAACTTTCACCAGAGAATCTAAATTGGGTAATACATGTATACACTAAGTTTCAAGAAAATATCTTTTGGCATTGCATAGATATGGTGGAAATAGTGAAATTTTATGTATTTGACCTTGACCTTTTGACCTTTGACCTTGAGCACGTGCACCCAAAAGTTAATAGGCACAACTTCACCCCCTAATACACATACATGCCAAGTTTCATTAGGATACCTCAACAGGTTTTGATAGTTACCTTGTCCACAAAATTCATTACGGACGGACGGAAAGACGGACGGACGGACGGAAGGACGGACGGACGGACGGACGGACGGACGGACAACCCGAAAACATAATGCCTCCGGCACCACTTCGTGGCGGAGGCATAAAAAGATGAGCCTCGGTACACCTGAGAATGGACATATTAACCACTATACAGCTCTACGGGTATCTTGTCAGTAAAATATCAAACTTACTATAGATCTGGTAGGTCCTATACTATGTTAATAGGTATTTCAATAAGTGTGCAAAGTTCTGAAAATAAAATTGCCATATAACAGACATGCAGGTATGAAAAATTGGCAGGGATCTTTTACTGTTTCTGTTACCACTTGGAGAAATTTAATAGGGCAGTGTTACATTTCTCCCCGCGGCACATGTAAATCCTACTTTGGTCATGATGGTTATCCAATTTCTCTCCAGGTTGTCTCATTTCTCCCCGCTTGATGTCCCATTTCCCCCAAAATTAGGGGTTAAACAAATCATCAATTACACGAAAATGTTATATATATATATATATATATATATATATATATATATATATAGGAGTATCACTGAAATTCTACTATAAACTTCAGAACCTATACTACATAATTATGATTATGACCTAGTTTGACAAAATATTTTAAGATGTTACAAGGAATCTTTCATGATGATGCTAAAATGTCCCATTTCTTCCCGGTCTCCCCTACATTTTCCTGCATTTTTCGCCTCTGCGTTTTAATGGCAAGGACCAAACCTCCCACCCAGCCCCCAACGTCTCTAAAAAATTGCAAATGGAGCATGTGCAAAAATTGTCCAGAATGAAAACTGTAGTCCTTCACGACCAGTAGTGCCTACGTACATGTACAAAATATTTCCCTCGTTTTCCTCACTTACAGGTAGAATGCATATCGCCTCACTTGGCCTCTTTCTGGTTTATCTGAAACATTTTCATCGGGTTATGAGATTATGAGTGCACAATCCGTGACGTAAATGATATACATGTATAGGTTATTATAAACATTACAACGAAAAAAAAAAGTATACATGCGCGAGAAAACACGCATGAAGGTTTTATTGCACGTGTCATGTAAAGGGTGGCAAAATTGCAGAAGTCACCCCTGTTCTCAAAAAGGTACCCTCATGAAATCGACATATTTATATCTTGCCTAGCATTTCAAAATACTGTACAAATAATTTGCAATAGACCCTATCACTTTTTGCAAACCCCTAAAATACTTTTTACTAAAGCGGTTCCAGAAAAAAAATAGAGAAGCACTCTGAGAACGCAGACCTCCGTCAAGCATGCAGCTCATTTCCTCCGCTGATCTTGTTCTTCCATATAGAGATATCAGTGATTTCCACCAAGATACGTACTTATAGCATTGTGTGCTAGTAAAATAAAGAGTTCTCCACCAAATTGATTCTGATGTTATTTCAATGAAGAATGGATGCTTCACCCAACAAGCTAAAATACTATCGCATTTTGTCCCAGCAAAGTCCTAAAAACCTGCTGTTCCATTTTTTGGGCCACCCTGTATAGTGTAAGCTCACTGTAATATTGTCGTTTATCTATTTGCATCTAATCATCAAGGTGTCACAGTTTTCGTAGCATTGTGGTCTTTCGAAGCAAGTGTAAATGGCCCTATAGTACAAACTCTGCCAAATTCAGTGACTTCCCATGAAAACGAGTATATAGCATTAGTTCTCACCTTGAGACTGACATGGTGCAATCTGTATAGTCACGTGGATTATCAAAATTTGTTAACAGTTTTTTGAATGCATACATTATAAATCAAAATCTGGAAGTCAATCACGAGCCCCAAATGTTCCTACACTCCTGTGCTACATACAACTTAACTACCCCCCCCCCCTTCCCGGAAAAAAAAAAATGTTTTTGAATCTCATGAAATGTTTTTAACGATCAAAACACTAAAATCTTGGTTTGACACCTGGGTATATGCATATTTTTGCGAACAAATATCAACGAATTTTGAGCCTGTATATTTTTGTTACTCCCCTTTTGTAGTTTCAACTGAAAGATTCGTATTACTTTTTAGTGAAGTTTTCTTACTGTTGTTGTATAACGAGGGAACAACTTCACTTTCGGAGGCTGAATCTACCAATTTTTAGCAACACACCATGTTGATAAATTTACTATGTTAAACATAATGGAATCTGACTTTGGAGCAACAGCTAAGTTTGAAAGGCATCAAACGTTCACATTTTTTTTTTCGCCTGCGGATTCGTTCAACAATAACTGAAAGAAATCCGATGGCAAACTATCTGTTTTTACTCTCACTAGAACAGTCTATTGCTAAAGTTCGTCTTCAGTTTAAACAGGCATAAGTTTGTAAAGTGACCACAAAGTGGTCATTAAACTTCTAGATATTTGTTTTTGTGCCATGTGATACTTGAACAATGTAATAAAATATTTTGCAAGAGCTTACTTATGTCTGCCGATTCATCTTCTGTAGTTTGTTTTTTTTTGCGTTTTGTATTTTTACTTCTACATTATGTCGTGATCAGGCCTTGTGAGATAAATAGGCTCCTATACGAAACCTGAATGTGAGAAAATAACATAGAACAGGTGAAAATCAGCGGTTTGCTTCGACTATATCTCCTTCACTTCTTTACACTAAACAGTTCAAAAAGTGAAAAATAATGACAATATACTAGCCTGGACGTGAGCGGTAATTCGTTTGTGTAAGAGTGTGTATGTGAGAGTATGTATATCTGCGTATAGATATGTTTACACCAAAAGTGGGTTCGTGCGTGTGTGTGTGTGTGTGTGTGTGTGTGTGTGTGTGTGTGTGTGATTACTTCATTGGGCGAAACAACATAGGATTATACTGTTTAAGGGGTTTGCAGCATTATTGGAACCCTCTTACAATGATAAATAATAGTAATAACAATATTGATAATAATAATAATAATAATAATAATAATAATAATAATAATAATAATAATAATAATAATAATAATTTCCCATAGGCCTACTAGGCTCTTAGCTGGTTTAATATTCCTCTGAACAGACAGATTACGCCACTGCACTTGAATCAAACTCAGAATAATGAGAGTGCTCTATTTTTTTAAAACATAATTCCATAAATATTCCTCAAATCTGCAGTTTGGATTTGATGATTCGATACATACAGTTTGCTCTGGCTAGGTTATTATTCAAAACCTCTTCATACTTTACCTCTGACAAAATCGCTCTCATTACTTCTGACATTTTTACCTCTGACATTACCTCTGGCATTTTTACCTCTGACATTATTATACCTCTGACATTTTTACCTCTGACATTATTACCTCTGACATCTTTACCTCTGCCATTTTTACATCTGCCATTTTTACCTCTGACATTTTTACCTCTGCCATTTTTACCTCTGCCATTTTTACCTCTGCCTTTTTTACCTCTGCCATTTTTACCTGATGTCATCACATCATTTTGGTGAATTCTCTTTGCCCTACAATTCAAGACAAATAGGCCTAACATAAAGGCTATCGGGCTGCTGGCTTGGGTTACATAACCAGTTTGATGTATTGTGTGTGGTCGAAGACAGAGGGTGAAGAATAAGGTCACTTTTACCCAATCACTGTAAAGGAAAACAGTGAATCAATCACACACACACACACACACACACACACACACACACACAAGTGCCAGAACATCCAGCTGATCGGCTCTTTCTTCCAACGTCCCTCCTTGCTCCTTTTTCTGAAGTGAAGGCCAATTTTTCGTTTTCAGGTCATTAATTCGCCACAATTAATTCTTTGAGGAGTAAAACAATCATACCCTTGATATCAGGACGAAAGTAGCACATATCCCCCCCCCCAAAAAAAAAAAAAAAAGACGACGAAGAAAAGAGAACAAGGAAGAGGGGACGGACATCGTCATAAAATTTTACGGATGTAAACACCCTGAGTTTAAATTCTATCAACATTTTTCCAATCTTGCTGTGGCTATATGTTGTGTACAATATTTATTGCCGCTGTGCTACTTGTTTCTGACATTTTGTTGTCATGTTAACAACTTTGGAGGGACTGAAATGCGTCGAAATACATTTGAGACAAGGGAATATGTCTAACCGAATTATAATTTAATGGACAAATGAGCTCCACAGTACAACAAGCACTCTTTGAGTAAGTCTGTCCTTTATCTGTAATGCAGACACCGCAATCATGTTCCAAAAATTCTATAAGCACCAGTCGACACTGAACAGGCCACTGTTAATACAGTAAAAAGGCGAGTCCGAAAGAGGTTTGACCTACCTATCTATCTGCACCAAATTAGGCTTAAGTCCTTGAGAAGTTGATTTCTACAACTACTGTATTTCCAACCGAAACAATGATTAGTATTTTTACTCAAACACGCAGCATTTTAAGCTATTTTTTTCTGTTCGGCATACTGTTAGCTAAATTACAAATATTAACGTAGCTTGTGGGGTTAAAGATGTGCGGTAAAACAAAACCAGCAAGATTATAATTGCAATGTTAAACGAACGAGGGATAATCATAGTGATCATTCATTATTTGTACAAGTACGAGTCAGGTAAAACATTTAGGAACACACGAACGTGAACATCGCTTCGTATGTTTACCATATATGATGTACTTCCGGATTCATTGTTCCTGATTTCTATCGGGCTCCAAAGTATGTTTTAGGCATGAGATCACAACCTGTTGTCTGTTTAGCCTGTAGGAGGGTATGAACAAAGATTAGATTGACTGTGGTCTTACTGTTAAGACCCTATTCAAAATATCAAGAGTTTAAGGACATAGAGACGTATTACGTAGCACTCAGAACATGTTCGGTTGATTCAAGCAGCTTTCACTTGTTACAGTGGAATGTCTGCGTTTTTCATGACCTTTTCATTCTAAACCCTTATGCACTTAATGTTTATAGAGCGGGTTTTCCCCATACCTAAAACACTGTCTGTATCCAATAATCACATCAGTGCATTATGAAATTTCGTCTTGTATACAGTAAGCTGTTCATGGGACATTAACCGAGCTCATAAATAATTTTGTGAGCGAGATTTTCTGATTTCTTTACTTAATGAGACTTGTCAAATCATAACAAAGAGCAAAGATTATGTGCTGTGTTAAGATGTAACTAGGTTTCAGCGTAAGTTTTCTCCTCATCTTCTCGTCTTAATGGAATCACAATTAAGTCTATGTGTTTATTCCTATCATTTGGGATATTTCCCGGAGTGAATTTTCGAAACAAAATTATAGCAAACATGTGCTGAGTAGATCGCCAGTAACTTGTAAGTTATGATATAGGCCTACATGCAGAATAGTCCTAAAGGAAATATTTAGAGGAAATGACCTGAGCTCATCACATCGGTATATTCTCTTCTCCCTACAATCAGACATATAACATATATAGAGAGACCTACTTCTACCCAATCGGGCTGCTGGTTTGAGTTAAATAATCAGTTTTATACAGTATATTGTATGTGGTCAAAGACAAAGGTTGACAAAAAGGTTCACTTTTACCCAATCATTGTATTGAAAACAGTCATTCATACACATACACGTGCACACGAAGGCATTAAAATAGGATACTAGTACCTCTTGTATTTTACCTATCAGTCATTAACATCGACGAAGAATGGACTAATGCATGAGGGGCATTACGTTCTAAACAAACTCACCTGGTTTATTTTTCCTATACCGAGTATTTACAAAGAGACAGAATGGATATAATCATATACAGCTGTACAGTGAAAACTTTGAGCAAAGAAAATGGGTTTTCATTGGGATGAAAACCCATTTTCTGTGCTCAAGATTTTCATTATTTATCATTTGCTTTTGGTCATTTTTCCCTTTCTTTATTTATATATAATATCCCGGACCCTGTTTCACGAAGAGTTACAATTGATTATATAGTTGATTTCAAACATAAATCTATGGCAGCCTGTGCAGTAAGATAATTTACAATCGATTTCATGTCTTGATAAAACGGGGCCCCGGCATACTAGTAAATGTCGGGCCACCAAATAAAAAAAGAAGAAAAAAAAAACTCCATATATGAAAGAATTTAGAGCAACAGCATATGATATCAAAACTATTTTTCAGCAAGGTGATACTCACAAATAACTTTCTCATTAATTCAAGAAATCATGGCATGGACATTCAATGGTTGTGATCCAATAATCAAAGACTAAAGCAAAATAAGAGTTACCATAAGAGCAAAAACAACACGGACAAACCCCCAAAACAACACCAACAACAAAACGTAGAATAATAAACAAGAACATTATAAAAGAGATATCAATTAATGTTAACTTGATTGGATTCAATTTTATTTCTGCATTCATTTTCAAACAAGCAAAGACACATGCTCTGGAATGATACAGCGTGTATTCGCACATAAAGTTGTAAGAGTTCGAGCACAGATGAATAACTTTTTATAGCACGGAGGAGCTTTATACCATTTCATAATCTAGGAAAAGTGTGGATTTATAGATGATTACAACATCACTGATAACAAGAAAAAAATAAGGATATCTTCTTATTAATATGCTATAACACTTTCAGCTCTATTGAAATAATTTGAAGAATAATCCTTCACAGAAATATTGCTCAATCATTCGTTTGAGGAAGACACTGCCACACTTTTATGAGGACTCTACCACAAGCAAATGCAACGCACCATAACATAGAAACAGCTGTTTTTTGCACATAACGGAATAGAAGTTCGCACAAAATGTAACTTTTTATGAGCACTTTCCGCTGATTGCCTCAAAGAAGAGTAAAATTTTGATTAAAACATGTAAAAGGAAGAATAAGAAGGAAGTCTTTTTTTTTTCTGGCTACAATATTCATGTGTTTATGTTTACTTCAGAGGCCGCTATAGAATAGGTCAGATAAAAGTGATAATGTGTATTCTACTATTTAATGCTGAAGTTACACCATTTCTCCAAACATTAATTTTCTGTTTGTTTGTTTGTATGTTTGTTTTATTTCCATCTGAGAAGATGGCTGGATAGCCCATATTCAGCTGCAGTGGAGGTGCACTGGGGTCCAGTTGCGTGTGAGGCGGGACCACTTCACCGGGTTTGATTAGATATGCACCCTGTTATTTGTGATGAATGATGAAACGGGATCTTTTATATGCATGAGTTGTCACTTTCTCACATACGGAACTGAATTTGCCTCTTACTAGAAGGGACGGAGTGATTACGCACATTACTCCGTTAGACTCAGGAATCGAACCCGGTTCCTTTTGATCTGGAGGCAGACGCACTACCGACTGAGCCAAAGCACAGCCCTTAATTGCCTATAACTCAATGCATACACTTTATCAAACTATAAATAGGGCCTACATGCAAGCGCGTCGGAACACTTCTGTTTGTGTGTGTGTGTGTGTGTGTGTGTGTGTGTGTGTGTGTTTTGGGGGGGGGGGCAAAATGTCGACGGGGGCACATTATTTTATGTGACGATGTGAGATCCTCGGCGAGGGATCGAAGCGACCGAAGCGGGGGAGGGTGTGGAAGGGGGCATACCCCCCCCCCCCTCCTTTTTGTAAAACAGTACAAAAGTCGCGTTAAGAGAGCATTTAAAAGTAAATTTCTAAGGAATTAAACATAGTGAAAAAAAATCAGTGCGAAGGACTATGATTATTTCATACGGGGGTACATTAATGTGACGGTGTGAGATCCTCGGCGAGGGAGCGAAGCGTCCAAGCGGGGGGAGATTGTGGGAGGTTGTGGGAGGGGGGATACACCCTCCTCCCACTGTAGGGACTTTTGTAAGAACAGAGCACAAAAGTCGCGTTTATTTAGCATTTAAAAACAAATATCTAGGGAATTCACACATTGGAAAACAAAAATCAATTGGAAGACTATATATAATTATGATCATAACATACGGGCGTACATTATGTGACGGTGTGAGATCCCAACGATGGAGCGAAGCGACCTAGCGGGGAGGATGTGGGAGGGGGATACCCCCCCCCCCCCTCCCACGGTAGGGACTTTTTGTAAAAACAGAGTATAAAAGTCGCGTTTATGGAACATTTTAAATTAAATTTCTATTGAATTAAACGTAGCAAAAAGAAATCACTACGAAGGACTATGATCATTACTTATGAAACCTATTCATTTTACTGTAAGTACTGGCAGAGCGAGCGAGCCACTTTCACTTTGCCATTCGTCTGAAATGTATTCATTAAAAGATTAAACGTGATGGCATTGTTCGAGCAATAAAATTATTCTTATACTGCTAGAAAGAAGAGAAGAAAAGGAAAAATTGGCGTATTGGCGTGACAATTAGGTATTACCAGTTAGTGACTGTTAGTTACTGTGGACCATGGGGTAAAAGGGCACAGGGTCGAAGGTCAAGTGAAAATGCCCAAGTATGTAATAATAACAAACCGTATTTGTATAGCGCATATCTCCCACGCACACATACACATACATACACACACACACACAAATAGATTGATGTCTCTATGCACATGGAAAGAGGGGAAAAAGATATAGAGGAAAATGAACATGAGAGAGAGAAAAAAAAGAAAGCGGCAGCTAAGAGGAGAATTAACGTGATGAACGAGACAAAACAGCGACATACAGCGTAAAACCTATATAAATTTAGTTAATGCATTGACAAGTTGACAAGTTAAAGAGATGTGTTTTTAAAAGACTCTTACATTTAATTTCTGTATCGGCCTCCTTTAGATGTGTGGGTAGTTTGTTCAATAGTTGCCAGATGGTAGATTCTTGCACCTTAATTTTTATTTATTTATCTATTTATTTTTATTAGTTTTTGTATTGTGGGGGGGGGGGGTGGGCTCATTTGGTTAAATTGTATCGGCCTCCTTGAGATGCGTGGGTAGTTTGTTCCATAACTGCCATTTGGAAAGATCTTGCATCATAAAAATGTGTTGCTATTGTGGGGGTGTACTAAAGAAATTATTTTGAACTGAGAGCGAAGATTTCTTGCCAGGACAAATTTTGTTATTAATTGTTGTAAATGAATTTAACGTAGTTCTTACACACACATAAATACCATGATTATATCTTGAAGTCAATCCGTTGCTTTACTGGCAGCCAATGCAGCTGTCTTAAAATTAGACTTACATGCTAAATTAAGTCAAGCACGAGTATCCAATAGAACCGCAGAGTTTTGCATTCTTTGCAGCCTTTACATGTCATTGTTGGGTAGACAATACAAAATACTATTTACAAAAATCAAGACGAGACATTATGTGAGCATGTACAAGTCTCTCGGTTGACTTTTCAGAAAGGAATGGAAGAATCAAATTCAGTCTTGTGCAAGGCAAATGAGGCTGGTTTGCAAATTTGATTCACTGAGTTGACATCGTCAAATGCCTATCCAGTCTTACACCAAGGTTCCTGGCTGAGTCAACAGTCTGTATCAGATTGTTACCTTTAATTAGATGCTATCAATCCTACTCCGCTGCCTAGAATTACTTTTGAAGAACCTCAGTCTTATCATTAAATTTGAGATCATTATGAACTGACCAACAGGTTCTTTATGTCGGTCACACAAGCCTGGGGTTGCAAATTGCTTCAGACTGTTGATTCTCTACCAAATGTTGTTGTTGTTATTGTTGATTCTCTACCAATAATGTAAACTTGTGTTGGTATCGTCAGCATTCATTATGCAACTCAACTCTTACTTGCTCTCGGTTCAAGAAGCTGGTTCAAGGAATGCAAACACTCAACACATTTGTGATTGTGCCAAACTTTCAAACAGGTCATTTCAATTTTGTTTGCCAGTCATGTTAAACTGTCGTCTCACATTGCCAAGATTGTATAGACCATAGCGACATTTCTAGTTCAACATACATGCTAGTGTATGACAAAATCTAGGTCTATCACAATTCACGTTATATCGCATCAAATATGTAGAGTATATCTGAGGTGCAGACAGCTATCTCACCACTCTCGAACTCTTGTAGATAGTACCAACCTCTTTCCGAATGTTGTATTTTGAAATCAGTGACGATATTGTGCACGTGCTCCAAATCTCTCGTGTATCGATCGATACTAACGAGACCCTCCTCATGCTTTACCCAGGCGACAATGACCGAATCATCTCGACAAACAGCCGGCCAGTCAGACACACCCTCCTTCTCCAAGACATTCTCCTTCTTCCCCTTACCATCAAGGCACACGACACCTGATACATCTCTCATTATCAGCTTCTCGTTGGACTGAAAGGAGAATATTTGCTGAGGTTCATATCCATCACACATTACTTCCCTGACTGCCTTACCACCCTGTGGGGTAAATACCTGGATCTTCTTCGATTTTCTATAACTCACGTAGATATTATTATCTCTATCCACAGTGAGACCACCCGACCCTCCTTCATCAGCACTCATTGTCTCGAACGTGACGTCGAGCTTCTCCCACTGTGGAGTGTAGAGTGACATCTTGTTTTTCTCATCACGTACAACACTTTGACCATCAGACAGGAATCCGATTCTAAGGACACCGACATCCTTCAGCACAGTCTGCTGTAACTCACCATCAGGGGAGAAGAGATAGATTCCGCCTTTCCACGATCCCACCGCCATCATACCGTCTGGTGCACGAGTCATACAGTTCATGCTGTCTCTGCGAGGGAGCTCTATGTCTGCTTTAACATTCCACATGAAACCTTCCAGCTCTCCGAGACAAAGTTCATTGACTTTCCCGTATCTACGGAATGAAATCATCTTAGCCCGTTCTGTCACAGTTCTTGGCGATTGGTCGTAAGGATCATCTCGTTTCAGAAAGCTCTTCAAGTTCTCGCACAGCGTGTCGTGTGCAAACAAGGCGTCTCTCTCTAGCGGTACCTTCACACCGTTAGTTACCAGCTCTTCCATAGCGTTCACGTGACTGACTGTTTGGCGACTCTCTTCCTTCATAGTTTGTAATTCCTTCTCGAATTTTTCAGACAATCGTTGCACTTGACATTTCATGGCCTCTCTTCTGTCTGTTAATAGTTGTATGTATTCCTCGTACGTCTTGTCGATGTCATCATCGAGCTTTCTCATCATGTTTGTTATTTCATTGTGTTGTGTCTCTATGCAATCGATATGATTTTCAATTGTTGTTTTCTTTAATTTTGCCCATTCTTGTAACTCCTTAATATTTTTCATTACTTTCTCCTCATGAACGGCTGCCTTTTCAAGCTGATGGCCTGCTTGCAAATGCTCTAGCATCCCACACGTACTGCAAATATTCTCCCGGCAATGTATACAGTAACAGTCTTCATCAACGCTGGGGTGTGTCTTACATTTCCGTCGCCTCCTAAGCGGAACTTTTCCCGAGAGCACCTCGCTCACGGGCACCACTTCGTGGTTGGAGAGCGGTTGCCAGGCAGAATGGACTTTCTCACACGATTTACACATATTTTTCGCACAGTCCTGACAGTAGGACACAGCTGGCGGCTTTTCGTCCATCTGACAAACTGTACATGTTGGATTCTTGGTTTTCACTTCGTCCACGAGAGAATTCAGGGGTACGTTTGTTTGTAACTTACTCACATCTCCACTGGGTACGGGAGTTCCTTTCCTGCATACAGGACATGTTATTGTTTGTTGGTTTGGCTGAGTTTGGGAGACTCGTTCCAGGCATCCTTTGCAGAAAGTGTGTGAACATGTCAGTGATTTAGGTTGGTTGAACAGTGTCAGACAGATAGGGCACTCTAGATTCTGGCTGCTGATTTGATGAAACGTTGCCATGGTGTCTGTCTATAGAAGCAAAAGAAACACATAGCGGTAAACACATAGACAATTATCAGCAGAAATATGAAATTAGCATTTACCAAATATTAACCCTAATCTGGCCGGGCTTTTTTGGGTGTTCTGTGGCCGGGGAGGGGTTGATTCACCCCCCCCCCCCCCGATATCTCGGCCATCGATCGCGCAATCGCCATGAAATTTGGCACGTGCATTGCCTGTGGCGTATTCTACCACGCTATACAAAAAGAAATGGAAATTTTCGTCATAATGATTAATTATGCTAATATATGCATAAAATCATACATTTTGCTCTAAATCAGAAATTAAAGCTCCTAGAATTTTTATTTTTGGTGAAAACATTCTTTGTAGCATTCCTAACAATGTACTTTTTGGTATTGAAATAAATTTATGTATTTCATTTTTTTATGAATTTCTTATGTATTTCTTTGTTTTTTCGACCTTTTGTTTCATCTTTTTTCCCCGCAAAATTTATGACAGAACCTATTTCAAGCATAATTATGCTAAAAATTAATTAGTTTCAGCCTATAAAAGTAAAAATAATCATATCTTTATGAATAAGAAGAGAAAACTCCATTTGCATAGACTTTATACACAAAATCACGTTTTTGAGCCATTTTTGGCCTGACAGGCATGTATAAAACGTCATGCAGCATCGAAACGGTATGCGCGATTTTCGCGAAAATAGTGTCAAAAGATGCGCGAGACTTGAAAGTAAAAAGTCAGCGAACGGCGCGGTCAAACAATTTCGCGCGGCCGAGTAGTCGCGAAAAATGTCGAGGGGGGGGGGGTTGATTCAACCCCCCCCCCCCGGCCTTTTTAGGGTTAAAAATGGGGAAGTTCCTGCAAAGGATGACGTTAGAACTGGCATATCTTAAACCGAACAATGAAATGAGGCACGATTCAATAAATGTGTGTTGATTAGTAATGTGTACCATGTTCCACTTAGTATGCTCAATACAACAAATTCATGGTGGCTCATTTTGAGTGGAGGTGATCTAGCTACTTGTCTGGTGAGTATGTAATGATTTTGCTAATTGCTGGAATAAAATCAGATGTTACTTTTAAATGTTAATACTCAAAAGGAGTATAATAAAAACAAACAGTTATACATTATGCATTCACCAAAATACGATTGGGTGATTCGAGAAGCTAATTGAGGGACGATTCCTTTAATCGTGACCCTGTATTATCAATAATAAAGCGAGAATATCCTCCAACGATATCGTAAACACAGAAGTTGTCATGTAAACAGAAAATGTCCGTGCAAACCTGAGCGAAATGTAAGAAACTATCATTTAACGTATTTTTTCTTGTTGTTGTTATTTGTAAATAATGTAACAGAGTGTCCGTCCATTCATACATCTATATTCTTGATAGACAGTCTTAAAAACTCTCGGCTCTTTCTTCTAACGTCCCTCCTTGCTCCTCTTTCTGGTATGAAGGTATAAGGCCATTTTTTTTTCTTTTTCAGGTCATTAATTTATTCTCAACAATACAATTCTTTGAGGAGTAAAACAGTCACACCCTTAGATATTTATAAGGAGTAAAGTAACGTGTGCCCCTAAAACAAAGAGAACAATGGAGAGGAGATCACCGACATCGTCATAAAAATTTTACGGACGTAAACATCCTGAGTAAAAACTTGTTCAACATTTTGCGAACTACAAACATTTCAAAATATGCTGTGACTATAATGTTGTGTACAATTCAATACCAGCTTTGCTGATGTTCCTGGAACTTTGTTGTCATGTTTAATAACTTTCGAAGGACTGAAATGCGTCGAAACACATTTGAAGGAAGGGAACATATGTGTCCACCAGAATGATCATTTAATCAACCAATGAGTTCCACAATAAAACAAACCCTCTTTGAGTAAGTTTGTCTATTATTTGCAGACCCCGCGATCATGTTCCAAAAATTATATCAGCATGAATCGACACCTCTCTCTTGTGTTTAGTTAGGTAAAGTAAGTGAGAGAACAGGCCACTGTTAATACAGTAAAAAGGTGAGTCCGAAAGAGATTTGACCTATAATAAGTTTAACACATACATGTATTTCATGATAACCTAACTATCTCTCTGCACCAAATTATGCTTAAGTCCTTGTGAAGTTGATTTACAATTAGGCCCTACTGTATTTCCAACGAGAACAATGATTAGTACCGTTGCTGTAACAGCTTACGCCATTTTTTTTTTTTTTTTTTTTTGGGGGGGGGGGGGTTCGGCATACTATTAGCTAAATTACAAATATTAACATAGCTTGTGGGTTAAAGATGTGCGGTAAAACAAAACCAGCAAGATTATAATAGAAATGTTAAACAAACATGGAATAATCATACTGATCATTCATTATTTGTACAACTACGTGTTAGGTACAACATTTAGGAACACACGTGTATGAATATAGATATAGTTTCGTATGCTTACCAAGTGTGTTGTACTTCCGGGTTCAATATTGCTGAGTTCTATCGGGCTCCGATGTATATTTTAGGCATGAGATCACAACCTGTTCTCTGTTTAGCCTGTAGGAAGGTACGAACATAAATTAGATTGACTGTGTCTTATTGTTAAGACAATATGAAAGTATTGAGAGATAGTTTAAGGACAGAGAGATGTATTGCGTAGCACTCAGAACATGGTCGGTCGATAGCAGGTTTCAGAGGAACGTCTGCTTTTTACATGACCTTTTCATTCTGACCCCTGAAACACTTGTATTTATAGAAGCGGGTTTTCCCCCTGCGGTTTTCCCCGCACCTCTAACACAGTCTCTATCCGAAAATGACAGTGAATTCTGAAATTTTGCCCTGTACATATGAGCTCTCCATAAGACATTAATTGAGGTGAGACGATAATGCCGTCGACGAGAATCTGAAGAATCTATATTATAAGAAAAATATCATGGAAATCATGTATTTTATCCTTGGGTTGTACAATTTTTTTGATTTCTTTAATTAATGAGACTTATCAAAGCATGACAAAGAGCAAAGATTGTGTGCTGTGTCGAGATGTACGCAGCTTCATGGTAAGCTTTCTCCTCGTCTTCCTCGTCTGAAGGGATTCGTAATTATAATCTTCATTCCAATCATACAATCAGAAAAAAAAAAAGAAAAGAAAGTAAACACTTTCTCAAGATTATATTTGTCATATAACATTTGGCTAAAAGTTAATGTATTATATACCATATTAAAGATAATTTCATTGGCTATATATCAACCCGGTTGTTCAACAAAAAGGAAAACTTTATGCATGAGTGAACACCTTTGTTTTTCAGTTGTCGGGGCACAAAGTAAAAGTTGCACAACTGAGCAAGTTGTCATTCATGCGTAGGCGCTCTTCCATATAACAACAACAACAAACAACAAATTTCACACAAAAAGAAACATGAATTAAGTTGCAAAAATAATTCTATGATCTCTATGATATCTTTAAAGCCCCAAAGATCAATGAAGGCTAAAAATAATGGAGGAAAATGAAGAATCTTCTGTCAAATCTTAATTCCAATGAAATAATAGAAGAAGCAATAATGAACAAAAATGGTAGAAATTTTAGTTGTTTTTTTTTTTCAAATAAGAAATTGTCAATAATGCTTGGTAAGTTAATTTATCTTATGAATTCTTAAAAAAATAAGAGAATGGAATGGACAAATTCTGTTCATTTAATCAAGTTTATGCATATTACTCCCTACGTCATTTGAAGTTTGAATTGATGGAAAATTCTCATTTTCCACCTTTAGTTTCCCATTTTGTTTTGTTGAAGGTTATAAAGAGATAAAGGGAACGAAACTTGTTTTTGCTATTTTATTCATGCCTCTCATTTTGTTAAACTGGTCTTTTGTTGTCATTGTTATCGTGAAGGGCATTTGCAAATGAAAGACAACTTGTAAATTTTTGCAATTTTTTCTTTTGTGCTTTGGAGGACGAAAACGAGTGTGCTTACTCATGCGTAAAATTTCCTCTTGCATTAACCTACTAGCTTGATAGCCAATTTAATTACCTTTCATATGGTATGTAATACATTAAATCTTCTATGGAAAATATGAACTCGAAAAAGTGTTTACTTTCTTTTTTTCTTTTTTCTTTTTTGCTGAGTGTATGATTTGGGGCATTTCTCAGAGTACATTTTCGAAACAAAATTACCAGTAAAAATAAAAAATTAATGTGCCGAGTCAATCGTCAGTAACTTCTCAGTTATGATACATATAGTTCTAAAGGAAATATTTGTAGGAAATAATCTGATCAGGTTCATCACATCATTATAATTATTCTCTTCACCCTCAAATCAAAAAATAACATAACAGTTTATAAATTAAGAGACCCAATTCCATCCAATCCGGCTGCTGGTTTGGGTTACGTAAACAATTTTATGTATTGTCTGTGGTCGAAGACAAGAAGGTGACAAAAAGGTTCACATTGTAAGGAAAGCAGTAAATCACACACACACACACACACACACACACACACACACACACACACACACACACACAAGCACACACGCAAGAACGCATACAAAAAACAACAAATAGTACCCACGTGTTTACAATAGAATACTTCCTCTCGTTTTTTGACCGAGAATGGACGAATTATGAGGGGCATTAGGTGTCTAAACAAGCGCACATAGTTTATTTTCCTTCATCCCGAGTATTTACAGAGAAACAGATAAATGAAAAAATAACAACTACAGTACATGTATATACACATATACATCCTGGTATAAATGGTCTATGTTTTCATCTATTACACAATGTACTTATGTATATATATATATATATATATATATATATATATATATATATATTTATATATACATAAGTAACAAAACTGCAACAAAGTTCATGCTGTATTCACCAACGATTTATTTCTTCACACAAATTTTCGAGCGTCTCGCCGCCCTTTCTCAAGTGTCGAGTATCAACACTGTCTTGAGAAAGGGCGGCGAGACGCTCGAAAATTTGTGTGAAGAAATGAATCGTTGGTGAATACAGCATGAACTTTGTTGCAGTTTTGTTACTTATCTTTTTATCTTGCCAACACGTGGACTACCTTATCAACATATCTTATATATAAATATATATATATATATATATATATATATATATATATATATATATATATAACAGCAATTAGTTTCTGCTCGGAGTCCTAACAAAGTATAGATTCACAACAATAGGTCAATATAAAAACTCCGTTAGAGACGTAAATTTGACGAATTTTCGCCCATAGGGCTTTGTCAAGTCAATACATTTGACATTCTTTCAAAAAATGTCAAATGTATTGACTTGACAAAGCCCTATGGGCGAAAATTCGTCAAATTTACGTCTCTAACGGAGTTTTTATATTGACCTATATATATACTGTTGTGAATATATGTGTATATATATATATACACACATGTATATATATGTATATTCATATATTTTGAAACAAGGAAGGAAAAACTGACCAGAAGCAATTGTAATAATAAATAGCGAAAACTTTGAGCAAAGAAAATGGGTTTTCATCGGGATTCGAACCCGAGACCTCCGGATTACTAGACCGGTGCTCTACCGACTGAGCTATTGAAAGCCCTAGATCGGTGTTCGTCCCACACCCTTGATTCTCTTTGCTCGTGTGGTCAGAAGCTATAGTGTGTGTATGTGTGCCACACACACACACACACACACACACACACATTAACCTGACATAAACCCAAATGATGTAAATCAACTTTGGAATAAATGTGAGGGATCGCCGAAGCGATGCAGCTTTTTGTAATAATATTTTGAAACAAGGAAGGAAAAACTGACCAGAAACAATTGTAATAATAAATAGCGAAAACTTTGAGCAAAGAAAATGGGTTCCCGATGAAAACCCATTTTCTTTGCTCAAAGTTTTCGCTATGTATATTTATATATATATACATTTTATCATTTCGTTTAGTTACGAATTAAAATGACAGATGATACATTCACGTTTGTAGGTCATCTGGCCTATGAAAATGGGTTCCCGATGAAAACCCATTTTCTTTGCTCAAAGTTTTCGCTATTTATTATTACAATTGTTTCTGGTCAGTTTTTCCTTCCTTGTTTCAAAATATATTACAAAAAGCTGCATCGCTTCGGCGATCCCTCACATTAATTCCAAAGTTGATTTACATCATTTGGGTTTATGTCAGGTTAATGTGTGTGTGTGTGTGGCACACATACACACACTATAGCTTCTGACCACACGAGCAAAGAGAATCAAGGGTTTGGGACGAACACCGATCTAGGGCTTTCAATAGCTCAGTCGGTAGAGCACCGGTCTAGTAATCCGGAGGTCTCGGGTTCGAATCTAGTCCAGATTCTGGACGTTTTCTTATCATTACGCATCCACGCGCGCTCCACAGCTTATCGCGCTATCCCCTGTAACCGCTCGATATCGATGAGGGCGCCAACAAACCTGTCCGAAAAAACGTCCAGAATGGTTTGACAGTGCGTAGGGTCAAAAGTTCATAATAGGTATGCTGACGTAATGCCCTATCTCTTGCAAGCTCATGCGTATGCATGAAAACTAAGGGATCGATCACAGAAAAGAGTTCTGTGGGATCGATTGATCTGCAGCCAGCTGTGTGCATTGCACCGTGAATACAGTGCGATCTGCAACAATTACTAATTATGTGCACAGAGATGCCTGCATTTTTGCGCAACACACGTTATCACAATCGAAGAGCCAACTCTTAAAAGGGCTTTTTACACTTGTAAATTTTTGCTTAGCCCCGGACCAACGGTGGGGCTAAGGGGGGGCCTTAGCCCCACCGTTGGTACGGGACTATCCTTAGCCCACTTTCTGTTTACACTCGTTTTTGCCAAAGTGGGCTAGCCCCACCGATAGTACGGTATTATCTGGCCCTGCAAAATAGCTGGGGTTAGCACCGCAATTGCGGTGCTAGCACCGCAATTGCGGTGCCAAGCAAGTGAGTGTAAACAGAACGAAAAAATAATCCTGGGCTAAGCGACGGAGACGAAGTCCGACCCTCACTGACCAATCAGAAACGAGGTAATCAAGTGCTGCCGGTGCGTGCGTGTACGTGTACAGTACACAGCGTAATTATGAATATTCATGTGGTTTGGAAAGTCCGGGGCTAAGAAATACGAGTGTAAAAAGGTCAGTTTTCTCCTTAGCCCCGGACAAGAGATAGTACGGGACTAATTGGCGAGTGTAAAAAGCTGAAAAAATTGGTACGGGACTAACGATAGTCCTGGGTCAGAGAAAGTCCGGGGTTAAGAAACACAAGTGTAAAAAGCCCTTTTGATCACAATGCAATGCGATACTCAGTGCTTCAGTGATCCGTACCATGCATTGTTGCAAGCTGATTCGTGCGTTTTTGACTGGCTGAAAGTTATGGTTGCAGTCATCTAGGACCTACTTTCACGTGGTGTTTTGGACTTTGTTGTGCCCCGATTCGATGATGACTTGAATATTATTCTTGAGATTGGAAATGGCGAGCAACAAATCGCCAGCTCGCCGATGTATGATTTGTGATGTGCCACTTCTAACGTCCAAACACTACATAAAACTGCAAAAAACTCTGTGAAGGTCGTGAGATGTGGACCTCAAGAAAAGTTGGAAGATTTGTTTGGCGATGTTATTGTTGGTAAAGGGGATCATATGTTTTTTTGTTTTTTTTTTTTTTGGGGGGGGGATTGTGCCAATCATATTCATTAAAGGAAATAATTTTGTCATCAAATATTCTTCATTAATAATATTGTATGATGAAATATTCAGAAATTAAAGAAATTCTTTAATTGACAAAGGTACTTGTATACACCTGTTTTCACTATTATCTGGCCCACTAAATAACAATGTACTTTTGTAATGTAAGCTCAGGGCTGTGAGATGTGGGTTCTATGAACCGGTACTTAGCTATGGTATACAATATATCTTAGCATATTCAGGGGTGGTGGAGGTGAAGGGGATACATTACACAATTTGTAGTGCAAAGTTTTGAAGTACATGTAAGGAACCAGAAAGTGCCTTTTTTGTTTGTTCTTTTCCCCAAATGTTAGTAGAGAGCAGTCTAAGAAGTCTAAAGAATTGCGCTAAGTTTGTAAAACTTTTATCATTTTATTACCACTTCATGTAGGGCCTACTGGGCAGTTAAACCGAAACTATTCGCTTTGATAATTATTTCTATAACAGAGACAATCAGACCAATATCCCTGTTGTAAGAATACTCAGTCTTTGTTTGTTAGTCTTCATGATAATAAAGCTAAATTTAGCAAACCAAGATGAAGACGCTTAAGAGCATTTTTGCTACAGAGATATTGGTCCATTTGTCTCTGGCATTACAGAAGTGAACAGTTTTGGTTGAACTGCCCTTCTGCATATGCATATATATATATATATATATATATATATATATGATATCCAATCATATCTTCCTTTTTTTGTTGTTGCAAACCATACCTGCATTTGCTCAAAATAGTAGCTCCATGTAAATAAGTAGGCCTATTCATATCAAAAGACAGTCTGACAGAGCAACTTGTTTGTTTCTAATTCACAAACATTTAAGGGGTAATCAGCGTGAAATTATGCTTGGGAAATGTGTGGGCCATGCACACAACACACACAAATGCATACACGCATGTGCACACACACACACACAGAAACAAACACACACAAACACATGCACACACACACACACACACTCACATGTTAGCAATTTTATTAAACGACCTATTACAAATCACATCCAAATTAAAACATTGTACATATACTTTGTACATACAGCTGTACAGTGTAGTAGACTTTACTTTTTTCCACGTTTATGGCAGCTGATTATTGGTAAATAAGTTTAGATTTTTTTTTCAGTGTTGAGGTGTGGTCAGGAAATACATCAATTTACCACTATCGTACTTTGAAATGTACAATGTATACGGTGTGCATGTACACTGTACACCTGTACATGTGCAATATATGTACTGTTGAATACACTGTGTAGTGTACAGTAAGAGCAGACAGCAAAGTGAAAACAAATGGACTACGAGTAGTGTAATTTGAACATATGTATAATTTGCACATTTTTAATCACATTAGGCCTACTTCTTAAGCATTTATTATAAAAATTTGGCCATGATGGTAAAACTGTTAATGTTGTACCAACTACCAAGGAAGTTTCAAAGCTAGCATCCCACTCCCAACTGTCAATAATGAGTTCAAAAAGTTGTCACTCTGGGAAGAACGTTTAAAATAATTCCTCAGGTGTATAAGTGTCTTTAAAGTTGTATATTCTGTGCCACCATGTACTCATAAGCAACTGAAATTAAATGTTCTATAGTTGATAAAATATTAGGCATATTTCAGTTGTTTCTCCATGCTCTTGAAATTCCTTCATTATACACTTTAATTTGTACATGTACATGTACAAGTACTGTAATATACAATACATTTACTGTATATAATTCATGATAGTTCATGATCATTGTTCAACAACAGTGCATTATTTCAAACAAAATACATTGTAAACTGTTTGACTCTGAATTTTGATGTCAGAGAAATAATTTGATATGTCACATTTCAGTCTGATTACCATGTGCAGTAGACTCTCATTACACATCAAAAACACAGGATTAACACAAACTGGTTAAAAGTTATGACAAAGAAATCTTCCTGGTCCCACTGTAGATTTTGTTTTTTTCATTTGTTGTGTTTTACAACAATTCTTGGTAAAAAAAAATTACTTGAAAGGTTAAAAAAAGAAAATAAATTCATTGCTACACAGTTCAAACTACAGGTACAAATGTTCATGTGCATTAACAGAACTAGTTTTATTTTTATCAAAATGGGCCAAAGAACATACTGTACTTCTCATGAGTGATTTTGTATGTAAAGAAAGTATATGTAAACAAGTTCTTGGTAGCTGTACAACTCAAAAACATACTCTACACATGTGTACACTTTCCTGTACATGCATGCATAGATGAACATGCGATGTACAATTACATGTGCAGACAAACGGCATAACAGTTCAATTTTCAAACACCCACCCAAACACCCAAAACACACAGCCCATCCCCACTTGGCATGGTCTGTATGTACATGTACATGTAATCCACTACATCACAAAAACACAACCTTGAACTAAAATATTTCAACTTTTCCATGATTTTATCACTTGTAATTATGATATGTACCCATCAACATGTCCAATGAAATGAAAATATTCACGCCTAAAAAAAAAAGTACCGGTACAGTATGAAAAGTAGGAGTGTACAAATGTACATTGTATTTGCATAGTGAATAAGAGCAAGGTACAGTAATTGCAGTGATAAAAGGAAAATTATTGTACATGTAGCATGGAACTGCAAAAATTTAGGTACACCAGAAACCAATGTACCAACCACTCACCATTACAAACCTTAAGGAGGAAAAACACCCACAGTGGATTCATATGAATTCTCTAAAAACAATTTTAAAAGCCCAAAGGTACAACTTACAAGCTACATGTACACATGTGTATGTAACATTTTTCAGTAAAAAAAAAAAAAAAAAATCTGAGCTACCATGTACAGCTGTACATGATTCTTCATGTTACCAGTATATCTGATAAGGCCTGAAAATTGAGTGCTTTTAAAAAGTGGATATAATCGTCTAGATCACTTGGGCATTCACACAAAACCGTACTGTGTACGCTGCTTACGTCAACACCCAGGCCAGACGCAATGGTAGCAATCAGAACTCTGATTTCACCATCTGTTGCCAACATGCAGATGCTGTCAACAATTTCCTTTTGGATATCAGTTTCCGTGTTCCGGTGGTACATATAAACTTATTAATATACCTGTGGCAACCTTCTGGAAGCAGTGCCATAAAGGTTATCTTATCATCCTTTCACAACATGCACCATGGATCTTCAAGTCATCTGCCAGCCACTTGAACATTGTATCTAAATCTCTTGCAGCAGACTTGACAACATGTTTTATATTTTGCTTGTCCGGCAACTGATTTACCCACACACAATTGCGAAGACCAAAGTTTTCGATGATACCGCTAAGCACATCTCTGGTTGCAGTGGCTGTCAGGACAACAGCAGGACTGACGACTTGAGTTTCGATCGTAATTCACCCAATTTTCCATACGCTGCTCGAAATGCTTTGGTGTCTCCAGATGCGGTCCCCCTATTTGAAAAATAAGAAAAAAAAAAACATTTTCTACATTGCACATAAATGATTTTAATAATGCCTGCAGTCTCTACAATGCATATCGCAGAGCCATAAGACTGCATAATTGTAATCTATAGATGAACAAGTATGAGTACATTTGCATACTGAAGCATGTTCCTATTTGAGTTTTTTCTCAATGTTCATGCACATGAAGAATTAGTCTGAGGGTCACAGCGTGTGTCTCGATTGTTCCTCAGAGTAGAGGAGCAAAGCTGACGAGACAAAGGCTGTGGCTCACAGACTAAAGCTATGAAAAGGCAGTAGGCCTATTTGTTGCATTTGTATGCAAGAAAGTTACAGTAGTTACTGTACTGTACAAAACAATAAAACCAGTGCAGTTACGGTGTTAACAATTTATCACAATAATTACACAGGATTTAACTCGGTACACCTAGGAACACTCACAAGAGTAGTACCGGTACTGTAGTAGAAGCCTGACATGTGTTTACCCTACCCGGCCCAGAGGCCAGACATTACTACATTTAGTTTTACAATCATTTTTTGTCGTTCAACTAGGGGCCTACAGTTACAGTGTGTAATTCAAGACAAGAGACACGTAATGAAAGTTGCCTTGACGAATCATTTTTAGAAACTGGATAGATCTTTATGATTAGCTTACCGCTACTCTAGGTAGGCCGCTTGAGTCTTTGACTTTGTCAAGCAGGCCAAGCAAGATCCATAGCCCTGCTCATCTGGTCCGAAATTAAAGACTCCAAAGGCATGAAAACAAGAGCCACAGCTTTCGGAGAGTCTGGTCCATCATGTAGATCTAGTTTGCGAAGAATATCAACACATAACGGTGCAGCTTGGAAGTTGGAACACCACACTATTGCCGAAAACCAGTCGGCAGGGAGATAAACAAATCATGACCATGCACGGAGAGACGAGTATGTGTACGTGTAGAGACTTCGAATCTAAGTTCTGGTTCTGCTGCTGCTCCCCGAAACCGTCAACGAATCCAAGCTTCTCAGTAGCACATTGCATTGTATGCTCTTCTCATTATCACTGTCAGAAAAGCGACGCGGAGACGCTGATGTTGACATCCATTGATCATATAAACAAGATTTGGAGGAAATACTTGAAATGCTGCACAGATTTTGGTCGGAAAACGCAAGACTCGGAATCAATACGAAAAGCACATTGCACATGCTGTATGCGGTACACGCATCCGGGGGATCCCCGATCGAGCTAAGCCACCTCCTCGGCCTCGAAATTGACATGTACGATAGGTCACGATGCTTTAAATGGGCGAATACTTTTTCTGTACGTGTTTATCAATTTTTCGTTTGTAATTTCTAAATCATTATTTTTTGTCGAAAAATGGATTTAAAATGTTGATAATTGTGATATTTATAATTTAATTTATAACAAATATGGGAACGGTAGAAGTTAGTCTTAATCTTACGCACGGTTTATGTACGTGCTAATTTCATTCTCCTCTTATAGTGGAGCGGCATAGCCGAACAATTGTGCATTTTGTGATAAAAGCATCAAATTTCGTACACAGGTTGACAATCACGTTCAGATTAAATTTAGATATTGGGCCATCGTACATAGCGCCCTCAACGTCCATGGCAGCCATTTTTCAAAATGGCTGCCATAAATGCCATGTTTTTGTAAAATTTGCTAAGTTTAGGAGAGAATTATCAATAAGATTTTGGTTACAAATGGGAAATTACATTCAAAATAAATCCAGATATCGGGCCATCGGAAAGAGCGCCCTCAACGGCCATGGCAGCCATTTTTCAAAATGGCCGCCATAAATATCATTTTTAAAAAATATTTGTTAACTTCAGAAGGGAAAGCCAGTAAGATTTTGCAAATAAGTGGGAAATTACATTAAAAATGAATTTAAATAGTTGGCCATTGTTAATGGCGCCCTCAACGTCCAAGACAGACATTTTTCAAAATGGCTCACTTATGTGCCACTTTTTCGATGATTTTGCAAATTTCAGATGAGAAAAGTTAATAAGATCTTGCTCATCAATGTCAATTACATTCAAAATAAATATAGATATTGGGCCATCGGAAAGTGCGCCCTCAACGGCCATGGTAGCCATTTTTTTCAAAATGGCCGCCATAAATGCCTTTTTATGTTAAAGAATGCAAATTTCAGAAGGGAAAAGACATTTTTTTTTCTGCTTTGCAAACAAGCGGGAAATTACATCCAATTTAAATCCAGATATTGGGCAATTGACGGGTGGGCAATTGAAAATTGCACTCTCAGTGGCTATGGCAGCCATTTTTTTTTTTTAATGGGCACCGTAAGTGCCACTTTTTCATTTTAAAAAAATGCTAATTTCAAAAGGAAAAGTCAATGAAATTTTGGTTATAAATGGGAAATGACATTTAAAATAAATCTCGATATTGGGCCATTGGAAATTGCGCCCTCAACGGTCATGACAGCCATTTTTTTCAAAATGGCCGCCATAAATGCTATATTTTCGAAAAGATTTACTAAAATCAGAAGGAAATGCAAACGAGTTTTTGCAAAAAGGTGGGAGTTACATTCAAAAGTAAACTTATAGGGCCATTCTAAATTTCCCCCTCAATGGCCATTCCAGCCATTTTTCAAAATGGCCACCCTGAATGTCTTTTTTCGTAAAGTGTTGCAGACGTCAATCAGAATTTCCACAAAGATGAAAAATTACATTCAAACTGAATTTGATAATAGGCCATCCAAAGGTACACCCTCAACAGCCATAACAGCCAAGTTTCAAAACAGCTGCCATGGATGCCCCCCCTTTTTTTTGGCAAAAATTTGCTGATGTCAGGAGGAAAAGTAAATAAGACTTTGCAAACAAGTTGAAAATAATAGGTATTATGCTCGCAAATAAATTTAAGTATAAGGCCTTCTTAGAAGGCGCCTTAAAGGGTGGTGCTGACCGCCATGGATGTCTGCTTCTTTTTTTTTTTTTTTTTGAAAGATTTGCTAGTTTCAGAGAGAAAATCAATGAAATTTGTACATATGTTAAAAATCATATTCAAAAGAAAATAATTTATGAGGTCATTACAAATAGCTCCATCAACGACCATGGCAGCCATTTTCCAAATGGCCATTATAGATGTTATATGATAATGCCAGAAGAAGACAATACAATTTCTTGTGCAAATTGACAAAAGATATTCAAATAAATTCAAGCTTGAATTTGAATTTGAAATGAAGATATTGAGCCACCATTTAAACATCGTCGCCAACGGCTATGGCAGCTCTTTGTCAAAATGGCTTCCACACACTCCTTGCTTTTTCCAGAAGGAGAAAGCAATAGCGTACTGCTGAACAGCCATTTTATCCTATGTAATCTGGTATGGAAAGAAATCAAAATTTTTTTAAAGGGTCTCATTGGTGGGTTAGTTCTAAATGCATGTTTTCAGTTTAGTTCTAATTGCAGAATTTCTATGTGACGGCTAACAGTATGGATATCAAAGGTATGTGTTTTTACGGAAGCACAGCAAGTAAATTAATTTTTTTCGTAAAATGAAAGGCCATTTTTTTCGTATCTGCCTTAAGAATATTTAGGAAGTTACATTTTAGAATAGATACACGTCATATTTCAGATTCTTTAATGTCTCTGTGAGTATTCTTCTGTCTTCTCCTTCTGAAGTTAAGCAAATTGTCAAGACAAAAAAGAAGAAGAGTGTATTGTAACCAATTTGACAAATAGCTGAAATAACCATTGAGAACACAGCTTATGATGGCTCAATGTCTAAACTTCTTTGTATGTAATTGTCAACTTGTGCCAAAAAAAAAAAAAAAAATGTTTATTTTCTTCTTCCGGCATTAGGACATTTTCATAAAAGAAAAATGGCATCTATGACAGCCATTTTGGAAAATGGCTGCAATTACCGTTATTAGCAATATTTTTCTTCTTGAAAATTTGCGAAGGAACAATTTGTAGAGTTAATGCAATCTAGGTACATTGTTTGATTTCAAACATGATTGTCCAATTTATGTACACATTTGTTGACTTTTCTTTCTGAAATTACCATTTTTTCAAAAACAAAATGATTATGACAATGGCAGCCATTTTGGAATATGGCTGCCATGGCCGTTGAGGGCAGTATTATAATAATCTAATACAATTATTTATTTCAAACATAATTTTCATATTGTGTGCAAAATCTTATTGAATTTGACATTTGTGAAATCAGGAAATAAAAAATAATGGAATCCATGGTGGCCATTTTGAAAAATGGCTGCAATGGCCATTGAGGGCGCTATTTACAATAATGTAATAATAGGCGCAAGATATATTTCTAACGACATTTTTTAATTGAGTGTAAGATCTTATTGACTTTTCCTTCTGGAATAAGTAGGGCCTAAATTCAGAGAAAAAGGTGGTATTTATGGCAGCCAATTTCAAACATGGTCACCATTGGCGTTGAGGGCGCAATTTACGATGGCTAAACATCTAAATTTATTTTAAATGTTATATCCCACTCGTTTGCAAAAATCTTATTGATTTTCCCTTCCGAAATTTGTAAAATTTTACGAAAACTGGCATTTATGGCGGCCATTTTGAAAAAAATGGCTACCATGGCCGTTGAGGGCGCAATTTGTGGTGGCCCAATATCTGAATTTATTTTGAATACTATTTCCGATACGTTTGCAAAATCTTATTGATTTTTCCCCTATGAAATTTGTAAATTTTTACGAAAAATGGCATTTATGGCGGCCATTTTGAAAAAATGGCTGCTATGGCCGTTGAGGGCGCTATTCACGATGGCCCAATATCTGAATTCATTTGGAATATTTTTTCCCACTTGTTTGCAAAATCTTATTAATTTTCCCTTCTGAATTTTTTAATTTTTTGTGAAAAATGGCATTTATGGCGGCCATTTCGAAAAATGGCTGCCATGGCCGTTGAGGGCACAATTTGCGGTGGCCCAATATCTCAATTTATTTTGAATGTTATTTCCCACTCGTTTGCAAAATCTTATCGATTTTCCCTTCTGAAATTTGTAAATTTTTACGAAAAATGGCTGCCATGGCCGCTGAGGGCGCTATTTACGATGGCCCAATATCTGAATTTATTTCAAATGTCATAGTCAACATGTGTGCGAAATTTGGTGCTTTTTAATTCCTCTAATTTTTCAAGCTATGCCGCTCCACTATTATGATCTCTAAGATATATTATTTGAGCAAGTTTTGATAAAAAGAAAAATAATTTTGACATTCCATTAATAAATGTTGAGAATGATACAAATATCGGCGTAAAATACGTATCTTATATTGCTAAATGCAATATACCTGTTTGCAATAAGACTACAAGATTAAAGATCGATCGACTTTTTTCGATCCCGCAAATTGCCTGCTGGACGCGATTTCATCGGCCAATCAGGATGCTCGAAATGAATGAGGGAGTGGGTGTGGGGCCATTTTTTCCGAAATATTTCGGGGAGACTCAGAGACTCCAACTCTCCCGTTTTCGACGGGAGATCTCCCGCCGAATGCCCATTTTTGCACAATCTCCCGTTCTCCCGTTTGAGATTTGATTTCTCCCGCCCTGACTGTGTGTCTCCCGGTGGAAAGGATTTCTTACTTATTTCTATCGTATGTTGAAAAAATAAGCCTTAGACAGCACCAGATAACACCTAGAATCCTAGGAACTTCGCGCTTCGCACACATCAACTTGGAGTCTCCCGTTTGCTAGTAGTCCAGTCAAAATAGGGTTTCACCCACCACTAATTGCAACAGTATGAATTCCACTGCAGTGCAACTTGTTATGGGCTCCTAAACACCATACTAAAAGTCCCAAGAAATCCAATGGGGTAAAGTGGCTAAATTTGCATAATATGCAAATTAGCTCCATAATGATAAAAATACAGTGTTTCCATGAAAACTATGCTTCTAGGTTTCAGATTGGAAAACCGAAAGTATTTTAACATATGTTTACAATGTCAGCTAGTGCGATGCAAACATTTCCATGGACATGATCTGGGCCTCATTTGCATAATATGCAAATTAGCTCCCATAATGATAAAAATACAGTGTTTCCATGAAAACTATGCTTCTAGGTTTCAGATTGAAACACCGAAAGTGTTGAAACTTATGTTTTCAATGTCAGTTAGTGCGATGCAAACATGTCTATGTACATATTCTGGGCCTCATTTGCATAATATGCAAATTAGCTCCAATAATGATAAAAATACAGTGTTTCCATGAAAACTATGCTTCTAGGTTTCAGATTGGAACACCCAAAGTGTTGAAACATATGTTTGCAATGTAAGTTAGTGCGATGCAAACATTTCCATGTACATATTCTGGGCCTTATTTGCATAATATGCAAATTAGCTCCAATAATGATTAAAATACAGTGTTTCCATGAAAACTATGCCTCTAGGTTTCAGATTGGAACACCGAAAGTGTTGAAACATATGTTTGCAATGTCACTTAGTGCGATGCAAACAATTCCATGTACATAATCTGGGCCTCATTTGCATAATATGCAAAGGGTACCGAGCCAACGGAATATTCAAATGCACCAAAGTGCCCGATATGAGCATATCAAGAGTGTTCAAATGTGACATTTCAGTTTCTCTTCACCAAAACAAACTTTTCAGCATTAGAAACCTAGCATGAATAATTTTAAGCGAATAATAGTTTGTTATCAGAAAGATAATGATAGCTTATCCATTAATTACGTAGAATCAAATAATATAAACAACTGTCAACATCTATAACTTGTCCAATTTTGTAATTAATGAACTCTATTTGGAGAGGTGCTTATTCGAATCTGGATGATTCAGCTCTTGCACCCTTGAGGGTTTTGAGATATTGAAGATAGCACAGTCAAAGGAAACTCTGTGGGTAGTGACCAAAGTTACCCCTATCGATCATATCCCCACGGCCATTTGCAAAACATGCATCAACCAACGCGATTTCCGTTGTTCTAAGCGTACAAGATTGTTTTTTTTAAAGTCGTTTGGCCGTCTAGCAAAGACTATTTCTATGAAAGTATATCTTTAAAAAGTGGTGCACATGAGTCAAAGCGACTCGGAGGGAGGTACCCGAATTTATCCCTATACCCTCACAGCCCGGTACAAAACACAGTATATACACGTGAATACACCCTCTATAACCCTCTATAACGTCCTTTTCGTTTCATTTCCATTAAATTTCAGTGGAAGTTGTAGAAGAATTATTGTTCTACAATATCTATAAGATAAAAAGGTGAAATCCTAAAGGCAATGAAAAACATGCAGTATATACAACAGCGAAAAAAATGTTCCATGGGTACATGCCTCTGAAAAGTTCTTCCGCCTGTCTAGCACATACTCTTTTATTTTCGTAAAATGCAATTCAGGTAATACAGGAGACGTTGCTTTACAATATCTATATTGTCAAAAAGTTGGACATTCAAACGCAAGCCCTTGGGAAGTGCCCAAATCACCCATACCTTGACCTTCGTGGTCCCAAAACAGGTTAACAAAACATGCATTATATGCCAAAGCAAATTCAGTTGTACATGCACGTAGAAAGTCGTTTTGCCGGGTTGTAAATTAAAACACTTTACTTTTCATGATTTTTAAATGGTAGAGACACTGCTTTACAATATTCATATAGTCAAAGGGGTGCACACTCAAAGGCCACCGAGTGGGATGTGTTCAAATCATCCAACCCCCAGGGCAATATAGGAAACATGCACTATCATTTAGCACGAATATGTTCCAATTTTCCAACGGTTGTACAGCAAGTGCCCTATTGTTTTCAAGAAATGCAATATAATTAAAAGAAGAAAAAATTGCTCTACCTTAACTTTATTGTCAAAAGGGTGAACATTTCAAAGCAATCCCTTGGGAAGTGTCCAAAATTACACCTCCTCTCAAGCCCCGTAATTACAACACACGGATACTATGAACGCAAATACTGACGTTCTTTGGTACATGGTTTTAGAAGTAGTTCCGGCAATACAGCTACACACTTTTATATCGATGAATGTCGTGGAAATGATAGAAGAAGCATTGCTTCACAATATCTATTCAGTGAGAGGATGCACATTAAATTCCAATCCTGTGGGATGTGCCCCAAAGTACCCCACCCTCACGGCAATATAGAAAACATTGAATATCATTAACGCGAATATACTATATGTTCCAAACGTACATGTTTCAAACTTCGATCATGCCATGCAGCATGGGCACTTTTGTTTTCAAAAATACATTGTAGTTAATAGAGGAGACATCCCTTAACGATATCCATATTCTCTAAAGGGTGAACATTAAAGGACAATCCCTTGGGAATGGTCCAAAATTACACCTACGCTCACGCACCCTTAAGACAAAACACAGATATTAGCAACGCAAACACCGTTGTTCTAGCGTGGATGGTTTTAAAAGTAGTCCCGGCAATACAGCGAATACACTATTTATCAATGAAAAGTTATGGAAATGATAGAAGAGGCTTAACCTTACCAGATCTATACAGTGAAGAGGATGCACATTAAATGGTAACCCTGTGGGATGTGCCAAAAATATTCAACCCTCACGGCAACTTAGAAAACATATAATATCATACAACGCGAATATTTATATGTTCCAAACGTACATGTTTTCAAAATTCCATCGTGCTGAATAGCAAAGGCACCTTTGTTTCCAAGAAATGCAACTAATTAATAGAGGAGACATTGCTCTACAATAACTATATTGTCAAAAGGGTGAACATTCAAAAGTAATCCCTTGGGAAGTGTCCAAATTCACATCTACGCTCACGCCCCCTTATTACAAAACACAGATATTAGCAACGCAAATACCGTTGTTCTAGCATGAATGGTTGTAAAAGTAGTTCCGGCAATACATCAAATACAATTTTCATCGATGACAAGTTATGAAAATGATAGAAGAAACTTAACTTTACAAGATCTATACACTTAAGAGGGTGCGCATCAAACGGCAACCCTGTGGGATGTGCCAAAAATACTCCACCCTCACGGCAATAATAGAAAACATATAATATCATATAACGCGAATATATATATGTTCCAAACGTACATGTTTTCGAAATTCCATCGTGCCGTATAGCAAAGGCACTTTTGTTTCCCCAAAAAATGCAACTAATTAGTAGAGGAAACATTGCTCTACAATAACTACATTGTCAAAAAGGTGGACATCCAAAGGTAATCCCTGGGGAGGTGTCTGAATTTACACCTACGCTCACGCCCTTTATGACAAGATACGGATATTAGCAACGCAAATGCAGTTGTTCTAGTGTGAATGGTTTTAAATGTAGGTCCAGCAATACAGCAAATACACTCTTATATCAATGAAAAGTCATGAATATGATAGAAGAAGATTTGCTTTACAAGATCTACACAATAAAAAGGGTGCTTATTGAAGGGCGACCCTGTGGCGTGTGCCCCCGAAATGCCCTTTATCCTCTTGGCAATATAGAAAACATATAATATCATATAACGCGAATATATATGTTCCAAAAGTACATACTGTCAAAATTCGATCGTGCCTTACAGCAAGGGTATTTTTGTTTTCAAGAAATGCAATGTAATCAATACAGGAGACATTGCTTTACAATACTTACATAGTTAAAAGTGATGCACATTTAAAGCGGCCCCTTGGGAGGCGCCCAAAGTTACCCCCTCAACCCCGCGTCCCCATATGCAAAACGTGCATTGTGCCAACGTGAGTACTGTTGTTATGAATGTACTCTTACAGTTACCGCTAATTTGCATTTTATGTAAATTATTTTTGTACGACCAATTCGAAAAGGCATCTATCGTGTTCATTGACCTACAAAATATAAGTTTATACATTTAAATCTTTAAAATTGGATAACGGGAAGCTGAGATCTGTCAATTTCCTCTCATTTCAGGTGCTAATTTGCATATTATGCAAATTTTACTAAATTGCCCCGCTGGATTTTTTGGGACTTTTAGTATGGTGTTCAGGAGGCCTCAACGACTTGCTCTGCAGTAAAATTCCTACTGTTGCAATTAGTGGTGGGTTACCCCCTAAAAATCGCTAGATTGACTGGACTATAGGGGTTTCGGCGGGAGAATCTCCAGATCAGAAGGTGCTTGGGGTTGGAGTCTCTGGAGACTTGGCAAACCAGACTGGACTGTTTTGGAGGTCGAGATGCGTGCGTGCGCTGCAAATTAATACAAGAGCGTGCGGTGGGGCATACGCGTGCTGTAGCGGTGTGTGCGCACGGTAAATGATCACACAAAACAGTCCAGGCAGTGGATTAGTTCGAATCCCGATGAAAACCCATTTTCTTTGCTCAAAGTTTTCGCTATGTATATTTATATATATATATACATTTTGTCATTTCGTTTAGTTACGAATTAAAATGACAGATGATACATTCACGTTTGTAGGTCATCTGGCCTATGACGTTTTGGTCTCGACTGATAAAAAGGGGGGGGGGGGGAGGGGGTGGAGGGACTTGACTTTGCCAATGACTTTTTCTTTTCTGTTAATCGTGGCTTCGTATAATATATATAATGTATATATATATATATATATATATATATATGAGTGTGTGTGTGTCTGTGCGTAAGTGTGTGTGTGTGTGTGTTTTGTGTGTGTCATAACACTGTTAGCAAGTGTGTAGGCCCTACTGTTCATCATGCAATAAATCTTGTGAGTGTGATACTCCGATATTCTATTTGAGAGGAAATCTTCATATTATTCTAATTGGCAAATATTCCGAAGTTCAAAGCAGTTATGTGCACATCAGCATGCATAAAGTAGAGGAATATTGTGAAACTTTCTTCTTTTTTTTTTGTATTCAATGTAAGGTACATGTTTCGCAATGCGGCAGCCACGTCGAAGCTGTGTTATTCTACCTTTTTTATAATATATCATCAGTCTAATCTAATCCTTTATTCTTAGTGTTTATTTTGCAATTTCACCTTGGGATAAGAACATAACACACACACGCACGCACACACAATCACTCACGCACATACACACACGCACGCATACACACACACACACACATCAATAAGAATAGTGATTTAAAGTTAATCTCAAATGCTAGCTTTTAAAGGTGTATGCTAAAGTAAAAGCTTCACACAAAAATCAATTACAAACCCTACCGTAGCACCCTACCGTCGCAGCCCTGTATCACTCAAGACGAGAACGATCGACCCTCACAAAGCGAGGCATATTTGATTGAAATTTTGGTATTGTTTTATGATATAAAAGTGTTAGGCAGGGCAAAACAGACAAATCGGTTATAATTTTCATTACCATTGTATGACACGAACATGGCTAAGCTAGAAATGAAACTACACACACAGAGACATGAATGCATTACAATCACAAAACCAAGGTACACACATACAACAGCTTTGAATTTTCCCAGTGGCGGATCCAGGCGGGGGCGCATCAGGTGTGCGCCACCCTGTATTTATAGTTGAAACAAAAGAAATGAAAAGAAAAAAATGGTGGGCGTGCACCCCCCCCCCTTCAATTTTGAGAAGATGCCCCCCTGGCTTTTCCCCACCCCTTCCCCCTTTACTCCGGAGAGTCTGACGTTGACGCCATCTAGGATATTTTTGTGTAGTTTATTAAAAATGGCAAAGGATGAAATATCTTTCCTTTTACGAACCCTCTCCCGCCACAGGCAGTGCCAGTCTAGACCGAATGAGGGTCCCAATCTGAGCAAACATTACAGTTACAAATGATACACCATGTATTTATTTCCTTCCTGATAAAGTTCAACGTCCAATCTTTTGATCGTCAGACAATCATGCCACCGTCTGGTGACGCCGTTGAAAGAAGGTTTTTCAAAACTCAACTTGTGCAAAGAAAGAAAGAAAAAAAAATAAAGGAGAGAGAGAGAGAGAGACCAAGTAGGTCTAGCGCTCACCTGAGCATCGCACGTTCACTTGCCATGCATTCTTGTTTGCTGACTATTGACTCAGGAGAATGAAGCAAACTTTATTGGGGGCTTTGGGAACCTCCATGGGTCATGGAGTCTATTTTGTAAATTATTCTATCTTCCTCGGCGATGATACCCGTTAAGTTAATAGTAGAAAGTTTAATTTGACTGTACATTATCAAAAAGAAGATCAAAATGTGAAAACTATTAGAGTACTCAATTTGGTCCCAGTCCCATGGGAGCCATCCCTTTATGTACTTTGGCTCAGGTGAGCTAAGAACCCGCAAAGCAAACAGACAACACTAAAATGATGCTTGCCGTGAAGTGCATGTGTTTTACACGTGAGACCAAATGCTATACTACTGTATGTCATTTTTCATCACCTGAGAGTTGGCTGTAGATGAAAGTGTATTCTTCCTTGACATGTTCACACATAAAATGTACATCCCACACATGTGCACACACGCACACAAACAAACCCCCACACAAATGGACAGCACAAACTTAGGAAAGTCCATCTTATGATAAATAATTGAATATGATATGAATAATCATACAAAATTCTATCAAATGATATAACTTGATAATACAAGCACAGCAGCACTACAGACAATAGGACACATAACTCTTTATAATTGTGAATTATGCAATCTTATGTTTTATTCGTCATTTATTGAATAAGTTAGATCAGTTGCATAATTTGAACGGACATTCATGAAGATTTCACACAGACATAAAAATACAAATAGCGTTCGTCCGACACGTTGTCTTTCATAACGGGACACACTTTAGCACAAGTCCAAACATGAAGATGGTACACATGCATTTCTTAAAAATATCTGCGAATTTGACAGATTTGTTCATTTCTGCATTTCACCATCTTGAATTCACTGGTGCCATTTCTGTGAATCCCACGAATATAAGACTGTTTTGTTACATCTAGATGATACAATGTTTAAAATCAAGTGGATATTTTCAATTGTGACTTAAGTTTGACATGATTCCTAGGCAGTTTAACTCACATTATTGTCTTCAACATTGGGCGAACGAAACTGGGGCACAGCCCTCAGGGAAATGCCACAGCAAAAAATTATATGAATATAATAAGGCTAAGACTGCACACAACAAGCATTTGTTTAAACATGAACAAAACAAAACAGAACAAGCACACAAGAAACATGTACATACCGGTAATCCACAGATGGAAAAAACAAATCCCTTTAGAACACACCTAGCACCATGCATGTATTTGAAGAGAGGATTCATAAATATTGAGGGGAAAAACAAAAAACAGACAAACCCGGACAACTTTAATGTTCTCTTTCTTTGCTGTCATGTTGAAGTTCAGCAGAAATCTATAATATATCCCCAGCTTTTAATCACTGACCTACATGTATCCACATATTTGAGCCAAGTTGCTGAATGACATCTCAACTTTGCAAAAAAGGGGACATTTTCGGCTTGACAGCTATTGATACAACAAATGACCAGACATGGAAAATGAACTTGATTGTTGTTCATTAGTAGCAGATTAATTTCTTCCACTCTGTTGAACAGCATGGGGAAGTGGAAATAGAATGCCAAAATACTGGATAGGTTAAACTGAAATACTTAATGTAATTGTTCAAATGGAATGATTTTCATTAATACCTGTGATCCAGTCTTCATCCTGTCGGACCAACTTGTCGCAAGTTTTGCTGTTAACAGGGTAACATCCTCTGTGATAGAAGGGTACACTAAGAGTTGATTTATGTTTGGAAAACTGGCCATTTTCTTTCACTCCATCATGTATGATGAAGGATACCATGCGGTCAATAGCAGATTGACTATAATTATCAAAATTATCTTGGCATAACTTTAGAGTTGAATGGAACTATGAAAGTTTGCATGCATTTAACTTGACTTACAGCACAGACCTGCTTTTGTTGTGTGACGACTGTCTATAAAATAAATACATTCCCCTGGGAAGGCAAAAAAAAATAAGGAAGAAAGAATTATAACCTGACACTGTCACATGTCATAGGACATGACAGAAAAGGCTTTCAAAAATGAGATTTTCTGTTTTTCGCAAACCATATAACATATAATCCGATACATTTAAATCAAGTTTTAACCCTGTGCATTGCAGGTGGTAGGAAAATTCATTCATGTCTTTCTCTCACCAGGCCTATCACTGCTTTAACCCGTTAACGACAAGCTGATTTTGCTATAACACAGATATCCCATAGACACATGCCTGAGTATACTCAGGACTAGTCTGCAATGGGTGAATTAATAATGTCTCCCATGAATTTCTCCTGCATGCTCCTCTCCTTCACCCCACCCCTCTGGAGCAGGGAAGGGGTCACTTCCCCACCTGGTAAAAGGGTAAAAGCTCCACACATCTTTTTGGAACCATTTTACGTAACTCCTCTCAATGATATTTTTGTTAACTGTGTCAGCGTTGAAAACATATATGATGACAATAATAAGGTGGGACTGTACTTTGGCAACACACACTGAAAGCCTTGATCATTGATGTACTAACAGAAACATAAAAAAAAAGGAACAAGGTTACTTGTAAGTGGCAGTTTTACTCTGCGGAAAAAAAGAAGAAGAGAGAAACGCATTGAAAAATGCTAATAGGTATGTTGTAAAACAAGGCATTTTTTTTTCAAAACAAAATAAAAAGACAGTAGTATCTTTACAGCATGTGGATATGTACATGTCATTTAAATTATATTTACATATGTATACTTAAATATATATTCATATCTATATATTGTATGTCCAATGCACACATCACACGAAATAGATATCACTTTGTCTATATTTCAACTAAATCTGTGCCAAATAATTGATTTCTATGTATCACCAAAAGGTTGAAAAAAAAACACACATCTCACAAAATCATAGCTGAGGAAGACCATATCACACGCGTATTTAAAAGAATAACATTTCTTTTTTAGTTTTGATATATGCCATGATTGCTTAAAATCATAATTAAATGATCTTTTCATTCACACGATCTATCTCTTCTCTTACACTTTGTTCTCTTTCTCTGCTACTGGAATCAATGCATAAATTCAATACTTGATCCATGACAATGAAACAGCAGAAACATGATTCAGATTGTTTCATGACAATCATGATAGTACATAGACTGATGCAGCAAATAAGTACATTTAGTCCTTTACAATAGCTCAATGTGTTTCCCCTTGTGCTTTGAACACCAAACCTAAAACAAGACAGGGTACAACATGTACTGTACAGTTCAGAAGCTGGATTTGGTGCACCAACACATTGTACTGCCCCACATTGTGTATGAAGAACTGGCATGCTGATCAATGACTCGGATGAATTTTGTAACACTCAAACATTATCCATAACTACAACAGCGGACATATTACATTCACTGTTTCTGATGAAAAGAAGAAGAAGTAGTAGTAGCAGAAGAAGAAGAAGAAGAAATATACAAGTATATAATTTGGTACACACACTCTTTCGCTCTCTCTCTAACAATCATTGGCAGTTGATTTATATTTGGAATGCACAAGTATGACACATCCATGAAACAGAAGGGGAATGTTTAAATGGATAGCATCACCCACCAGATTATCAGTAATCGCATTCACAGATTTCAGTGAAAAAGCTTTATAATACAAGATCAACATAAGGTTATCGTCATGGGAGGCAAGATTTGTTTCTTTTACACGATAAATTATACACATGTACGCATTTTGTGGCATGATGAACAACAACAAATCATCAATGGTTATCGTACCTCGCATCTACACATTTCTATTAACCCGAATCGACAATCTTTGAGTTGCAGGCGTCATTGTTACCAACCTATCAAACCAATATTAAACGAGTGAAGCATGATACAATGTGGTCGGTCTCCATGTCTACTGCTAACTATATCACACTCACTATTCAAACAAAATTGGAATAAGATCAGCTCAGCAAAACTTGTACCATTCCATGTACCATTCCATGTTACGGAAAGAGCTATCTCGCAAAAAGAGAATAAAGAAACAACAGAAAAACAATAATTAAATAGGACCCATAATCCTTGCCCATGGAAAAAAAAAATGTGTTCCATCCATTTGAGTTGACTCACACTGAGAACAAATGATGTCATTCAATGGTTACTACTGGTCAGTCCTGCGTGATTATTAACAGCCATCTACGTGCATCATTAGGTACTTGGAAAGCTACACACATTAAACTAATGCTAGGATGATCACAATAATATATTGTGAACATGAGCAGAGTGGAGTGTAGTCATGAACAAGGAAACATAGTAACAGAACAAAAAACAAACAAAAACACAAAACTTGCTGTGACAATAATCACGCATCAAAATGACTCCACTGGTGACAAACTTGTTTGGAAATGTATCATCATCTGGTGTATGTTCACGTCCAGAGAGCACCAATATTGTACAAAATAATGACATGTACATCAGTTAGGTGTAAAATATCCTGAACATCCATCAATTATCATATCAAACATTCAAGAGCCAAACTCCATGTCAAGTCTAGGTCTCTTCTGTAAAAACAGACTGGGAGTTTGAGTCAAACAAACTTTATAAAGAAAAAAAAAGTCTTGATTGTTATTTTGCAAGGCTTCATGATGTATTACAGAAGACATGAATCAGTGCCTTGTTGTGGCTTGCCACTTGAATTCCATGAGTTACGTTGCATTTGACGTAATCAGTGTCTGCGTATTTGTTTGTTTGTTTCTTCATGATTGGTTAATAAGGATCAAGGAGGATCCTACTGATAGCCCTGTTTGGGCAAAATATTATGGGACACTTTCAAACCCCATACCGGCACAGACAGTGTGGAAAAAAACAATTTGTTGTTGCTGTTTCTCCATTACCTTTAGCTATACTGCAGCTGGGTCCAATTTGAAGTATAATCATTATTTTAGTACGAATTACCACAACATCTTACAGTTTGCACGATGTCATAAAACTTTCCGCCTGCAAAGGAGACAAATTACATGCTGATGGCATGACACAGATATTCCTAAATGTATTGGCCATGAATGGCACTACAAAACATTTTCAAAACGTTCTTTTTATCTCATTTTTCATGAGAATGAAAGACCTATTTGAGCTTTGTTTTGTTTCAAGTCTGTCAAGAGTAGACAAATCATCACTTCCTGTTTGAACAGTTCCAGTTCAATTAATTTGTAATTGTAAGATGAGTTCTTGACAGTTTTTCACAGTTGTTCCCCTCACATACAATTGTGTATTCAAGGGTGTTGATATCACTGCTTGGGTTACAAGGAGAGACACCGTCTGTCCCACAGCGTAACTAATGCCCAGGGTCACAAGTTGTGCGATTCTGACATACCATACTTCACAGAGTGTGTAATATGCTTGTAGCTTTTCCAACATCATGCTTTGAAGTTTGTATGTCTCCTTAATGAAAGAAAGTAAATGTACAGACACACACACACTGACACTGTGTGAGGAGCCTTTTCTTCGTAGCATTCTGGTAATGGACCTTAAATCAATTAAAAGAAAACCCCAGAAGTGATTAATGTAAATTAAAAGCATTGAGGTAAAAAGGAGACTGGAAAAAAAGTTTTCAGCAGGGCTTCGCCTTTCATTGCTCAAGAGAGAAGAAAAAAAAAAAGGAAATGAAAATAAGGAGGTTGGACTGGATCATGTGATTGTATCAAACACAGTCCTTCCCTTAGCACATCTGAGCATGCACATTTTGGTTCAAATGTCACGGAATGGAAGTGTCAATTATTTGGCCACAGATCCCTGTAATGTAGAGTGACGGAGCGAAATACAGAATTGAAGACTTTCAACAAAACCTCTGGAGGTAAGGCTACATGTGTGTGTTTGTTCTGTGGATCCCACACCATGTGAGGAATGTATTTGCCCAATAACGTATCGGCCACACAAATAGGTTACATTACTGTTACCGTCACAGATAAGCTGTGTATAATTTGAAGGGGAATGATAACAGGTCTATCTCCTTCTCCTTTGGAAGCACAGCGAACAAAAACTTGCAAAGACCTCTAATTCTTATTAGAGAACGAACCTGTTCAGCCCTCCAAACAAAGCACTATTGATATAAAGTAAAATGTAAAAGAACCGAAACTTCACCGACACGTCTTTGTATGTTCAAAAATCTTCTCTGTGACTCACTGCTGGCATAAACAATGAACATCAAACATATACTGCGTAATGCTCTCCAATGATAGGATGACTTTAGAAATTTCAGATCATTGTCTGTTTGTTTTTTTCATCCACAGGTTCGATCCATGGACATCTGTGGCTTACAGCTATCTTTTAATCTGTGACAGGGAGTAGCCATGATGTATTTACTGTCTCTACAGCTCACATCCTCCCGGCCACAATAGTACTGCCATCTCATACTTCCACACCTCCCTGTCTCCATACATCTGCCCACGACGTTCGATTGCAACTTTAAGTCGATCTCCACTTCTCCTGTGGTGCTCCACCACCCCCACTCTACTTGTGCTTCTGCTTGTTGTCCGAGCTGCCGAGCTTCTTGAAGAGCGCCTTGCCCTTCGACAGCAGGCCCTTCTTCTTCTTCGTGTGCTCCGGCGTCGACGTCAGCGAATTCTGCTCGGCGCTGTCCGAGATGACGGGCATCACTTCGCTCCCGTGGTACTGTGCTTCACCGTTCTCCTGCTGCGCTGGGAGGGCGTACTGGACAGGACATGGAGACAAAAAAAGTTGAAGTCAGTCATCAAAGTTCACTCGGCCCCAAAATCAAGGAGTATGTCTTGCGTGATAACTTACATGGTGTGTGTATCTGATTAGACAATCAAATTGTTGCTTATCTGAACCCCTGGTGCATACAGGCAATCTTTGTAAAAAAAAAAAAATCTTTCAAAATAGTTATCCAATCTTGCTCAAACAATCAACGCTTGTTCCACTGTTTCAAACTATAAGAGATGATAAAAGTGCATCTTTAGGAGGAATAACAACAACCAACGTACAGCTCTTGTTTATGCTCGCGTCTGGGATATGTGTGTGTGGGTGTGTCTGTCTCTCTGTCTGTCTGTCTGTGTCTGTGTCTGTGTCTGTACAATGTATGTGTTCCATTTTCATATTCTCTTTGTCATAGTGTTCTCTTTAACATATATCTGATCAGTCTCACTTGGGGATTAACACATAAATCAACAGTTAGACATGTGAGACTTCACCGATGAAGAAGCCACTAGACAGTATAACACAAGTCACCAAAGTTAGAAGTGAACACAGGGCAAACTGCATAAACTGGGCACACCGCCAATCAAACAGAAATATACATATACGCATGAGGCGACTTAATTGAGTTGAACTCTGTCTCATAACTCGATGGAACACAAATTTTATGTTAACAATGTACCCTATGAATTCACTGTAACAGAACAATTTGGCAGTCCTCACGTTAAAGACTACTATAGAAATGTTTCAAATAGTTAGACACACACCTCTTTTGAAAGTACAAGCACACGAAAACTTCCAGGTTAGTTCAACACACAAATTTCAATGAGCAAATCACAACCTCAAAGCTGATATGATAGGATATGTCTTGTAACAGGTCAGGTACATACATTTACACTGACTATCTGCACATGAAAAGTTATGCCCTCGTGTCATTTAAAACAAGGGCATAATTTGCAAGTGCAAACTCCTACACAGGTTGAGTCCTATTTTGAACTTTGACCTTTACATACTGTTGCATGGTTTTTGAGCAGATCAACATTTGGACACACTTCAAGCCATAATTTCAAACGTGGACATACAGTGTTTATTTTGTGATTCATCCTGAAGTTAAGACATTACCCGATTATCACATACATGTATCAAATATGAATAACCGTAATTAACATAAAACGTGTACAAGCATCTCTAATTACAACAAATAGGTATATGGTAATGATAATGGTAATGGTTTATTTAAAAATTCAAAGGTATGTCTTAACAGATTCCTCTAACTTGAAAGTAAATCAATTTTGTAAAGATATCTAAGTAGTGATTTCTTTTTTCCCATAAAGGGTATTTTACTTCACCAAAGCACATCCAAAATTTCTGGAAATTCCAATAGGTTTCCTCTACCTTATAAATGATTGATTTGCAACCACAACATGAGCTGATATCTTTGGCTCCAAGAAGACATCTCAATTACCTTAAAATCAAGTCGTACCAGCACAAATCAAAATAATGATGACGAAAAATAATCACAACAATAATCATTTTCATCATCGGTAAAGAATAAACAAATAAACTTAGTTCTCACTTGAGAATTAGCTGGTATACACAAATCATAAAGAAATCAACAACATTAAAAACTATGTTAGGTTTAAAAACTAAATGCATTCTTCTGGTCCACTGCAGGCCCAGAGGCAGCATATTTGTAGACAAGGTTCTATGGTGAAATTCAAATTTTAATCCACTTTGGAAAGTCTTGTTACGACATGCACTGACTTGCAAGCAATACAAGATTCACTTGATTAACATTTCATTAGTATTCAAGAAATTTCTATGGTATAAATTATTTGCATCCACATAGTTATCACTTGGTCAACTTCACCAACACTGCACTTTGCATTTTCAAGAAAAGCTTTAGAGAGAAAAAATTTAACACAGCAATTTCAGACAGTCATTTAAGTTTGTTTTTGGTCTTAAACCCCCCCCCCCCAAAAAAAAAAAAAAAAAAAAAAAACCAACAACGAAAAGGGGGTGGGGTTGAAATCGGTGCAAAGTAACCTTGAACTCACAAAGCAATAAAGACAGCAATGGGCAGTTGAAAGAAATCAAAAGCACACAAACACACACACACACACACACACACACACACAGCTTACCAGTGACTCGAGGAATGCTTTTGGTAGGGAACGAATGGCAAACAAATGAAATGCAAGCAAAGGAGTGAACAAATCTACATGGATTTGACATGCATGTAAATCAAGCAGATATGATGTGATCATATACAAATCGACAAGACTCTGGCCAGAAATCTTCATTTGCTCGGAAAATTTGTCCTCTTTATGCTCTTTCCAACACTGAATATACAGCTTTCCATGACATTAAGCAATATTGTTCAGGGCTAAAAAATTGTTATGGGAGTGCCACGTGCTACACCGCATGAGACGGAAAGAGAGAGAGATTTTGAAACATATCGTACAATTAAAGGAGAGTGTAGGAATTGGAATGATAAATCAAGATAAAAATGCATGCATGTTATACACCAGCAGGATTAGCACTATGAAGAGCGTGTAAATAATGGCTGTCTATTATAGCTTGTCTAAATACAGGTAGAAATCTGGGGGAGTATTTTCAATGCTGAAAGGGCATGGTGAGTTTTCCAGACTCTGTAACAATCATTTCATGCATGAAAGCATATAATTCAGAGCCTCCATAAACTTCTGCACAGAAAGAATAATTATAACTTGCTTGATAGAATTTGATAAAGTCAGTGTTTTGGATCAAATTTGGACTTTACGTGTTGAAAAGTTGGCATGATTGAAGAAAAGAACAAACCTCTTAACAGGTTACTTATTTTCATTCTGTACATGCAGTGAATCACAGTCAACAAATCAGCAAAAATTTCAGTAAAACGTGACAAACATTCAAAAATTCTTGAATTACAGTACTGTTCGCACAACTATCCCCTTTATCATTATATCTTTTTTTTTCTTTTGTCTGAAATGCCTCTAATCGGACATATCATAATTTCCTACAAATTTTATGTTGAATCAAAAATATTAGGTTATCACACATTTCTCAAGACGGGGCAAGGCTGACTATTTCAAATTTGTTAAAAATCATCTCTTGCTAGTTTTGATTTCATACGACACTTCACAATTCCGTAACTTCCCTAATCTTTATCTGATTTTGATCAAATTTTCACTGTTGAGCTAATAAAGCTTCACTCATTCTTTTCAGACCAGCTGATAACTAGTCTGGAGTTCCCCTTTAAGTAACAACTGACATTCACATTGCTACAAACTATTATGATACTCTGTGAATTTTGTTGATACTTCTCCCTGATCTGTTGACTTGATTCCATTTATAATTTCCTTCAACACAACTTTTGCTCGGGTAAAATACCTCCCAGGTGCTTTCAGAAGTACATGGTGGTATTTCTAGGGGGTCACATCGTAAATATGACAACTGCGTCTGCCAAAACCTGCAAGTGTATACACTTACAATGTAACAAGAGATCAAAAACATGCTTAATAAATGGGATAAAAAGTTGATCCTCTCAGAAGGAGGTGAAGCAAATATCGAACAAAGAAAGCTGATAATTGCTTTTTCTTTTGGAGGGGCAATGGTACAGAAGAGTAATTCAGTAAATGAACGCCAGCTTACTGCCATTATTAGCTTTCCTGGTTGTGAGAGGAGAATTACTCAAGTCTTTCTAAAGCCCTATCCCCACCCAATTCGATCCAGGAAGCAACAAATGTGAGCAAAAGTAAACAAGAAAAGAAAGAGGAAAGCGTGAGAATTGTGCATCTTATCAGTCTGCCTTACTGGTGATGACAAGAAAAAAAAAATGATATTCAGACTTCCTCTATATATCTGGTACAGAAATTACAAAGGAATAAAGGATGGTACAGCAAATTGTGCACTTTACAAAATTTGTCTCACTGTGCATGAAATATCAATCAAAAGAATTTTGCTACTGAACTCTGCAAATTTCGGTACTACACTGACAAGAAATATTTGTGCCAAATAGCATCTCTGTACTCCGAGAATAAATCAATTTTGACAATATTCTTCGTAAGATTGCATCAATTTTCAAATCAAGGTAAAACTAGTGGTCCTGGGGGTGTTTCATCAACGTTTGTCAGCGCTGACAAGTTGTCAGCGCTGACAATCACCATTATAGTAACAGTCAGTGACCAGAGCATCTCATCCAATCAAAACCAAAGATTTTGCTGATAGAAATTATCAGCACTGACAACTTGTCAGCGCTGACAAACGTCGATGAAACACTCCCCTGTTCACATCTGAATTAAAAGCAGCATGCATCAATGATTGCAAACACTGACTCAGACATGCATTCACATGTGGAACACTGGAAACACAAATGTAAAGCGTGACAATCCAGCCATCAAAAACAAACATGGACTAATAAATCTACACTGCACAATCAGTCAGTAAACTGCATGAGTATTGACACACTGCTGTATCTTAAAAGCTTTTCCATCTGGGAACAAAAAAAAAATGAAATATCATCTTTGTACAGAGTCTATGTCAATCACATACTCCCTTTACAAGTCTGCCTCATTCTTCAAAAACATGAAGAAATAAAATCATGAAGCTCCAGTGCTACCCTTGTAAACAGAAATTGCATGCATCCATGGTTCTAAACTAAAAGCGATATGTGACCTATGTTGACATCAAATTTGAAATTGTCTCTAACGGTCATCATGACAACTGGTGATGAAAAGCAAAGTATGCATACCTTGTCTTTGGTGGCCTGCTGGTTGTGTTTGTTCTCCCTGTTCCTCGTCATGGAGGGGCTGTAGGATCGGGAAGTAGTACTGGACTCGACCTCCGAGATTTCCTCCAGGAAGTTGGATGGGACAAGACCCCTCTGTCCCTTCAGCTCACCCTGCATTGCGCAGGAGAGCAAAGAAGCCTGTGTTAGATTGTGGGCTGCTGTCAAACATGTCTCTATGTGTGCTTATGGCTACCTATCAATCTACCTATCTATCTATCTATCTATCTGTCAATAAATCCATCCATTCATCCATTCATCTTTCTATCTATCTGTTTTGCTCCTTTCCACATATCTATCATTCATCTCTGTGTACCATCTAGTATCTTTCTACCTATCTTCAGTGTCTGCCTACTTACAAGTCTTCTATCTATCTATCTATCTAGGGGTATGTATGTATGTATGTATCTATCTATCTATCTATCTATCTATCTATCTATCTACATGTATCTATTTATCTATCTATCTACAATCTATCTATCTACTTGTATCTATCTATCTATTCTTATTTTTCTATCTATCTATCCATCCATCTATCAAGATACATTTAGCTTCATTGATATCCATACATGTACCCATCTATATACCCTTGTACATAGCAGTACACATGCAAGACACTCCATATTGAAAAATATGAGGATTGCATAATAGGATCGCCTATTCATATAATATCTGCACATGTCATTCAACATTGTTTTAATTTTGTACTGCCAACTAAGGCAGAAATGTTCCACATACAATGTAAGCAGGTATGCAATTTAGATCAAATAACTAAGGGTACCTGCTCATTTTAAACCCAAGCATTTCATCTGTCAGTTACAATACATTCACAGCAGTTTAAAGGGATGGTATAGTTTTGGTTAAGACCTGGCTTCAGGTCTCTAACTTTTTCTTGGTGAGATATTGAGAAACCTCATCTGAAATATGAAAGAGCATGAAATTCCAAGAGAAATTCAATGTTTTTATTTAATAAAAATTAGTTTTGAAATAACTGAGATAGTCCAAAACTAAGCGATACTAAAGGTGGGACCCATCTTTTATTAAGATGGCTTTCTTTTAAATTGTTTTTGAATATCTCTGCCATTTAAAAACCGATTTTCATAAAATAAACTTTGGATTCCTCTATAGAATTGTATGCTCTGTAACATCTCACAAGTGGTTTCTTAGTACAGTGTCTTGCAAAAAGTTAAAAGCCCAATCTTCATCTCCACCAACTTACACTATACCATCCTATTGACATCCTCCAAAAGACTGAAAAGAAACAAGTGTGTGAGGAGCCTTTGGTAATCCTTCTCACCACAAAGAAGCCGTCCTCGTCCATCTCGCCGTAGACGATCAGGATGTCGCCCTGGTTGAAGCTCAGCTCCACGTCCAGGTCGGGATTCGGCGACAGCTCCTGCGGGTTGTAGTCAAACAGCGCCCTCATCCGGTGCGGCAGAGACTCCTTGGGTATAACCAGCGGACTGACTGGACTGTCGTAAAAATTGACTGCAAAATAGACGGTAAGAATTGACAAAAGATGCTCACACCTCATCATTTCTTAATTTGAGCATCCATCCTAAAACGTATCTTTATATTTTGAGGGCACTTCTGTTGGGCAGGTGACAATTCGTACGACCTTTGCAAATTTTTTGTGCATATCATACATGTAACTGCATCATGTGAGGCATGACTACAATCATTATGAAAAACTGATTGTACAACTGAGAGCACCTGCTCAACTTCCCAAGAAATGAGAGCTGAATGCAATATTTTGTCAGCAGAGACACAAGTTACACTCAGACAGTGATCCTTAACCTCTGGGATAAGCTAACCTATAGACCTTATCCTCAAAGTTAAGGATCACCGTCTGAATGGAACTTCTAAAAACACAGAGTGAATAGCTCCAAAATGCATTCATGCACATTCTCAGTCAGTGCATACTAATTAGCACCTGAAATTACTGCTATTGAATCTAAAAACAAGTCTTGTTGAACATGTTATGACCAAGCAATTTATTCAGGGTTCAACAGTCACAGTGGCCTGGTGGCTCAGGGTCACTAAAAATTGATGCCACGCCACCAACCTGTGAAAAAGCAAATCTTTTGATGGCCCAATTGGGCAACTAATATCATAAATTGCTAAATTTCCTTCTATTTAGTACTACTACACTTTTTTTTGTGTGCGCCACTTACACACCGGATTTCATGATTTTAGTGGCCTCAAGGGCCACCACACAAAAGAACATTAGTGTCCAGCCCTGATTTATTATTTGCTCTATCGCTGATCCCAAAGTGTTCTCATTTCAACTACAGTGGGTTTCATCGGTGGATAAGAAAGGGCATTTCAAACTAGACTCCTTCACCAGGCTTCCACATCAGATTATCTGCTCTTACATACCTTGACTGCTACCCGTTGTGTTCAGACTTTCACTAAACCTCTGCCGGTCTTGACTGTGCGTGTCGCCCAATCCGCTGGCTCGCTTCGCCGGACTGACGGCCGGCGTCTGCTCGGGGCTCTCGATCTCCTCTACCATGTTGTAGGGCACGTAACCACGGCGACCGTTTAATTCACCCACGAAGAAGCCGTCTGCATCTCTGTCGCCAATTATCTGAAGACGACAAGATGAAGCACAATTTGTGAGTGAAACGATCAACCATTCCAAATTTTCGCACACACAATAAACCATTAAGCCCACTTTTTAGTTGTCTAAAGGGATAAAATATGTTGTTTGGCTGGGAAGAAAAGAGACAAAAATGTTGAATACTCTTGTTGATAGAAAGATTTATATTTGACACAAAAGGACATGTCCACCTTTCAGAATGATACTTTTATTTCTCTAATGCGCCTTTATGAATTTCTGCCTCATGGTGAACTTTGCAAGATGCTAAAATGCCAATACATGTAATTTCACATCTAATAAAGACATTATTACAACAACAACAACAGTAAAAAAACAACAACAAAAACCAACACAACAAAACAAAGCACACTGTAAGCAACACATTTTCCGGATAGAAGAGGGACATTCAGGGTTTATCATCTTCAATTGGCTCCAATGCAGCTACAGTATGGTCATCTCATAACCAGTACACATTACATACTTTGCAGTTTGTCTGTAGACAGAACTTTATTGTCAAAGTATCATCACCTTACAGGTCTGTCAGACTAATGCTGAGAGAAAGATAATAATTCAAGACATAATTCATATCCCTAAACCAGCCTAATGTACAGGTCAGTCGGACTAGTGCTAAGAGAAAGACAGTAATTCAAGACATAATTCATATCCCTAAACCAGCCTAATATATGCGAATGTGCATGACAAACTAACAAAGGTGGCAGAAATTTAAATCATTTTAATAGACCCTCTTCTTCAAAGCTAAGAATCTACTCTTTTAGAATCTGCCCATCACGTTTTGGTGGTTTTGTGATACAAAGTAATATACTGTTAGGCCTTCATGATATCAAACAGAATGACCGACCTTTATGACATCCCCTTCTTTGAATTGAAGTTCTTCTTCTGCCCCGTCAACGTTCGGTGACATGATGGCCGGATTGTAATCAAACATGGCGATGAAGAATCGTATCGTCCCATCGTCGTAGAGCTCTTCGGCTTCGCTCCCGGAGAATGCCTCGTCGTCCTCCTCCCCGAACGTCTCCTCGGAGCGCGACCCCCGCGACGACTTCTGCTGGCTGAGGCTGCTCTCTGGCGTGCGGAGGTTGTCGCTATGGCGACTGCGCTGCTGTATGTCGCTGTGGCTGCTGCCTTCACTCCTTCTGTGCCTGCCCGCCTCGCTTGGAGGCCGCCCGTCGACGGTGTGATGCCTGTCATTGTTTGACTTTGCATCATAGTCCTTTCCATAGTTACTGGCGTTACTACTCGCCGTGGGAGAAGCGCTCCACTGTGAACTTGACCTCTGACCTTGAGTCCTTGACTGACCCTTGGGGTCAGCTCGCGCCTGTGCCTTTGGAAGCGAGTTGTGTGCACTCGACGCCGAACTCGTGTGGGACTGGTCCGCTATCCTCTCCGGCGAGAACGACGGCGATTTGCGTGCAGCTGCGTACTGTTCATGATGTGCATCTTTGGTTATTTCTGAGGAAAGATTTGTCAAAAATAGAACTTTTACAAAACTTGAAAGAAAAACATGTTTAAAGGGATCGTATTTGGTTGAGACCTAATTTCAGGTCTCTAACATTTTTTGGTGAGATGATGAGAAACCTCTTATGAAATATGAAAGAGCATGTAATTCCATGAGGAATTCAATGTTTATTTGATGAAAATTGGTTTTGAAATGGCTGAGATATCCGAAACAGAGCGATTACACAATAAAGTGTGGGACCTACATTTTATTACAATCGCTTTGTTTTACTTTGTTTTTGAATGTTTCAGTCATACCAAACCCGATTTTCATCAAATAAACTTTGAATTCCTCTTAAAATGGTATGCTATGTACTCTTTCATGAGTGTTTTCTTGGTATCTTGCAAAAAGTTAAAAGCCCAATTTTCATCTCCACCAATACTGTACCATCCCTTTAAAACTCTGTGTTCTGCAGGACATTACAGTGCACAGTGCCTCAATAGTTGAATACAAATCATTGTAACTACAGACTACATTAATTGTTAGCTAGAAAATATAATATCTAAATAAAACCTGAAAATATTAGCAAGCCAGACTATTCCCTTTGAGGGCACTGGGAACCCATCTCACCTATCTGTGGCACTGATTTGGCTGGTTTCCATGGGACGGGCTCAAGGACCGGATTGTGGGGGGACTGCTCCGTCTCTCTCTCGTAGTCCCGCTGGGAACGAATGATGGGGATTGGCACCACCTTGTCGGGTTTGTTCAGCGACTCCACTTCCGGGTCCGTGTCAAACTCCAGCGCTGGCTTGGTGTTAATCTACAGTCAGGTGTAAAACACAAAGTGTAATAGATCAAATCATTTGTGCTGTAACACTGAAATCAAGACAACAGAAAAGACAGCACTGTGTAATCACTCCGTCTTGATTTCAAAGAAGGAGCCTCTTTCATCACTCTCATTTCTTCTTCTTCAATAAGGTCACATGTACCAACTTTACTATTGCTTGTAGTGTATACAATACACAAAAGCACAGCTACTGTACATCTCCCTCTTAACGTACATGAATGCATATTGCACTAAATCTTCTGTTTTTCAAAACCACACATTATAATGCTACAAGTGGGACAAATCGTATCTGCTCAAAGAAAGAAGCATCTATATAACCCCCTACATGTATGTTTGAGATGCAAAGAACTGACTATTTAATAAAAGACATTAGCCAGAACCTCTGACATGAATGTGAAGGTTGTGAGCACGTCAGAATGCACAGCTGTTGGATGTAAAATAATTCCTTCTTGAAAAGACAAAATAATAGTTAGATTCATATGGAGTTGCCCTGACTAAATTTCAATGTTAACTTGTATTTCGTTAGCTACAGCATTAGCTTTGATGATGGCAATGTCCCAAAAGCCTCTCGCTATAAACTTTCTGACTTCACAAATATACAGTTGGTACACATCCTTGAGGAATTCCTACAGATGAACAAATATATACCTTCACTGGGTCAGAAAACACAGCTCTGTGTTAACGGTATTATTTTCCATTTGCAGATGAGTTAAACAAAAACCCAGCTTTAGTGCTTCAAAATAGTTCTAAAATGCCAGTTAGGGATAGAAACAACCAGTGTAATCAATGTTACATATTGTTAAATATTCAAAATGTGAACAATTGATATAATAAAACTGTTTCTAGAATAAACCGTTAACAGTTATGATATATCAAGAAAAATAGTGATACATATTGTATCTCCTTTATATTTTAGGGTTTATTACAAAATCTTTATATGGTAGGGTGTTTTGTGATACAACTGACCTACACATTTGCATCAAATGTGATAATATGGACATACACGTGTATGTTAAATCCCAATGGTAAACAGTAAGTTTAATGAAGAAACCCACCTGTAATGTCTCCAGGACTTTCTTCTTCTCATCATCCGCTCCCCTGCTCTTGAACCCTCTACTGGGTTTGGCGCCCTCGCTTGCATCGCTCAGTCCAGGCAGGCTGGCGTTGCCGAACTCGGAAAGCTCCTCCTCAACCTCCTCTTGGATGTCGGAAAGCTCAGACCGATCGCTGTCGGAGAGGTACTCAGATTCCCTCACCATTAACGGCTTCTCCGTTTTAACGATCGACTGTGGGGGGGGGGGGGGGGAGGGAAACACCAAAAACGTCTACATGATACAACCTTATGAAACACTAGTCCTAACGCTGAAAAAAAAAAAAAAACATCCACTCTCACATATTTTGAATTACATCACACTCTGGCATGCCATAGGACATACACTGATTGTGTCATACCCGAACAGTTAAAACAAAAGAGGTCATATTAATCTACACTATAATGGGTCATTTGAACAGGATACGCAAACTTGTCATACATTGTACATAGTGTGTACTCAGCGTTTCCCAACAATCACCCCATTAATGAAATGGATGTCAGTGTGTACATGTGGTAAGATCTGCTTTACTTTTAATCTGTGTGATGATTACTCTTAAGAAACACACAAAAAAAAACCAGCCATGTTGAAATGTACAACTGTATTAAAAATTCACATAACAATTTTGATTATTATCCATACAGAGGATTTTTAGAGCCCAAATACAAGTGTTATTTTGTCGACGCACCTCATAACCTCCAACCCACTTAAAAAGTTTGTTGAACTCGACCAATATTTTTTGCCGAGGCGACCAATATTTAAAATATTGGACGGCAAGAGGGGGATTCCCCAAAGTTTTTATAAACTGCACCGTGATTGGTTGAGATATATACGAGATGACCTGAAATAAGAAGTAAAAACGTCTGTGATTGGTCAATCACGAATTAACTAGAATATCGTTTCTTCTAAAATTCTGTGTTTATACAAACAAATTTCATATATCAATTAGTTGAAATTGTTTATCACACAATTTTTCAAAATATCACTTTCATATAAACAGGAAGTTAAATTTAGGTTTGATGAAAACAAGTTGCATTTTTTTGTGCATGCAGGCGCAAGGCGACGATTGATCTGCAGCTCTGCATGCTCAGCGCTATACTGCTAGATAGCCTGCGCGCGATATAATGTAGCCGGCCGCCGCCGCTGCGCTTGCATTTGCATGCGCGATATGCATATTACAGTTACTGTACATGTACGTATGTGTGTACAAGTACGTTATATACAGCACAGTAGGACTAGTTGTGGTAGTAGTAGCCTAATTCGATCTTTCACGATCTACGGTAGATGTGACGTGAATTGTTTCTCAGATCTCGGATACAAATACATCTAATTCTGGTCTAAATTAGCTAGATCTCGGTCTACCAGTAACATGACGGCTACCTTGGATACATAGATCACTGTTTTATCAGAGACTGAAGTAGATTAACTTGCACTGAAGAGTGTACATGTACCATACCCTATGTTAGGATCACTACACAGTAGGAACAGCACTCGGAGTCGGAGACAGAAAGGGTAGGCCAAAGTGAAAACATTCTTTGCTAAAATCCTCTGTAGGATAATAATGATGATATTGAATGTCCTATTTTCGATTAATACAAGGAAATATTGGACTCGCTAAGCAAAATATTGGACTCGTCTTCGACTCGTCCAATATTTGTGCATAGCTCGTCCAATATTTCCTTGTATTAATCTCAAGGCCATCCAATATTATATAAATATCAGCCAGTCACTGCTCATTGCAGGAAAACTTCTACCAAAATGTGCACACATTCCTACCATTGAATATCATACACAACATTGAAAAAAAAGGTAGGCAGTGCAACACAATATACCCTATGCATCTAAATCTCAACATAAACGCTACTACAAATGAATAAAGGTACAAAATTAAATCAGTTCATCTGCACTTACTGTTTTAATTCCGAGAACAGTTTCACGTCCGATCCTGGACGCTTCATCAGCTCGTCCAGGTGAACTGATTTAATTTTGTACCTTTATTGAACGTTACCTGGATGAATCAGAACTTACACCATTTGGTTACTACAGATGTTAAGAGTTTACCGAAAGTCGAATAGAAACCCTTACCTTGGGCTGTCCACCATCCTCGCGGGGTGAGGCGTCTTTCCGCGGCACGGCGGCGACCTTCTTGTTGAATTTCGTGAGGCTGTCCTCGTCCGACTGGGAGCCGGCCGCCGCCCCTGGGCCCCCAGTGCCTAGGCCGCCACCGACCCCCTGGCTGTGACTTAGACTGCTGGTAGAGCTCTCGTCATCTTCTGCATTGCTGTACATGCCGGACTTGGCCTGCGAAGAGAAATCATCTTGCAGTGAGTGACATTAAAACAAAAATATGACATGTATGATATTAAAGTGTGCCACAGGTTGCTTTGAGAGCATAGTTTGACAAAGAATGTGAAACTTGTAGATGCCTTTCAGCTGTCACTGCAATCCAACGAGTCTGCTCACAGACACATTTCATACATCTGTACGTCATACATCTGTACGTGACGGCAGAATGCAGGTCATCATAATTACAACATTTAGGAAAGCCTTTGATAAGCTTTGCCATAGTATACTGTATACGCTATAATTTTCGCGTACATAAATTTTTGCGAATTGCCGATGTCACACATTTTCGCGAGTGGTTAAATTCGCGATTGGGGGACCAGAGAAAATATGAAGTGGCAAAGAAAGTGTGAATTTTCAACTCTGATACTAGCATATAAGAATGATAAATTTTACTAGTTATACGCTGCATGAAAAAGACTTGCCAAACTCTGCGAACTAGTAAGTTAGAATTCAACATTTTTGAAGTGGTTAAGTCCATCGCGCTAGATTTCTGACGAGTGGTCCCCTTGCGATAATGGATTGGCTCTCTACAGTATTCGTAAGTAGACGCGGACGTGCGTAAACAAGCTTAGCCAGTATGGTCTGTTCGGTAAGCCGTGACATGGTATTCTAGTACTGAAGTGTTCGTATCAAGGCAAGGGATTCATTTTGGAAGGTACTAGTAATATTTTTGCGTGTTGTTAATATCGCGAATAGCTCCCGACTCGCGAAAGTCGCGAAAATAAAACCCCCGCGAAATATATAGCGTATACAGTAAATGACAGCAAATCCTCCACAAGTTTTTCTTCATTATTTTTTTTTTTTGGAAAAAATAAAAGACAACATGACACCTACATATTTTAACTTTATAGTCACAGATTTTTTTTTCCTTTTCTCTCTTTTGGATACAACACTGAGCAACTCTCAAGTATTTGTATTTTCATTGTCTCACTTTCACCAAGAAAGAATGTTTGTATATTACATGATTTCAGATTCTCAATCACTACAAAGAATAACAATACCTAAGGTGCCATATACACATCTCAAACTTACATGTACCTTACAACTACAAACTTGCATGATACTGCTTTATAATTTAAAGAAAATAATCATTACAAAATGAATCTAATCTTTGGTGACATGACAGTCTGTTCTTTAATGACCCTTCCAAAATCTGTGCATAATATCAAAGTTCAACATCACCTTGACTTGAGTTGGTTTCAAATCAATATGAATGATAGCAAAGTGTTTGAGTACATCAGTCTGTTCTTTAATGACCCTCTCTATAGTCTGTGCATAGTGAGTCAAATACCACCTTGACTCAAACACTGTGTGCTAATCAAGTACACTTTGTACATTGTGTCCTTGAGATTATCATGAAAAATGCACCCTAAGCACTTGCTGAGGCCGAGCTCGAAATCACATTTGGCTTGTACGTAATCAATGCTTGGTTTTTTTACACGCTACCAACAGAACTTCAGAGTGGTCTGTGTTGCACAACTTATGGGATTAAAATAACATAAGAATGACCACGACAAATGTTTTACCCCAGATTACACACGTTTACATTTTCTAATGTTCCACCCTAACATTCCTGTCATGAATACTTCATGATAAAAGAAGAAATTATTCTTCAACAAAAAATTGTTAGTGTCATGTTATTCAAAGAATTCTCAGTGTCTTCTGTGGGGATTAGTGGCTGAGTTAGGTGTTGATCTTACCTACAAAATTATTATCTTTTGTGTGTGTGTTGTGAAATACATGTACTTCATTCACATAAACTGTGCATTCTAATATCCTTTGTTTATTGGTGTGCTATTTACAAAACTCAACAGGGTGTCAAAGTATTTTGAAGGAAACAAGTCACTTCTGAGAGTGCTAAGGTTAAACAGAGAGAATAAATTAGAGGAAATATTTAGGAGGACATATCATTCAATTCAGTCTGTTAATCCAGTGAATGTTATGACAATCTCCTCTGATAAAGGAAAAAAAAAAGAAGGAAAAAATGAACACTCCAGTGCGACATCACAGCAAGCTCCTAGTAATAACACTTACAGAGGGTTCATCATCGGAATTGTACATGTACACACGACAGTTTTCTTCCGATTGGAACGTGACTCGCTTTTGCCGCTGCTCCCATGACATCACAGATGCAAATAATACGGGAATCGGAAAGAGCGGATCGTGATTTTACAGTCATTTAATGGTGAACTATATGATGTTTGTGTATTTGCAAATGAATTTGTAATTTTGGTATCTAAAATATTGCAGAAAATTTGAAAAAAAAAGTGGAAAACAAAAGGTTAAAGATGACGACAGTGGACCTGTACATGTTCATTTTTATAACCAAGTTGAATATGTGTAACAATTCCTTTATTGGTAATATCAATTGTGATCATGTAAAAATCAGTCATTTTCATGAAAAAAAAAAACCCAAACATATATATATAACCCAACATAATCTAGAAATAATCATATGCTTGCTTTCAATGTATGTCTTGGATGTGGTCTTGTTTGTTATTGCAATGAACATTCACAAGCATGAAGATGAAACATACAATACAATCATCTCTCACGACAGAAGAACTACATGTACAACAAATCTTTTTAACATTTTGGAGTTGATTAACCTTGATTCCCTGTTTCTTTCTACGAAAGAATTGCATGGGGTTGAAATTTTATGAGAACATAATGTTCCTGAAGCAAATTATTCCAAAACTTACTTTTTTCTACATGTCAACATACAATTGTAATCACCAATGAAACAAGTGAAAAAGAAAACTGCTGTGACAATTCCACATACCAGTATGCAGTTGTACAATAAAAAAAAAAGAAAAAAAAAAGCAAGTCATGAGAACCAGCTCCTCTTAAATTGTTAGCTTGGAGTCATTCTCAACAATAATAAAATAAAATTTGGATGGATTTTGTATTCTTTTTTTTTTCTCCTCTTCTCACCTTGCTACCATCCGGCACCTTTCCTGACGTCTTGTCTTTCCGCCTCTCCTCTAAGAGCTCCACAGGCACTTTGACGGGCAGGGAATCGCTGGAGCAGCCATTGGGGGACAGCGTTCGGACCACCAGCTCGGTCGCTGAGACCATGCGCAACCGCGACTTGCTCACACTGACACGGTCAGCTGGGGTGAGGGAAGAACGTGGAAATGGGGTTTATCACAAACTTTAAAAACACCAAAGGTCCATTTATTTTAATGTTTCTCCATAAACATTTGATGTCAAAGGAGAATTTGCTTTTCAGAAGAGTTCAATATGCATCTACAGATTAAAACTCCCATTTTCTTTTTTTGTGGGGGGGGGGGGCAAAAATATCTTTTTATACAGAAAGGATGTAGGCAAACCAAGGATTTGCAAAATACAGCAATGTCTTTGCATTTTTCTTGCTTTTACTTTGTATTTATTGGTAGTGACGATACTATGTAGATTCATACACACGCACATCAGTCAAAAGATCGAAATGCATACAGTAAACAAGTGCTTCTTTTTTTTGAAAATTGAAAATGTAATCGTCACTGACATTGATTGTAAAATTGATTTCAATATGCAATTTAAAGGAAATCTCAGGCAGAGCAAATGTATGGCAAATCAACATCAGAGATCATCATGATATATTTCTCAAAGAATAAAAATGGTGATTTTTTTTTTCTTCCCATTGGTTCCTGTCTTCCATCACGACAATCAAATTTCATTAAAAAAACAAACAAACTGCGAACGTCACTCACCGGTGGGTGAAGTCGTCTCGGCCACTTTGCTGTTGTTTGCATACGCGGCGTAACCCATGACAACAGCCCCGTTTGACAGGCCGGACGTCGTGATGGTCACTGGAAGCCACTCGACGGTCAGCATACTGCTGTTGCTCCCCTGTCTGACCTGGACATCGAGGGGGGCATCGGGCAAGCCTGCAAATTAGAAATTGTGGCATGAAAGACTGTAATCACTTTAACCTCTCGATGCACGCAACACATGTGTTGTCGTACTTACAATCACTAGCAAAATCACTCGATTCACAGATTATTTGTGATGCGTTCTTATTAACTTTCTATACATAGCTTAAAAAAAAAAAGATTCTCAATGACAACACATAGCTCACAGAGGGCTGACTGGACATACTGTACGTGTAGGAATAATTAACCCATGCAATGTGCAATACAAAATCTGAAGGTTATGGACAAACAAACAAACAAACAAACAAACAAATAAACAAACAAACTGCTGGAACTGTTTGGTCAAAGATGACCTATGACTGCTACAGTTGTTTAATGATGAAGCAGCCGTGTTAGAGGATTCAATATGTTTTGTGAATCCTGTGTGATGTGATACACTAAAAAGGCTTAAACAGATCAGTTCAAACATGCATTCACATTTCGGGGATATTTCATTCTGACAATGCTAGTTATATACAAGCTGCCCATTTCTAAAAGTTGCATGCTATTTAAGTACATTATTGTACTTCTGTCTACACTAACTGCTATTCACATTGCACTACATGGACTGTACATATATGTTGCTTGTTGCTATGCTAGGCAAATATTCAATGAGCTTTGGGACACACAAGGCTTCATTTTCAGGCAAGTTGGAATGTTATCTACAATTTTGATTCACTGTTAGGTGAAATCAGTCTCTTTAGCAGGTACATTGCGTATATTACTAGCAATTTTCCTCAGGGAAAATGAATGGTAGGTGATAAATACATTCCTCTTTCGTTTGATTTGTGTGGGGAGTGCTCAAATCGGAACACATCCTCTGAGACACTGCTCAATCAAAATATACTGAAAGTCACAAGTATACAACCACTGTCTAAAGACAGAAAGTTGTCATATTGTCCCATAGGGAAGGCAACATAACAAATCCGTTAAGGTTTTGGTTTTATCCTATCCCAATATACAGCGTACAAATGTACAATGTACAATTGCCGTATCTATATATAATAGCTGTATCGTGTCAAATGAATACTCATGCCTTTTTGGAATGCCATTCACAAAACAGATTTTGTCATAGAAATTTTGTGAACTTAGATACAGCCAACCTTGCCTACGTTGACCTCGCATAAGTCGAATAATTGCCTAAGTCAGAGGATTTAAGTCCCTTCTCTTTATATTTTACTGATTTAAATCCCTCATAAGTCAAATTTTCTCTATTAAAGTCGGAGCTATTTCTTCAGTTCGAATAGATTCGATTTAGGCAAGGTTGACTGTACATTAAACTGAAGTGAACAACACAAATGATCCTTGATGTCTGTGTAATGCTCATCACGCATACAGGATGAGGGAAATGACGGGGGATTCATGGCTACACATTATACGTCTGCCTCTACAACATTTAAGAGCTCCTCAGCACAGGTTACATGGATACTGCAGAGACACATGTAAACATGCATGCTGATACATTCAGACAAAGTACTTGAATGCTACACTTCAGTGTGTGTTGCAAATTATTTTCTGCATGGTTATTGCAACGAGAAGCCCTTTCAATGTATCCATCCTATGTTGGAAGGAGTTATCTTCCAGAGTTTGGACACAAAAAATCATTAACCAATCATCTTTGATGCACTTTATGTTATATTCACTTGATATCAGCATTAAAGGGGATGGCTAGTAACTGATTAGCGGGAATTAGTGGGAATCAGTGGGAATGCTGAGGGATGATCGTTCCAATCCTTGTGGGATTCATTCAACCCGTTGAGGATGAGTCCAGAGTATACTTGGGCAAGTGTCTATGGGAAATGCGCGTTGTAGCAAAATCAAACCGTCTTCAACGGGTTGAGAGTACATTATATATCTACTGTTGTGTGAATACTATTTGCTTCAGAACGGTCTCATATTCAAGAAATGTGCAGATTAATGCCCCGTCACTGACCAGGCATGCTAACCAGGAACCATTCAACTGCATATTACTTGAATATGAGACCATTCTGAAGCAAATAATTTTCACACAACAATAGATATATAATGTACTCTTAAATGAATCCCACAAGGATTGGAGCAATCATCCTCCAGCATTCCCACTGATTCCAAGTGATTAGGTACTAGCCATCCCCTTTTAATCACAAATTATTATTATTAATTTTTTTTTTGGTGGCACATCTCAAGAATAGAAACAATATTAGAATGAAAAAAAAAATGCAACTGAATGTGTGAAATTCAGCAAAATAAACATGAATAATTAGTGACAGAATAAGATACATAATTGCAAAATTGAAAGGACATTTACAGAAAGAGAGAGAGAGAAAAAAAAATACATAGTCCAACACTGATACACCTAGCTCATTGTAAAAATGAGGACAATAATAATCATGATAATCTCAACATTTGTGGGATAATCTAGAAACCAGTTACTATTAAACAAGCAACTGCATGGAAGATGAATAAAGACTACCATAAAATCCTAATAGGATGAAAATATAACATTCTACAACTTGTACACATTTTTATGAATGTACAAAATTATGAATAATGGGTAGGATATTTCTGAAAGGGGGGGGGGGGGAACAAAATCTTGAAAATATTTTCCAACATTAACCAAAAAGGAGTCTGGAAAGGAAACTATTTTCTCCAACATCAACCAAAAAAGGAATCTGAAAAGGAAACATCAACAACAAATTTATACAAAAAGGAGAGATAGATTTGATGACACAACTTCTAAACGGATATGCATTGTAGGAAACACAAACGACAAAAGGACAGGCTTTAAACATAGAACACGTGTGCGACAACTACAGGCGATTGGGCGACACCAATACAGACCACTACAAACCTTGTGCAGAGTCTGAGTAAAGTTAACGAGGAAGACACGATAAAAGTGTGCCAGTAGGGAAAGAAAGAGAGAGAGAGAGCAAAGAGAAAGGGAGATATTGAGGAGAGATAAACTTTGAGTTGGATAGAACGATTATCATGTCGCAGGAAAAGGGGGTTAGACCGTCAGGGGGTTTGCATTTAATAAAAAGACATGAACGAGACGCAAGGATTAGAGAGTCATCAGCTACTGAAGTATGTACATGTATTGCATTAGTGACTACAGTGTAGCTCATACAGCGAGTACCTTCACATGAAAGTGCAAAGCTCAAAGGACACACATTCACGCTGTACATGTATGTAAGAGATAGAACTTGACTCAGGGAAAATGAGCAACTACAATTGTAAGAACAGCATTGTATCTTGCTCACATTAAAAATGTTAATGTTTCAAAACTCTTTATCTTGAAACATCAGCTGGTAAAGCTTCTTAAAGTGTTCTTTTGGTAGATGGAACATTTATGGGAAGTCAATAATAATTGAATTATGAGCAATAAAACGATAACAAAAAAGTAAGTGCACTCCAAATCTTCACCCACACAGGGGTTACAAATAATGATCAGTATTTTACCTCAACTTGCAAGTAAAACTGTTGAACTTCAATTAAAAAAAAAAAATTATCAGACAAATTCAAAGAGTATGAGAAACAAGCAAAAAGGTCTTGAATGACATTAAAAAAATCAAAAAAAGGATATTAGAGTCTGATTGCATCTAACTTTACTTTCAAATATCATGAGCAATAACATAGAAACTGACAGACAGACATGAACAATAAATCAGCAGAAAAAAAAATGTTTTGTTAATTGCCAGAAGGGAGCAGACGTTTTTCTTCACCAACCTCCCGGTAATGTCTTGAACTCGATCTCCACTGAATTCTTGCTGGCCGGGGAGCTGCCATCCATGGCGGACTGTTTACGACTCTTGGCTCTCACATTGACCCTGTACACTGACAGAGGCTGTAGACCTACACAGGTGGAGTAATCACAATGGCAATCGTCTTGTTACATTCATAATGACACTGCTTTAAAAGACATCGCTGTTTCAAATTCAGCAGTTGTTGACCTTAGCTGACTCAGCTGATAATGATCAATTAATTTCAAAAGACCCCAAATAAAACAACAAATGGGCTGTTTCCCAGAAAACTAAATTGCTATGAGCTATTAACTCACAAAACAAATGAAATATTTTCCTGCATCACCCATCAGGCTGTTGGGAACTGCGTGCACAGTAGCGTTACAATTTCCATTCCAGAAAAATTCAATGCATATACACTTGTACAGTTCTTATATAACAGTCATATAACACAGTCAGTCCGCAGCGCGTGCGATAATGAGGCACGAACGACAATTTTATTCAGAATCACGTTAACGCAGTTTGTGCCCTTGAGACTGACGAGATTTCGCGATACTTTGCGAGAGTTTTTGCAGAGGTCGCAACAACAGCTTTCATAGCTTTCGCAGTGCATTGTTTGACCCAGGATGGTTAGTTAAGTTATAGAGCTGATTATGCTCATTAATTTGATACCTAATTTCCCTATGTTTGATGTCAATATAGTAGTCCATTTTAGCATCAAAGTAAACGATTATTTTGCCAATGTTCAAGAAGCTTTTAGATCATAGTTTGATGTTTTGCTAGTTCCTGACTGGTATTGAAAATAGATCTCCGTAATTTCTTCGATTTCACACTTGTGAAACTTGAGCGAGTATGATCAATTAAAAAACGAAGAGGGGCACCATTTTTAAGGTTGTGAATTTTCCTGTTGAAAACAAGGCAAATTATGTTTTCTTACTGGAAGTGGGGTAGTGAATGAACACGCGTGGAATGTGTTGTTGATACCCAGACAATGGTCGTGGACAATGGCCAGGATTGGAATGTTTCATGAGGAATTCCACTATCGTAGCTAGTCTTTGTTCATTCTGAAATGTGGTGTGTGCAAGCACATGGAAACATGTGCTTACTTCTTTCATGTGCATGCATTTCACCCTGTGTCAAGAATTCAGACTAGCAGTGCTCGGGGCAATCCACATGAATAATTGATTAAGCATTCATGTGCCTTGCAGCAGAGCTCGGGACAGGTGCCCGGTGGCAGCCAGGTCCATTGTTCAGGGTCATTGTAAGTGCACACTCACATACACATCAGTGGTTCCTGTGTAAAGTTCGAGTTTTGTATAGAGAGTGAAAATTCGATCACAATCTGGAACCTAACATTTAAAACTCACAGCATTGAGTCAGCAGCCAATGGATACTACGCAATGCGACATGCCGCGTCTTGCGACAGATTTCGACCAATCACAGACCCGGAATTCCGGTGCGAATGCGAGGATAATCTTTTTAAACTCGACGCTAGACATGTCTCTGAATTTTGCTAGTTCCTGACCCGTATTGAAATGAAGATGGGAAAACGTGTCCTTATTGTGATACTATATACTTTAGCAGACATAGTCTTCACCATATTTTAGAGGGGCATGAAAGATTTCAGGTTAGTTTTTTGGCGTCAAACGTGAAGGAATATTTTTGAATACAATACCGAACTTCGAGAGGGATTTTGATATTCTATATTCTTCTTTTCTGTTTATTTTGATCATGAGCATATTTGCTTATGTTTTCTCTTTCAGTCGAAACTAAAAGTGTCGAAAACTGACGAGAAATACTCGTTCTACACGGATTTATTCATGACCATGTATCTGCTCATTACGTATGCAAGCACCGCTCAGCCGTGAATACGACTTGAATAAATACTTGCGTTTTCGCTCGCGCTGCGGACTGACTGAACAGGGATATCTTTATGCTCTATGCACATTTACGGGCCACAGGCTGCATAATTGTCATACAGCCATTTAATACTTCCCCTGTGAATGTATCAATGTGGTAAGTACGTGAAACTCTCTCTCTCTCTCTGGTGGAAACAGGCCACAATCCTATCCTGTGATATGACACAGATTCCCAATACTAGGGATAAGACATAATTCTTTGTAAATTGACAGTTGTCTTTATGACATCTGTGCCCACTGGAGACGAAAATCACGTCAGCAGACATGCCAAACAGCGAACAAAGCAATGTTGGGGCTAATCTTGCAGCCTGGGTGTCAAGGTTTACTACTGCTGACATGAAGGCAACGGTCACTACTGGGATAGGGTAGGGCGGTCATCCTACTGTACCTGACAGCATGTGCTTGTAGATGCTGGGCTTGACCGTTCGCACCTCCTCGCCGTTGACGGAGATGACGTGTGGAAGATTGCTGTTGCCTGGAAGCCAGCTGATGTTGGCCGAACTCGGGCCGACGTTGGAAGCCTTCAGATTGGTGGGAGCCACTGAGGCGTCTGGGGAGGGGCGGGGCAGAAAAAAAGAAGAGTGGAGGCGATGATAAAGGGTAATGAAATCTTGCATGTAGGAGAGAGACCCAGTGGTACAACAATGGTACATGTATGTGTGGTAAAAACAATCCATTTAACCTGTTCTTTCCGCAATTATCTGATTGCCTTTAATGCCCCCAAACGAGATTCTTTTTACCCCTTAAATAACAGAGAACAGACAGGTTGGTAATCCACCTGTGGGAGAGCAGTCAAGCAGTGCATGTTTCCCCTTTCCACAGTCAACTACATGTACATTGTACATGTGCTATCGAACAATGAAAATATCGATCAGGTGCGAGGCATGAATAAAGCGTCGCTGATGGGCTCACAGACTCGCTTGTTCTACACAAAACCAGGAACCTACATGTAGATGGGATGACTGGGGTCAGCGAACACAGAAATCTACTGAGCTCAGCTTTGATGGCTATGTACGTGGTCATACAGGTTTTATAGCAGAACAAGCGCAAACTAAATCAGAAAAAAAGGCAAATAATACCGTGATATATGCATTTTCCAACAAAAAGAGAACAAATGCTGATAGAACAAACTCTGACCTTTTTTATCAAACCCATTTTTCTGGGCATTATAACACAAAGAAACTTGAATTTAGGCCATGAAAGCAGGCACTCTTGTCTTCATCTTGGGAACCTGGTATACAAGGTTCCCATACACACGTGTATATCAGTTGCTCCCACCAGGTTCCCGTAAGGAACGGGTTAAATTGGGAAACACACATACACACTAGGCCTATGCCTCCCTTATACTGTATTTCAAGCCTCAAAGATATCTGAGGGAGGGGAGGGGCAGTTTTACATGGCACCTGTTGCTAACAGCATCCCCATTTCTAAATACACACATTAGCCAGTTATAAACTAACTGTAAACTTAAAATCTGCAATTAAAAAAAAGAAGAGACACAAATGAGCAGTACTGGGAAAGAGAAGGAATCTTCTTTTGTTTATATTCATTCCTTCTATCTTTCCTCAGCATCCTTACTTCCTACACAGTTTTTTCTTCCTCTTCTTCCTCTCCTCTCTCCTCTTTTGTTGGTCTTTCTATCCGCCTTCTCCACCTCCTCTTCTTTCAGAAAGAAGGAAAAATATTACCCTTACTATACATCAGTAGCAAGTTGAAGAAAAGTGTACTTTTTGTAAATAAAAGATATGACATTTTAAAAAATTTTCTACATATTTTCTTTATATCGCTATCCATAGGTGATGTCACAATGAGCTGTAGTCTTTTCAGCCAGTGATTGCTGCACCAAAACTTTAAAAATTCATAACTTAAGACTGGATTGTCCGATTTTCCTCAAACTTTCATTGATGTGTTCCATTAATTTGCTACATTCCCTCAATCCACATATAATATTTGGGTTTCATTCCCCTTTAATGGACAGACAAGCAGGATAGGCAGACAAGCCAGCATAGCCTCTGAAGTGCTGCCAACATTCACCCATCAAAATCAGGGAGATTCCAAAGAGGAATTGGGGAGAAACTTGCAGGTCACATATACCTCAGTGGGAAAAAAAAAAAAATAATAAGCCCCAAGTCAGGGAGATTTTTATATTTTCTCATCTGGACATGAAGAGAGAGTTAAATTTTTCAGGAACCCGCCTGGCAGAATCAGCGAGACTTGGCAAGCTCTAAATTGGCAACACTCCTCACCCCTGCCTATGACCAGCATGCAGGCGGCGTCCTCTGACATCCCCCGGGCCGTGACGGTGCGGACGGAGATCCGGTGCGTCGTGCTCGGTTCCACGTTCTCCACGAGGGCGCGCGTCTTGGCCCCCTGCTTGGTGGCCGTGCGGTACTGGCCGTCCACGTAGACGCGGAACTCCAGCACGTCCGGCGGCGCGATGGTGTCCGGTGCAACCCAGGACATAATGACGCTGTGCTTCAGCTGCCGGTCTAGGGACAGCTTCCGTGGGCAGGGGACTGAATTTGCCATGACATGGGGGATACCCAGAATATTGAATGCATTTAATAGGAGTTTAACGTCGAACAGAAAATCAATACGAAACCACAATAAATTTCTACAAAGCACATTGCATCTACAAACTTAACCCTAACTAGGCCGGGGGGGGGGCCTACGAGGCCCCCCCCCCCTCGACGTTTCGCGCGATGTATCGCTAACGCGAAAAGCTATCACCGCGACGTTTCGTGACTTTTTTCTTTCGAGTCTCCCGCATCTTTTGACATCAAATTTGCGACGCCCGGGTGCGCGGTTCCGAAGTTGCGCATAAATACAAATTGTATGTACGTGCATGTCAGACCAAAAATTGCTAAAAAACGTGAATTCGTGTACAATTTCAATGCAAACTGTGCTTACAGGCAAATTTCATAAAAGTATGATTATTTTTGGGTTTTATTGATTAAAATCAATTAATAACATATTTTCTTGTTCGTAACAATGTCGCGGACAAGTTTCATCGAAAAAACAATGAAAAACATAAAGTAAAAAAACAAAGAAATAAATAAAAATTCAAAAATTATAAAATACTTCAGAAATTTTTTCTGATGGCACAATTTTTTTCTCTTATATTTGCTCAGGACACTAAAAAGAATATTTACAAAAAAGATATGTCCATCTTGAGCTTTATTTAGTGATTTATACCAAATTGTCTGATTTCATGCATCATTATGCATAAATTAGCATAATTTAGCATAAATGATATTTTTTTTTACATTTAACTTCGTAGTACTTTAGATTACATCATAGGCAATGTGTGTGCCAATTTTCGTTAAGATCGCGCGGTCAGCAGCCGAGATCTGGGGGGGGGGGGGCCCTGGGAGGCCCCCCCCCCCCCCCCCCCCCCCCCCCCCCGGCTCTATGATCTACCTAAATAGCCCGGCCTAGTTAGGGTTAAGATGCTAATGGGGGAGGGAGAAATGCAAACTGTTTGTCTTATTTTTCAATTTATATCATAATGACATGACCTGAAAAAGAAACACCAGAAACACCACTTTACAATTAAAAAACAACAATTTTTATGAATTTTGAATTCCATCAAAGAACCCGATGACAGAAAATAGACCTTAATTTCCTTTCGTCTTTTTTCTTAAACAAATTTTCACTTCTAACCAAGGTGTACCACTAAATACTCACACATGAAAGTCCTACTGGAAACACAATTAGGATGGCAGAATGTTCATATACACGTGTAATCAACTCACCGCTAAATGACGCTTCGCTGCCGAAGTCGCTTAGCGAGGCCAGGCTGCTCTCCTCGTTGCCGCGGGCGGGTTTCTGGGGGTGGTTGTCATCATCCTCGTCGACCTCAGGGATGTCTTCCAGGTCGCTGGGATGGTCGCTCTGGGCTCTCATGAATGCCAGGTCACCTTCAAAAAGGGGTGGACGACAAAAAAACAAAGAAACATAGAATTGGAGTTACAGAAGCTGGATAGTGAATCCTCAGTATCCTGACCATTCATATCCTGAAGTTCAATGACACAAGATCAATTTTGTAACTCATGTAAATTCAAAAACATTAGCAGAAGAACTTTTTCACAAAGATGATTTTATAATGCCACGCCTCTAAGACTTGCCAGAGATCTGTGTTACAGAGGAAAACGCTGGGTCATGCTTGCATCGTTGCTGCAGAAAAATTATGGTCAGTGTACAACGATTGAACATTAGTTTGATGTTACTTTAAGTGTCTGCCAAAAAAAAAAAAATACATATATATACATAGATTAGGAATTAATGCAAAATTATATGTATACAGGCAAGAAAATCATCTTATTGGACCAGTTTATCTACCTTCTTTTTCTGGGGAGAAGGTGTTCATCTGAATTTGAATTTTGAGAAAATGTGATCACAGTTGCTTTAAACTACAGTGGTGTATATTCAAGCTTAAACATATTAATTACAGTTAGTTGTGATGTTAAGGGATCAGTAGAGCAGAGTTTGAAGTAGAGTTTGAAATCAAGAAATTGTGTAGGTCCTTGGGTGACCTTACAATCAATGACCTGTGTGAGAATATGACGCTATTTCGGCTATTGTAGTTTTCTGCCAATTGTGCCATAATAGGTTGCATTCGACACAGATTTTCACTCCGTGAAAAATAAAGATTTAGAAATAATCCCCCATATTTTCCTAGCATTTTTCATTGCCTCTTTTTAAACAACAACCACTTTTTTTTTTCAGGTAATGATGTCTGAGTACTTTGAGCCCAGGAAGAGAGCAGTATGAAATAAGTCTTTCTCGGAATACCTGAAAAATGGTTGACATTTGACCTCCTCAGCTCCACGTCCTCGCTGTTGAATTCCAAGTCACTCAAGTCACTCTCACCTGTGATTGAAGCACAAACAATTCTCAAGTCAGAAACAATATGGCAACTGCAATCATGCATTGCTAATCATGGAAACGTATGCGATTTTTTTAAACAGCATGCTCAATTATACTGTAAAAGTAGAAATTTTCGCGATGTAGAAATTGTTGTGATGTGGAAAGTTTTTGTGCATTTTGCGCAACAAGAAACCAGTGCAAAAAGAAAAGCATGCAAATTTTTTGAACTTGTTATTTGTAATGCTATTTTATGTTTTGATTCCGTTGAATAAAAAAACATGCCAAATTGATCTTACTCAACTACAGTTTCTCCTGTGAAAATTTCCGCTTTTACAGCAGTTGCACAAAAGAACTAGAAATGTCGCTACAGCGACTGGTTATACCCCCGCCAAACAACATTTCATAAGCTTTGGTCAAAACAACATTTCATAAGCTTTGGTCAAAAAACTGAGGAAGTAGTTAAATCCGCAAGATCTTTCCTTGATCTTCTGCCATTAATATGCCGTTACCATGGCAACGTACTTTCGGGTACTGTCGAAAAATGCGTCTTGCACATCTACAACCAAAGGCACACATCTGTACCAAGTTTCATGGAAATTGGGCAAAAACTGAGGAAGTAGTTTGCAACACAAAATTTTCCATCATTTTGGCTCATAATATGTGAGCTGTTACCATGGCAACATACTTTTTGTCACTGTCAAGAAATGTGTCATGCTGACCTATATCCTAAGACAAACATTCAATATGAATTCCATGAGAATTGGAAGAACACTGATGAAGCAGTTTTGCCATGAAGCATTTTGCCCTATATTTTACCAATAACATGCCGTTACCATGGCAACGCACTTTTTGCCACTGCGGAAATATGTGTCTTGCACATTAACAAATTCAGATGAACATCTGTACCTAATTTCATAAAAATTGATCAAAAACTGTGGGAGGAGTTCGCGACGCAAGATTTGTACCCATTTTTGCCCATAATATGCTGTTACCATGGCAACGTACTTTTGGGTACTGTCAAAAAATACGTCTTGCACATCTACAACCCAAGGCACACATCTGTGCCAAGTTTTATGGGAATCGGTTGAAAACTGAGGAAGTAGTTCGCGACGCAAGATTTGCAACGGACCGACCGCCCGACCGCCCGACCGTCCGCTGATTCCTATACAGTATATCCCCTTCAAACTTCGTTTGGCGGGGGTATAAAAAGGACATCATAAAAGCATAGCGCTGATTACATATCTACTTCTCAAAAGAGTGGTCTTATATACAGACTTATTTGAGTAGGAGTACAAGGTAAGAGACAAGACAAGTGCCGAGAATATTTTTCAAGAAGAATCACTATTGACAGAACTGGTAGTATTCTTAACGAGTAAAATGCTCACAATTAAAAACGAAAAAAGAAAAAAGAAAAAGAAAAAATAGAGATGAGACCAACAAAGCTGCCTGCAAAGTATTAATCCTTTGTTTGCTTAAAGTCCCGATTGGCACAGAAGGTCTCTATTGCACTGTACATGCTGCCCAAAGTCCCTGAGACAGAAAGGGTTAATCGGCAGTGCATCCATGTGAAGAGAACATTCTCCACTGGCAAGAGCCAAATAGACTGCTCAAACTCTACTGTCTACTTCTGAAGTTCTATTTCAATCATAAGTCATGCACTGAAAACACTACTTTCAAGTTAATACACAGAAGAGGAAGGAGGAAAAAAAAGAGGAAAAGTTAGATTCTCAAAATAGAAGAGAAATACAATTTTAACACACACATCAAATAATGATAACATAAAGAGAGAGAGAGAGAGAAAGAGGAGAGAGAAGGGAGAGATACATGTACAATTGTACATGAACATGAAGAGAGACAAAAAGTACTTGTCACATGCTGTCCTTTGACATAAAGAAATAGAAGGCGTCTACACTTCCTTTACTTTTTTTTTTGTATGATAACACACTGTCATCAGATATTCCAATATGCAAGCATCATCTCTTCTATACTTGTGGTGCTACTTTCATTCATCAGCCACAAATAAAATGCATGGAATGAAGGAAAACGTGTCTGAATGTTTGAAGCAAGAGAATGGAGGATATCTAGATGATAGTATATAATCACTATGTGTGAATTTATGTGGATTCAATCAATGTCAGCTACAATTCTAATCAACAAATAATTCAGTGACGATGAAAAATGTGTAGGAGCCCTAGGATGTATCAAAATCTAACAAAAAAGCAATATTGCATTTGTAAAGTGAAGGCATGCTATGGTCCTGAGATGTCTATGACAAAACTTCAGGCATATATCTCTATTTTTTGTTTGTTTTGTTTTGTTTTGTTTTTTTTACCCCCAAGGCTTTGAGAGCAGTTTTTATATGCGGGAAAACTATTCAAAAAGTAAACGCAAAATCAAACTCCGCCAATGAACGTCCCCAAAGAGACGCATGATGCATGCTGTGGCTACTGTGGGACACACAATTTGAATCTTCCATTGACTGCACCTGCTGCGTGGTCCTTCCTAGTACTGGCTGCCTTGGCAGTCTCCGCCTCTGTCGCCACGGTAACAGACATGACGGGATTGGGCTTGGCCACTAGGGCTGCCGCTTTGAGGGCCATCTTATGGCTGCTACTGCTGTCTGTGTCTGGTGGGTGTATGCATGCCAATGGGAGCCATTTCCATTTGGAACCATGAAGGATTATGAGCGGGGGAAGCATTTGACAAGAGCGCAAATATTGGTATATAGACATTTTTTTTTTTTTTTTTTTTTTTTTTTTGCAGATGGGGGAGGGGAGGTGGCAGGTTTTGACCAAATCAAGCAGCAATAGCATGAGACACAAAACATGGCAGGTCCATACGTGGGAAGACGAGCGAGTCAAAAGCATCATGCCACGAATACAAAAAAAGATGATATTTGATGCATCACCGTTACACGATGCATGATTCAACATGTGAAGTGATAAACATGTGAGCAAGTTCACATAAGCCCATCAAGACACAAAAAATGGAATAAGAAGAAGAAGAAGAAGAAGAAGAAGAAGAAGAAGAAGAAGAAGAAGAAGGGAAAAAAAGTAGTAGTAGTAGTAGTAGGAAATTCCACATTTTTTCACATTTGGAGTTGTAGAAGGGCAAGGGGCAGAAGGGAAAGAATACAAGATTGTATAAGAATAGCAGTAAAAAAAGAGATACAGAGATTCCAATCACATACAAAAATATGAGAAAAAAATGTCATAAAAAGTACACAACAGATGCACAATTTTAGAGCAATGGAACAGTACAATAGGGTAAGTGGATATTTTACATAAAGATAGAGAAGACAAGAGTTCACATGGCCAAAAGGAAATAATGCCAGACAACGGAACAAACATGGACAGAAATGCCAAGGGCCAAAGATGAAAAGCAAGGCAGGTACAAATTTGATGGCAACAATCATTGATCAAGCAGCCAGGAGAATAGAGGACAAATGCAAATAGCCGTGGGAGGACACCATAAATGGTGGGCAAATCACCGGGGTTAGTACCAGAGGAGAGAGGGGAGGGGGAGGGGGAGGGAGGGTGAAGGGGTGGGAGGAAGAAACATGAAACAAAATGAGGTGAGTGAGTGTAAATATCCACTGGTGGAAGAGATTGGTCAGTCATCAGTGGTAATAAAACACATCAAACGCTAATCTCTCTCTACACCATTGCACCATGGGTCAAAGTCTTATAGTTTTATTGACCTCTCATCTTGTCTATCATGAACAACATATAAAAGGCAGCACAGATACAGCTGCATACTGTATGTATGTATGTGACATACACTTGATTTTCTTTCACTGAAAACAAAAATACTGATTCCATCGGGAGAAATGTATGAAAATGTATGAACTTCAAACTTCCAGTCTATTCAATGCAAATTGCTGCATGATGCAATCATACTAAACTGCATTTGAATCCATGAGGTGATGGACATGTGTCATAATTTAAGGCTTCAATGTAACAAATATGAAGTTTGACTATTGGATTATTGTGAAGATGGACAACATACATGTATTTGCTGAACTCTCAAAGCAAAAGCAATAAAACAGTTATAAACACAAATGAGTGTGTGTATGTGATGTGGATCTGGGTGGTGTTGGTGAAATCGGATCTTAAAATTGCTTTCATTCTAAAAGTTCATTTCTAAATGTAAAGACTGTAATGCTATTTCACTTGGTACCCAAACATCTACATTCCCTGTGAAACACCTAGTGTCATCAACTAATGCTTTATGCAGGAATCAAGAAGATACCGTTATATCAAATTTCACACATCAATGCTTTTTTTTTTTTAAGCCACTGTTATACATATATCAATCATTCTATACACATTACATTTCATACATCAATGTTGATGAAAAATCCCCAACCATATCTACTCTATCATTCTATACATCTATCTATGTATCTATACACACAGCCAACTCTATATCTCTCTAAACGACATCTATCTATCCATCCATGTATCCCTCTATCCCTCCTTCTATCTATCCATCTATCTATCTATCTATCAATCAATTTGTAATGTCCTGACAAGGTCTTTCTAATGGGATGATGTCTTCATTATCAAAAGGGATGGTATAGTTTTGGTTGAGATGGGGATTCAGGTTTTAACAATTTGTGAGATAATTAGAAACCACTTATACAAAATACTAAAGGGCATACAATTCTAAAGTTTATTTGATTAAACACAGTTTTAAAATGACAGAGATATAAAAAAAAACCAAAGCAAAACAAAGTTTTCCTAATAAAGGCGGGTCCACCACCCCTTCAAAGCATAATAACAATGACCACTGCAATGTACAGTAGCCTTTACTTGTGAAAACCCTTCGTGTGCTTTTGAGTGCTGATTGGCACAGGAAACTAATGTAGCATTATACACACTGTCTGAAGTCTCCGGCACAGAAAGGCTTAAAAGTTCTGACTGTGCCTTTTGGGACTTTCCGACCTTCTTGTACTCACCATCACACTGTGATCCATTATTGTGGATGAAATCTGGCAGATTTTCCTCTGTAAGATAAAGAAATAAAAAGAAGGGAAGAGTCCACTTATTAGACAGTTACTGTCATCATGACACACTCATATTAATACAAATTTTACATGTGTCTCCCTGTATTCTTTTGAAATACTTGGAATAATCTGTCTCAAAATCTTGAAGCTCAAGGATGTCCTCATCAGAAAAGTGTCCTCTGGAAAATCCCATTAAACAAATCAAATGATACAGCTCTTCAAACTCGTATTAAGTGAAGAATATGACCATGTGATAAGAAATATATTAAATAGCTTCAAAACAGGCATACAGACTAGCCACCAAATACATATCTATGTAGAGAGGCTAGAGACAGTGAATCATGTAAGAACACATTGCAACTGGAGACAAAGAATTCCTACACATGTCTAGAAATGAGGATGTGGGGTTGGGGGGGGGGGGAACACATCATGACACAAACATTCCCACAAAGTTGATGCTTGATGTTTTTGGGAGTGAAACATATCATTTCTTAAATTCTCTGTCAGAAAAATGTTAATGATATCATTGAATCTGACCAGGGATGAAGGGTCTGGGTGAATATAACTCCAGCAAATACATGTATCATCTTTACCCAAACAATGGCAGTAGACTTTTATGGCAGCAAAAATGTGAGTAATAAATGCAACTTGAATGTAAACTGACATTAATGATAAATTGATGTACTGCACAATCTCCCTTTTTCAAGCTTGTGACCTGCTTTGAGTAATTGTATTGGATGTTCGCGTGAATGTGTGTGAAAAATGTAAAAACTATACTAAGACTAGAAATGTCGCTATGGCGACTGATGCCTCCGCCATAATGCATGATTCTCCCAATAGGTGTATAGTACAATGTCTTCACAATGTGTGATGACAGGTTTCACATAACTGGCAAAATATTGAAATGACAGGTTTGTCAGAAATATCTCGAATGTTCACTATCCTTGAACTGGGTTTGCTATAAATGTCTAAGAGTGCAGGTACACATATATGGGGAATTGAGGATTTTTACTTGACTTCTGACCGACCCTTTGATAATTTAATGCAATGAGTAATTCTCAAGGTATGAAGAAAGAGTGTAATTACAGTACAAAATAGATTTTTTCTTTGCATTTAAACCTGGCCTTTGACCCTTAACCTTTGACCTTTGACCTTCTGGGTGGAAATTTCTCAGCGAATCTCCATTAGGTAATACATGTATATATCAAGATTTAAAACTTATAATGCAAGCATTGCATTGAGGGAAATAGTAAAATTTTGAGGAGTTGACCTTGACCTTTGACCCCCTGACTATTGACACATGACCCCTAAGTTCCCTAGATAATCCCTGCCGGTCAGTACATGCATATGTACCAAGTTCCATGAAAATACAGTGAACCATTTGCGAGAAAAGTGAAATTTTAACATTTTTACCTAACCTTTGACCTTTTCACCTTTGACCTTATGACATGAAACTCTCTCCTGGAGAATCTTTACGCAGTAGTACATATCTACACTAAGTTTCAAGAAAATACCTTCGGGCATTGCATAGATATGGGGGAAATAGCAACATTTTTAGCATTTGACCTTGACCTTTTGACCTTTGACCCCTTGCCGATGTCACTAACATCTACTCAACTGATCGCCCCATTATACGTCATCCTTGGACCAAGTTTGGTGAAAGCTGCTTCATCCAGTTTTGAGTTATCACGTAAACAGATAAATTTTAGGATTTGACCTTGATCTTTGACCTTTGACCTCTGTCCGATTTCTCTACACAAATAATCAAGTAATTGTCCCATCATACATCATCCTTGGACAAAGTTTGGTGAAATTTGCTCGATTCAGTATTGAGTTATCGCGTAAACAAATACAATTTCATGATCTGACCTTGGCCTTTGACCTTTAAACCTTTGGCCGATTTCACCCAAAATCTAATCAAGTAATTGCCCTATCATACTTTATACTTGGACCAAGTTTGGTAAAATTACAGTCAATATTACTCAAGTTATCGCGTAAACGAATGCGGACGGACGTACAGACGTACAGACATACGGACGTACGGACGGACGTACGGACGGACGTACGGACGGACGGACAACCCGAAAACATAATGCCTCCGGCACCACTTCGTGGCGGAGGCATAAAAAACAATGATGAGAAATGGTAAAGTGTGAGAATAGTGCAACAGGGCAGAACTATGGAAGAATTATACATAGAATAGTATGAAAGAGAAAATATAAGGAAAGCACAGAGAAAGAGAGAGAGAAAGATACAGAAAAGAGAAGTACATTGAGATCATTTCTGTGAAAACAAAAACAAAAACTAGCACTTGTCAAAGTAGACATACAGTCAGGCAAACATGATATGTTTGTATATTATACACACAGTTCCCAGAAGGGAGATACAAACTGTACCTGTTTGAACATTCCAAAAGTCATAGAAAAGAAAACTTGATGGACAATGAGAATATTACTAGTATAGACAGGATAGAAAGAAAGACAGATTGAGTGTGGATCGATAGGCTGAGAAATAATATACAGATATCTATGCAGAGGCCAACAGAGATTTAGGAAAGTCTCAAGTTAGGAAAAAACTATGAAAGAGGAAAGCCTGAATGAAGGCCCCTCCCCCTCCCCCTCCCCCTCCCCCCCCCCAAAAAAAAAGACACAAAAAAGACACAAGCAAATATGGAAAAAGATAGTGTGAAAAAAAAAACCCAGAACACTTGGATAAATCAAAATGATTAAAAAAATAATAACTCTAGAAGAGGAGAACAAAGCCTTAAAACACAACATGAAAAGAAAAACAAACTGATGCAAAGTAGGCTGTAAAGTGACAAAAAATTAATCAAAGTGGTGAACAAAGGCAAAAGTACCAAGGTGAAGAACCAAGGCAAAAGTGTGTGATGCAATGATCAACAAAATCACAAAACTTTTTAAAAGTCAAACATGAAAAAAAAATGATGAAGCCACTGAACAAAAGGAAATATGAATGAAAAAAACCCAAACAAACATAGCAAAACATAGAAATTCAAAATGAAGAATAGGTTGAAAAGGATGCTGATCTAATCATGGATGGACCCGACTTGGAAAGGAGCATTCAGATAGGGAATGGGGCTGTGGACTGGAATGAATGCAAGATGGGGGAGAAAAAAAAAATGTGTTGGTCTCGCATAAATATGACAATTATTGGCATTGGAATGGGATAAAAAAGACCTCGTGATGGCTGTAGGGTGAACAGGGCAACGTGTGAAATTCACTTTTACCTCTTGTTCCTATTAGAGCTTTTGCATCTTTTGAAAATCATAGAAAAGCATAGAAAAACAAAGGGGAGTGATGTTAACAGGATGAACAGGTAACAACCTCTGAAAGCATAATCCATTTGAGTTTGATATTGAGGTCCAGTACTATCTCAGTACAGCAAAGGGAAGACCATTTTCCTGTTCCTTTATTTTCTGAAAATTGCCATCTTTGTTGTCGAAATTGTTATTCTATGGATAGCTAAAATGTGGACAGGAGGAATCAGGAGCATATTCTGGTTTGTAACATTATGTGGCATTTCAACGTTTCACATAATTCAGCTTTTATTCACAGTTCAGCTACTGTATTCCCCCTCCCCCCCCCCCCCAAAAAAAAGACACAAAAATTTGTCTAATGCGTTATATACGCTTCCAGAATTATGTAACATCTTGCTTATACTTTCTCAGGTATTTCCATTTCCATATGGCAGAGTCTCACAAGCGAAACATAAATAGGTAGCAACAGAAGCATCTACCGGAGTATTTACAATTTTGTAGTTGCACAATTAATTCAAAGCAGACAATTTAATATGAAGGAATTGTGTCAAAAAAAGAGAAAATTTCAGCAGTGACTTTAACAAAAGTTTTCCTTTTTGTAGCATCTTGATCACAGTTGTAGGAAAGAGAGAGAGAGAAAGAGAGAGAGAGAGAGAAAGCAATGCAGACAGAAACTAAAAAGAGAACTTAATAGACATTGACATGTAAAACACAGAAAATAATCTAATTTCATACATTATGTACAAATGCTATAAAGTAATGTATAAAGGCAAACCAATAACTATAAATAATGACAGAGGAGTATAACCTCAGAAACATAGAAGTAGGACATTCTGTATCACCTACCAGCTAGAATGAATCCCCAGTATTTTTTTTTCATCATGCATTCCTAGCCTGTCATGGCTATGGTTGTTGATTTAGCCTACAGCTCATGAACGAAATGCTTGATTGCAGCCTCACACATCAGCATGTGGTTACAAAATGCTTTGACTCTCTACCCAATGACTGCCAACATTCCCAAATCAAAATCAGGCAGATTCTACACAGCAATTGGTAAAATTCTTGTCTATCACATGCAACTCAGTAAGCTAAAATAATACCCAAATGAGGAAAGTTTTAGTATACTATTGCCTGGACATCAGGAGAAATGTCACTTTCAGGGGAAACTTCTGCAGAATTGGGGCGACCCATCAGCTCTGCTACGCTATACACCGTAATTTGTAGACTGGCATATGCTCTGTGATTGTGATTGAGAGAATCTGTCTGTAGTCTCCAAGGGCCATTTGACACCACATTAACGTGATCTCGGAGACTAGAAGTGCGTTCACCTCTCTTCATAGATTGCATGCCTCTTCACAGCTTTGCAATAATTTTACCATCCAAGCTTTTGAAAGCGTTTGTCGCATGCCTCACTTTTAATCGACGAAAGACAAATCCAATTCTTTATGAGACCCAATCACAATCATGACATATTCAATAATCTGTTTGTCCCTTTTTTTCCTCTATCTAAATGAAGACATAATGCATGAAAAAAAAAAAAAACCAGACTGATACAAAGTCATGACAAAGCAAATTAGTACAATTTTTACATAGACTGTCCTAAGTTATTTTACCAGGGCTGGGCCATGAACATGATAGCGGGTCGAGTCTGTGAGAGAGCACAGCTGACTTTGGTAAATCCTTCGCATGCATTTGTGTTTGGTTTTCCTCACAGGAAAGGCCCGATGCTGGGCATCAAAATAGTTAGAAGGGAAGGGCCTGGCTCACCTGCTATTCTCTCGATGAAGTTGCATGGTACCAGCCCTCTGCGCCCATCCATGAGCTCCCCTTCATAGAAACCATCCTGTGCAAAAGGGTGGGGGGGGGGGGAAGGAGAGAAATCGTGAAGAAAGCCTTTGTCTACAAACATAGGTTATCTTAGTATTTCAAAATACATTGATAACTATCAACACATTACTATAAGTTATTAAGTAGTTGGCTATAATTACAATCACAGAAAAACAGATAATTACTGCACCAGAGAACATTCTCTGACTTCCCATTACTGTCTACAAGAAGTCACTCTCAACCTATACATACATATTGTCGCTGGGGTGACAAGACCTTGTTACAAATGTATCTCAATTTTGGCGAAAATTACTTTTTTGGATAAATGGTTAGAAAATCAATTAAGTGATGTCCTGATCAAATCCTAGCTGTCTTACCCCAAAAATGAAGCCACCACAGCATGTCAAAGGAAGGGCTCTCCCATTTGATATAGTGCTCTGGCTGCCATGTTTTTGTTTTTTGGTTTGTTTGTTTTTTGCTCTCCTGGACATTTGACATTTTGTAGATACGAGGTCTTGTTGCCCCAGCAAGATATGTGATTACAAAACACCTGCAGGAAACTGGTATTTGACACACAATGGGGGTGGTGCGGGGGACTCATCCAAGCAGGGGACACAATTGAAATACATCTGTATTGTAGATCTATCTTAACAGATCATGCAAGACCTTTTCTTGGTTGTGATTTTTTTTTTTCCAAATTCAGGCCAAACCGTTCAAAATTGTCTATTTTCACTGAATTGCCCATCTGCAAATGCCTTTTAAGGAAATACACAGCTGCAAATGGAAAGATTTTTGCTTTGTTTAATGCTCCATATTTTTTTTTATGTGACATGGATTTAACCACGGATGCCCTTTACTGTACCATGTATGCAATCGATACACCTCGATATTGAGAATTTCCACTGCATTTTGTCTTGTTGCAAAACATTTAGGGTTTTCTTGGCTACTATTTGGCGCTGACTGTTCATTACATTGAAACTACCGTTTCTCCCTTCCACACAAACCTCATCGGGATCGCCGTAGACGTAGATGTAGTCGCCAGCCGTGAGCGGCAGCTCCGAGGCGTAGTTGTCGTTGGGTGAGTCCTGTGAAGGGTCGTAGTTGTAGCGGGCGATGAAGACCGCCAGCTTGCTGATTGGCCCCGACGACATCGAGGCGTGGTGGAGCCGGCTGAGCAGGGCCTGGTCGATCTTGTCGCTGAGCTCGTCCAGGAAGTCTTCGGGATCGCTGACAGACTCCGCCTTGGGAGTAAATATGGGAATTTACCCAAAACAGAAAGAAACAAACAAAGAATTTATTGTCTATGCTGTGAAAAAGGCACCTTATTCTCCTATTCAATTCAATTCAATTCAATAGTTTATTTATTGATTACTAATAAGGATGGATCCGACAAATCCATCAAATAATGACACCACAATGTATTTAATGGAACTTGATAGAAACTTTGGTGCAAACTTTTACAATATCACAAACTAAGGTATTGATATTAAGTGGTTATGGACACTGGCAAAATAAATACCAGCATATAAGATTGAGCCAGCAGTTCTCTGCAACTTCTGTACAACCACAAAAAGGACGAAACTAAGGCTTGAATTACTAATTTTCTGGTCACATCACCAGCTCAAGTAAACTTTAAGAACATGAGGTAGAGCTGGCATAGATAAAGAAAAAAAAAATCTAAAACCCCCAGCAGGATTACATTATCGAACGGAGGCATAAAAATACTGCAAAACATACTACAAAATTCAAGAATAATATGAAATGTGAAAGAACGAAAAATAAACAAACAAGGAAATTGATATTGTGGTCCATAAAAAACAAAATGTGCAGTCAATTCTACATTTTGACCTGATGCCTACCTGACCATTTTGACCTCCTGACCTCTGTGATGACCTCTCTGACCCTATTGATACATCAGCTGCATCTGAAAGGACAAAGGCAAGTAAAACAAGAAATAAATGCACAAGTTTGCACACTGCTACTTTCTGACATTTAATGTCTAAATGATCCTCATCTGAGTGCAGTGCTATCATGTCACATGTCATGCCAAAGGAAGAAGTGGATAAAATCATACCCATGATGTCTCCTTTTCCTTTCTTTATTGGGCAATGCTGTCGTTAAGGTTTTTGTTTTGAAATCATGTCCTCAGGATGCCATTTTAATGATGTAAGTTTTATGGATGATTTCCCTCTTTTCAGTATTAGAACTATTTTGTCATGTTTGCACTATTCATGAAGTGAATAGATAAAATATGCATGTACTACAGATGCAACTTTAATAGTTGGTTCTGTGCATGATATAATGTACATGGTAAGTCTGGAGTTTTATAGACAGAATCTATATTTTTTTAATATTCTGAGATTTTTTATTTGGTGGATGGATAAAGACAGCAAAGTAAGAGGGTAAAACCATTGTGTTTATTATGTGCACGCAATCTTGAGAACACAGACTTAAAACGTTGAGGACAGACTGATTATGCTACAACACGCATTTCCCATAGACCCCTGCCCGAGTATACTCGGGACTCGTCCTCAACGGGTTAAAAGTCAATCGGAATCACACCTGACTGAAACAGATCTTTGGTCTGTGAAGTGCAAGGGGATGGTTAGGAACCTCACTTTCACCTTCCAAATATTGTGCACTTGGAGTCTGAACATACATGGGGTGATGATTCCCTTTAAGACAGGGATGACATCACAGCTTTGGGGTGGGGGGGGGGGAGGGGGTGGGGCAGGATTCCATTGGTAATGTGATTGTCTGGGAAGCTTGTCAGGGGATGGAATCTCTACTGGGGTGAGTGTGATGGGCTGTGACTGCCAGGGAGATTTCCTAGGCCCATTCACACACACTGAAAAAGCACAATTCAAATTGCTATTAAAATACTAGTAGCGCTCTTTTGCACTCTGGTACACATGTACACAGGAAAGAAAACAAAATGTGATCCAAATCTCATTTTGTCACAGAGAAGAATCGCAACTCAAATCGCACTGATTTTAGCAAGGCCAAACTGCACGCGCATAAAATCTCAGAGTATGACCAAGCTTTGAGTTCATCGTCCTGTACGCCTTGCATTATGGAACATACATAACCAATTTGATTTCGCACCAAAAATTATGCGACTATTCAGATAGAAAAGAGCGACTGTTTTAGAAACGTCCCACTTTTAGTGGCCCATTGATCACGATTTGAATCTAAATACCTAAGGCATCTTTATCAAAACAATGAACTACACAACTGAGAGATGGTACAAAACACAAATTGCTAGGTTTTTTTAGAGAGAAAAAATACTGATTTCTAAATTGTATGCTTTAGCTAATGCTGCTTGACTGAGAAAAGAGAAACTGAGAAATATTTTTAAAAAAGCAAGATGAACTTCCTCATCTGAGAAAATAACTACACAGCACAGCAAAGTGGAATGATGTTGATAGCTGATGCTGACAGGTTAGCCATAAATCAAACCCACTCTTATTCTGTTTGTATACAAGTGGCAGTCCATATTCATCAATCTGTAGATATTAAAAACCTGGAGTCTACAGAGGCACAACCTTTTTTTTTCTTCATATTCTGTCTGTCTATAGGTGGTTTTCCTTTCTGACATAAATCCATGGGTATTTATTTTGGGAGTCTTAAGGCACAAATCCTTCAGTAATACCATCTGTCTACAAGAGGCTTTCCATAGGATCAATCTTTGAATCTGTCTACAAGTGGCTTTCCATAGGATCAATTTATGAACATGTCTAAAGTCTGATGACTAAAGAAACAATTCTGTCTGTCTACATATAATTCTATGAAATCAATTCATGGTAATGCCTTCACAAGCAAGATATTAAAGCAAACCCGTCTCTTCTGGTTTGATAGTTCATGTAATCATCAAACTATGGAAAGATCTCTGTACAGTGTACAGGTTAGATATCAAATCTTTTCGCTTACTGTATTTTCTTTAATTTCTCATACATTTTTTTTAAAAACACTAATTCCATCATCATACGACTGGTGCTGCACATGACTGATTTCCAGAAAAAAGTTTAGGTTCAACAGGCATAAACCGTTTCCATAGATTCCAGCTGTCAACAAGCAACTTTCAATTATTCCAATCTTTTGATATCAGTCTACAGTCTACAGAAACTCATCTTCGTGCACTGAGGCTAAGAGAAGCCAAGATGTCCGTACCGTGTGACTTGGCCCTGACCAGCGTCTCGCCTCTCGGCGCTGAGGCAGACAATTCGGCCGTTGCCCGGGCAACGAGGGCCTCCTCCGCTATCCGCTTCCAGTCCTCCTTCTCCTCCTCCGTGCCCTTGATGATGGCAGCGGACCCCAGGGACTGGCCGGAGTTGTGTCCGGCCCTTGACCTGACGGGGGGAATGAAAAATCAAGAACACTTTAATATTCACGCACCACACATTCACGTTGGACACGGTGTACGACCGTGGACAACTTATACAAGGGGGTGATGACCACTTGAACAGCGACACTATTAAAAACAAAAATCAGACCAGTTAATTTTCTTAGATTTTTTATTCTCCTTTCTGACAGAATAAACAGAACAAACTCAAATGGAAGTTGACCACCTACTACATCAAATTATTCAAAATGAATTACTTTGATGAACAGTTAGAGTTCAAATTACATACCGGGTACCAAACATGTGTAATTGATTATACTCTTGGAACCAGATGTGGGTCTACATACAAAGGCAGAATTCCGGAAATACTATTTTTATATAATGATTATGACAAAAATAACAACAGCAATGACAATGATATTGCTAATAGTGGGCCCACTTATCAGCGACTAGCATCACTATAACCATAAACACTGTTATCATAGAAAACATCTGAAAAAGCTGAATTTACACACACTGTAAAGAGAAAGGAATGTTTGATTATTCAGGTTCCATGAGTCATTGTACCCCTTCTTAAGTTCTTGGTCCTGGATCTACACATACCTGGCGGTTCCAGGACTGGCCGCGAGGGTCTGGAGCTGGGTGCTGGTCTCCAGGCGCAGGGCGCTGAGCTCCTGGGATAGCCGGCCAAAGTTCTGGCACTGTTCCAGCCACTTCTTCTCCAGGTCCTGGACCTTGTGCTCTAGCCTTGAGACAGACTCCCTGTGCTGCTTCTTGGCCACCTCCTGCTCCTGTGTGGTGATAGAGGGAAGCAGCGAAATGAAGAGACACCTGTCTATACACACACACACACACATTTTACAAGATGACAAAACCTAACTCTACACAACACACTCATACACACATACAAGATGACAATGCATATTGTACATACAGTGTATACACAAAACTTCATTATTTTCATCAGCCAATTCAATGAGTGGATTGTGTGTATGAATGACTATAGTATTATACATGTACATTATAGTATCGTTGTGTGATTGTGTATGTCACTTAGAAACAGACATTCATCACTGTCATTGTGGAAACTGAAATAATGAGGGGGAAAAGTAATACATGAAGGCAGGAGAAGCAAATTTCTGGATAACACCATGCTTCTCGACATCCATTTTCTTAACCATGAATACACAAATGAGAACAATCACATTATCTTTTGAGTATTGCATTTAAATTTAAATTCAAATTTAAATCATCATATTGTGCATTTGGTTTCAAGTTAAATTCTAAGCATCATGACTCTGCCAATGACCCGCTCTTTCTGAGATATGGTAATACTTCCATAGATATGAGAATACGAATCAGGACTTAGGACCTTTTATCTGCTTTTGGTCTGCCTGCATAATTGAAACAGAACATGGAAACCCCTCTACACAAAATACATTGTATAATAAAGTGGTGATTTTGAAGGTAAGCACACACACACACAACACACACACACACACACACACACACACACACACACACAAAACACACATCCACAACACACATACACACAACTAAATCTGCTGATCTGAATTGTAAGCTTAGGAGAAAATGCATCCTCTAAAAATATTGATCTTGAAAGTCTCAAGCTCAATATTTCAAACATGGAATGTCTGAACTTTAATACTGGCCCCCCACAGAAGCCTGCATGCTCAAGGGCATCGCAGTCGTCAAGGCTGCGTGAATGTGTGTACGTGACAGGGAGGTGTGAAATCTCGACACCTCGCAAGCTCTTTTGCAATGCTTGCAGAGATGAATACCAAGAGCTCCGTGGTGGAAAGTGAGTACACAATCATTTGAATGCACCGATAAACTTCCAACGCTCATGAATAATTTTGTGCCAGGCAACTTGACAAAGATATGAATGATGTGTCAGCTGGTTGAATGAATCCTTGAAGTGTTTGATGTTTTGGAAATGGCTGATAATCAGAAGGCACAACAGAGGTGCTAGCCGGCATCTTTTTCCTTCTACGTTTTGGCTAAATATTTCATTTCGTTTGATTTGCAAGTCAGCACGGGATGAAATCACACTGCTATAATCTTGGTTCATGGTGTGTACATTACGTGTGGATTTCCATGGGTTGCCAGTGTTTGCTGAATCAGCTCCACAATTACCTATTATTGATAGTGTACATGTACAAATGTAGCTTTGGCAAGACTTTTGTATAAAAATATGCAAACACAAAAAAAAACCCTTCATTTGCGAAAATCATGGATACCTCATCAGGACAACAACTTCATGCAAGATATGAACAAAAATATTCATTATGAATCAACAGTTGTCATTAAATTTTCATGGAATATGGTTAAATTCCAAGGGCGCAGTGAAAAGATCTTTGAAGCACTTGAGTGTCTTTTTTTTTTAGTTTGACACACACACAAGGCAAGGCAAGCATATCATTGGTGTATAGTAGCAGGTACATTTCCCGATTTGGCTACTTACTGTATGTCAGTGTTTGAATTTATCTATCATATCTATCTGTTTATCTATCCATCTATCTGTCTATCTGTCTATCTTTTTATCTGCATATGTTGTATACAATATATTCATCTATGTATTTATTTATCCATTTATTTATTTATCTATCTATCTCTATATCTATCCATCTACCACTGACTATATCTATCTATTCAAACCCAGAGTTAAATAGTGTATAATACATGTATATACAAACATATATTTATATTTCCTTATTTATAATGCATAAAGGAGATGCGCATCTGTCAAGAATATTACATCATCCCTAACTGCATTACCTCAGGCAGCTTATGCTACAAGTTGATATGGGCCAATCACACACCATTTTCTGAGTGAAATTTGAGGTGTAATGCGATGGAGAGCGACCACCTTGGCTCAGAGAGAGAGTGGAAAACAATAAATCTCTTGCTCATCCAAAATCGCATCCATCAATTCCCATTTTGACGGAGCGTCGTGTCCGATAGCTGCACCGCCGCGTGCATTGAGTCTTTTTTTTTTTGAGCACCGGGGTGACCAGGGCCGCAGCGGCTTCATGGTCTTAAAAAGTGTGCCTCTGTCGGCCACCATGTGGCTCGGCTTCATGCGGCCTAAATGTGGTTTGCATATCAATCAACCTCGTTTATGCATGGAAAAGTAAAAAAAAAAAAAGAGAGAGAGAGAGAGAGTAGGGAAGAAAAAAAAGGAAGTTCTTTGATATGTGGCACATTAACCCCATTACCACTCAATTGTAATCCTTCCTGCTCTATTTAACACTCTCCTCAGGCGACATCTTAAAGTGTCATCACTCTTGAAGGAGAAAAACAAAAATGGTTTTTCTCTTTGCCGTTTTTCTTTTTGCCGTTTCTCAGTTTTACAAAGCTCAAAACTGGCTTCTGCAATTCCACTACATTCCCTGTGTAGAATACTCCCTACTTCCTTTCATACTGAAAAAGAAAAATAAGCATTTAAAATTTTGCTGCAAAAAAAAAAAGAAAGAAAAAGAAAACAGGCAACACAAACTCCAAAATCACTGATATCGAAGCATTGATAAATTGTAAACTGATAAAGTGTAAACTCTGGTCACTATGTAAACTACACTGATCACATCATAATAAGTGGAATACTGTCCCCTCTTTCTCCAAACAGAAATGATGTAGATTTGTAAATGGCAAAAAAGGTTGTTTCCCGTGCAATGTGCAAGAGCACTGTACCTTACTCAATTATTCCCTCCTTACTCCCTTCCCTGATCTTCTCTCGTGTTTGTCTACTTCGGCATGAAGTTTCTTTCAATTAAGTCAAGGACTACCTTGAGTAATCTCTGGCTGGCAAACGCTTTTCTTTCAACTTGAAACCAGATCCGGTGTGCGTGCTGTTTTCGTAATACAGGTAACTCATTCCCGATGCCTTGCGCTACACGCAGCCACGGCTACAGTAGGTATAAACCCCCCTAGAGGCAGAATGGGGAAAAAATTGGCGACAGCCGAGATACTCTACACCGGGAGACAGAAATTCTAGTCCTGATTTGTCCCCGTCTGTCCTCATCTTCACCTACAGCTGCAACCCAGATTTCATGCAAGTCTCTATCTCTATCACTCTTTCTTTATCTTTCTTTATCTTCCTTTTCCCTATACTACCCTACCAACCCCTTCCTCCCTTCCCCCCCGCCCCCACTCCTGTTCCCCCTTGCATCCTCAAAAACACCAGAGTTTCCCCAATCTTGCTTCCCGTCCTCTGAGAAATGGGACTTGGCCTACTAAAGGCAAGGGCGATGTGGGACAGATACACAGAATCCGAGCCAACGATCGAGAATCTTACAGGTGCCTCAAAGGTACGCACATCTCTTAACCCACAACTTTGAATTTTGAGGGGCTCTCACCGTCTGACAAGCCTTTATAACGCTCTGGTTACCTTTTCTCTGCCTGTTGCCATCCATGCAAAACTGATTGCGCAGTGAGTTGTTGTTGTTGTTTTTTGAGAGTTCAGAGGAGTCAGTCTGGGGATGAGTATATGCCACGATTTAAGCAATACTTGTGGAAGCATGCTACAGTACATGGTTGTACTCCCTGCCAAAGCATCAGTATGTAAAAATTCACCAAGGTTTGAATTGAGGCAAGAATTGTATGAAGTCACTGTTGCATATGTTCTAATGTCTTGAAGAAGGCTGTGCAAATTTCAGGTCGCCAATGGGTTGCTTCATGTGTATACCCATTACTCAATTAGTGATATACACGTAACAAAAAAAAAATGCAGTTCTTGTTAGTTTGTTGTTATTTTTTTGCCGTTTTAGTTGTCACTGCATTACTAAGCCAACTGCCTTTTCATCATGTCATACAAGGGTCAAACACAGCATTTTGCAAGTGTTTACAACCCCCTACAGCAAGTTTTAATCAGAGGGTAAAACTCATGTCAATTGGAGTAGCTAAAATGGATTTCCACAACAGAGGTGATGCATAGTGGCTCTAGCCACGATTAATCAATTCCCCGCCAATGTCCAGGGGGACATGGTCGCCCCTCTGCAAGAAGCCAGAGATGGTGGGGGGGGGGGGGGGGGGGGGGGGGGAGGAGGGAGAAGGGGGAATATGGTCAATCTCAGTCCTGGTCATGAAGTCATTAATATCCACCCCTCTCCGAGCACTCCGCATCTGAAAGGTGGAGACAGGGTGGCAAGGGTGTGATGCCCTCCTGCTCCCAAATTCAGATGCGGGAGAAGAGAATATCAACTCCCTGAACCCGAGCCTGCGCTTAAAGGTCACTTTCTCCTCTTGCACCACCCCGCTGAACTTTTCATCGAGATGTCGTCCGGGCCTCGTCCTCCCGACGGTGAAACCAAATTCTCGTGAAAATGGGGTGGGTTTCACCAATTTCTGTTATTGAGGCCAGTGATATCATACAGAAGAAAAACTCTTTTAACTCAAAATCTTTACTTCAAAGCCATCGGCTGCTGAACATGGAGGGAACACAAATAAAGAAGGGAGAAAAAAAATAGAGAAAAATCCCAAACCCCAACCCATACCAATACCCATGGTGGTTTCTACATGAACACATATTTCACTAATAGGTATATGCACGTGATATAGTAATAACAGGACTCAACATTGGAAGTGTCATGCTGGCCTGGGGCAACCAAAATTGATGTTCTGCCACCAAATTTTCAAAAGTTTATCTTCTGGTGGCCAAACAGATGGTAACTACAACATTGTAAGTTTCCAAAGAGATTGCTATGTTTCCTTTTATTCAGCACCACAACATTTCTTTTTGGGGGGCCAACTTTTCAAATTTGATGATATTTGTGGCCTGAGTGGGCCACCTGAGGAAAAAATAACTGGTGAGCCCTGAATAATACAAATGCAAAAATAGAAGATTCATTAAGTTGTAATTAAAGCCTAAAGTATTCCTTTTTTTGGCATGCATCTGTAGTAGGTAGTAGTAGCAATGTATCTGTCGCTTTACGATTTTTGAGTGAGGTCCAGTGGATTGGGTCCTTTGGTCGCCCTACACTAGCATGTCTAGGATTCAAGGCCCCCTTCTCACCTGCTGCAGCCGCCTGATCTCATCCTGCCTCTCTTGCAGGTCTTGCAGGGCCTGCTCATGCTCGCGTTCCAGTTCAAGCCGCTTCTCCTCCGCTGCCTGCATCAGCTGGGGTGGGTAGAATGGAGAAAAAACGTGATAGTGAAAGATTTGAAGCAAGGTGAGGCAGTAAAATATGACTCCTGTCAACAGTGTATACAGAATATATGTAGCCTAGTATGTAACACGTGGCATTCACAATGAATCACAGGAATACATTTAGCTCTTTATCAATACCATAGGATCAATAACATGAATCATAATCTGAATGTGCAACACATCTTTTGTTTTGTTGTACAAAGAATGCATGTCATTTACTACCACTGGAGTGTTTTTCATATGTAGCTGCAACCAACAGGTGGCTGCAACAAGTGGCTGCAACAAGTGGCTGCAATAAGTAAGTATATCTAACCATCTAGATAATATATGTCTGCTGCTGGAACACACAACAGAAATCTACCACAAGTCTTTGTCACACACTACTGTGAATGTGGTAAAAACCGAAAATGACATTAAAACGGTCCATCCTGCCAGGGAAGCACATGTTTTAAGAAACAAAGGACCAAACAGTGGCCCGTTGCATAAAACTTACCATTAAATTTCAATGGTAACTACTGTCAAAATTAGGCGTCACAGCCCATCAGCATCAAGGATTATAAAATTTACCGCTAATTTGAAGACTTACTGCTAGAAAGGAGCGATAAGTCCAGCGGTAAGGGTTTTATGCAACAGGGCCCAGGTTTGATAGTAATTGCAATCTCCATCGGCAATCAGGATGCGATATATGATATTAAACTTTAAGATCCGTTTCCGAAGCAGACACACAAGGTTAAATGTCTGCTCCTGACCACAGGTCTAGGTAACATGGAACTGTATTATAGACACATAATCATTGTACATCCAGCAGAAATAAGGAATATTGTTTACATCCTCCTCTTCAGTGTTCTGACTGACAGCCTCTTTCACTGAGCAGTATAAAGGTGCTGGCATCATTTCCGATTAAACGCTCCCTTTTGAGACTGAGTTTACCGGGTTTTTTTTTTTTCTTTTGTACACTATAAGTTGATTGCAACACTTGAGACTGACCACAAACGTGTATATCCCCTGGTGGGAGTTGAGTGGCGGGGATGTGGCATAATATCCTGTCTGTTAGCTGCTATTGCAAATTTCAGCCGAACATAGCAACTCTGTGCAGACCTGCATATATTGTGTTGCTATGAAATGTGGGCAACATTGAATAGAGAGAGAATGCGACAGAAGAAAGCGCCTGTAAAATAGGAATGCAAATTTCCCCATAGTTTCTTCTTTTTTTTTTTAGTGTGTGTGCAATGCTCTTTCTGAATAGTATGAATCCATCAAATGCATTTACAGGGACCAATATTCTTTCTCCTATAATGAGTACCTCAAATAAGAATTCTTCCCTCTGCACTAACAAATTTGATTGAGATATCACATTTTAGTTCTGCCTTTACTATAACCACAGATTCTACAGCAAACAGCAGGTATGATGGGTTACAGCTTTAACTTGTTTTGGGTTTCTATTTTTTATTGAGGAAGGCTTTTTTTTATCTTAAAGCCCTATTAATCCCCTCAGCATCAGCTGGCTAAAATGGCATTTGGCATTCATGTACAAACAGGTTGCCGGTGGGTAAAGATAGAGTTAAACCACCACCAGCAGATTGTATGACAGCAGACAAACAAGAGTGACAACGTGGGTATTGAGTCAAACTCATGCTTGGCAAGTTTTATTACCTGGCCGACTTCGGCTGTTAAAACATTTCATCATTGAACGTGACAATCCCGCGCGGGCTGCACATGAAGAAAGGAACGTCACATGTATGTACACCCACACCCACACCCACACCCACACAGAAGGAAAAGAAACTAGAAAAAAAAAAGAGAAAGTGAGATAGAGTAGAGACAAAAGCGTGTATCCCTTTTTTTTTGCCGTGTTTGCTCTTCAAGGGAGCGCAAACAGAGCGGCAGCGGATGAAACGAAAAGAATACCTAGTCAGTTTTAGATGCTGGCGAGGAATAAATTTGCGCCTGATTTGCTCGTTGGAAAATGGCGAGGTGTCTGATTGAGTTTCATGGAGCTCTAATGCATGTTTTTGTCTCTTTTTTCTCTTCTTTTTTGTTAGCTACAAGAGAAATTTCACTTTTTGCTCACACTTTCTGTCTATTACAAAGCTCCTGAAACCGAAATTCTGTCCGAAAATGAACTTGTTGACTGTCTCGTCAGCGAGACCTAAATGCGCCGTCTGTATGAAGACGACGAGCATGTCGCCCTCAGGAGATGCTTGTAACTTGTGTCTCACTGCCTCTGATGTGTCAGGTATCTCTTCCTCAATTTTGATGTGCCTCCCTTGTCGTACGTAGTCACATCAATTCACAGTCAAACTGAAAGATACAATTGTCTGTCTCCCACCTACTGGGGTAGGGAAGAGACCCATTTTGATATCTACGAACTGGAAATTTGTAAAAAAAAAAGAAAAAAGGTTAAGAATCTGCCGACTGGCATTTTACGATAACAATCATAATGTCCAACTTTCAATGAAGTGAAAATGTTATTTCTTCACTGGATCAGATACAAATTGCACATATTTACCTCAAAGTCTTGTCCCATTCTGCTATCAACTGGTAAAATATTACATTTTCTATACAATGTAGGCCTGTGTTGCTGTTTCTTTGTTTCTTCTTTTGATTGTAATAGTGTGTTCATAAATCAGTGTTAAATTTGCAGTTTTGAGAAGCAGACGAGAAGCTGTTCACATTTGGACTCCTACATAGAGATTTGACACTGAGCTACCCCTACGTGCATTATCACTTCCATGTCTCTCTTGCTGTGAGGTAATGTATATGCATGTACCCCCTCCTCCCCCCCCCCCCAATACTTTTTATTCTCAGTTCACCTCGCCTTCAACAGGCCTTTGCTCTGTGACCGAACATTGAGGTCTACAATGTACATATCAAATAAATGTAACATGATGCTCACCATTTAAGTCATAACATTTTCTTTGTCCCCCCCCCCCCACCATTCCTTTTCAGTTTGTTTCTTCTTCTTTTGTATACATGAGTGAAATAGCTGCCTGCTCTTGCACCTGTGTTTGTGGGTTGATTTTCAAATCTGCGGCTCTTGAAACATCCGATTGAGTGTCGTACGGGGGAAACCCAAGAAGCCAAGAGCACATGCTTTCCAAGTTCAATGCAGCTGTTGAGATATCGGTGATTATTGTTCAAACCAGTGAATGTGTGTGTGTGTGTGTGTGTGTGTGTGTGTGTGTGTGTGTGTGTGTATCCCTTTCTCTCTTTTTCTCACTCTCTCTCTCTGCCTTTCAGGTTGTTCAACCCACTCGTGGGGGGAAGCTGCTTCCACATTAAAACCACTGTGATGACTGTCTGCATACACATAACAAGTGCCAGAAATAAGGTTGAGTTCACATGCGGGACATTCTTAGATTTCTACATAGCATGCTTTACCCGACACGTGTGAAAGGCAAACCCCAGGGTACTGTTCCACTGACTAAAATGTGTTTAAAAAGCACTCTATTTGATGAAAATTTAAAAAGAGAAAATATGCACAAACTCTCTTGGGGAAAATCAATTCGAACAGGAGTTTCTCATAATGAAGAAGTGAAGGGAATTAGAGAGTTTATTATTGTATACAGGTGACTCTTCTTATAATAAAGTCCTCGGGACCTGCAGTTCTCTTTTGTTAAAACAAAATTTTGTTCTAGCCAAAAAGTAAAGGATATAAAGATATGTAGATGATAATTTTGAGATTTGGAGTTTTACTTTCTTTTAACAAGAATTTCGTTACTATGGGAGTGCACTATAGTACATTTCTCTGGGATATATCTCGGTGCCAATGAGTTATACCAGAGCCTTTTTTCAAAGCACTGTAAAACCAGAGATTTTTGCATGCATTCTAATTTTGCAAATTTTGTGCGAGCCAAGATTTGTGAAATTAAAATGAATGCAAAAGTTCTTGCCTACACTACATTGTATGCATTGGTCGGAATGCCAGTGGCAATTTGTGAAAATTTCATGCCGTGCAAATGTCTTGCTTTTAAAGTATGCATCAAACTCACCACCAATCGATGCTTACCACATGTGTCATGTCTTGTTATAAAGCCAGTGGGCTTTGAGTCCTTAGCTTAATGTCTACTACCCTTCTTTTCTCCCCTTAAACCATTAGTATAACGATGAAACAACAAAGAAAAACAAAATTTCCTTTTAGAATACAAACTTGTCTCCAGTCTGTAGATTGTTCCCTTTGCCCTCCCCCTCCCCTCCCCCCCCCCCCCCCCCCCCCCCCCCTTGGGACGGGTTGAGACACTGAAGAAATGTCAAAATCCTGGCCCAGAGGCTCCGCAGTGTGTCGGTTAACCAAACTGTTATCGCAGTTTTTAAAATTGATAACTCTCAACGCCCCGGAGAATGTGATCATGAGCGAAATAGAAGACGGCGGGAGATAATCATTAGAGACATCCTTCCTTTCTTCCTCCCCACGTCTTTTTTCCCTCCTTTTTCTCCGCCTTCTTCTTCCTCCTCCCTCTTGGGGTTGTGAAATTGAATGCTCTAAGAAAATGTTTTAATGAAAGAGGAGAGAGAGAAAAAAAAAAGAGGGGGGGGGGGCAGAGGAGAAAAAGAATTGTGCTGAAGGCACAACACATATCGTATTTGTACGGGGATTTCGGCGGGGCAGAGCTTGGGTTTCTCGCCCCAGCCCAATAGAAAGCCCGGCACCGCATCCCAAATTGAAAACCAACCTCCCCACATCACGAGGGGATAACGACCACTTACTGGCCGAATGCTGCCGGTACCGAGGGAGGGAAATCCCGCAGCACTGCAGTAACTTTTGCATATATATACTGTCCCTTTCATTTCTCTGACAGGCCATGGAAAAAGCGTTGATGATGTGACTGGAATTCCCTGAGACATACAAGAGGTTTCAAATGAACTAATCTACAGAAGCATCTAAATTCAGAATTGCTTCTGGCAGGAGTGAGAGCTACTCACTTAACTTGATATTTCTTTCTTCATCTAGTTATATCACTTATATCTTATTTTTGAACACATCTTTAGGTATTTCCAGGCCATCACTGATCTAAGAGCATTCATGAACTGCGTACTGAATACATCCATGCAAATTGATCAGTTCAAATGCTATATCCTCGTGCGAAGTACAAGTAACGACAGTATATCTACATGTATGAAAGGGACACATCCTAAAGATGTCTGCAGAAACAAACAACCCTCCTTCTCTCATTCATTCTCTCTCTCTCAAAAAAAAAGAAAAAAGCATACAATATCAAAGAAAGTCAGCAAATGAAATAACCCTACCTGAAACTCAGATACTACTGTATATGCTATATATTTAGCGAGTATAAATTTTCACGAATCGGGAGTTCCGGACGATTTCGCGAATGCTTAAATTTGCGATCATGGAGTACTGAACTGAACGGAGAAATGTGCACACCAATACATCACATTCATATCGAGATCAGAGTCAATTTTTTCGCGTGTCTTTTATTTCGCGAATAGCACCTGACTTGTGAAATTCGCGAAAATAAAAACCTCGCGAAATATTTGGCATAAACAGTATTTGTAGTATGTGGGACCACAGGATTTTGAAGCAGTCTGCAATTATGATACCACAATTTGAACTACAATGTATAGACCTTATGTATATTCCTTGAACTGCCTATGGCTCTCTCTCTCTCCCTCTCTCTTGAAATCTATGGCTGCCCTTGTTTCTGTGTTCTTCATATTTTCCCTGTATTGTGCCAACTACACAATCCAAATCTCTGCACATACGACAAAGGTAAATTTGTTTAAACCCACATGAAATTGTCTGGAATTTTACTGCTTCCTTCAGTAAAGATCAAACAGTTTGTAATTTCGAGAAAGCAGTAGGTGCTGAAGGATTTAAGATGATTATTTATACTGTCTCACTTGCATAAATCTAATATTTACAGTCTCCCTGGGTTGGTGATAACAAAATCACTGTCTTTTTTATTGACTTCAATTTTTTTTCAAAAAACATGCGTGGGCTTCACAAGTAATCCTGTAAATGGCTCAGCAATGAAAATTCATCAAGAACAAGAAGATTGCAAGAGGGAGAGAGAAAAAAAAGGATGTCTGGTTCAGTTGCACAGACAGTGAAATTTGCTGTGAGATGCAATGGAGTGATTGAACAGAAACCCTGCTGCACATTATTCTACAAATTGTGCGCCATTAAAGGCACTCAGAGCAAATGACTGTGAGTTTTATGGGATCAGATTGCGGCATCCCGGCTGCTAATAATCACCTGTTGTGCAATTTACGGCCACTCATCGGTTACCCGAGAGGACGCCGAGTTCCTGATACAAGACCACCAGGGAGATGAATACCTCCGCACGTGTCTTGTGCATGATCACCTCAGCATTTATTCTTCCGCTAGGCTGAAGTTCTACCCTCCGCAAACGCATGGCAGGATTCAGGCTTCAGCGTACACTCAAAGCGTCGTGATTTATTTCAGGCAGAAAAATACATCAAATCCAGCTCTCTTCAAGCATAACTGTGATTGGCTGAAAACCAAGACATTATTTAACTCACTGCACACTGGCGTTTGCGCAAAGTCTGAAGGAGTCTAAGAAGCATGTGGGCGTGGGGGTAAATTTCTTCCCTCACACACTATCACAATTTTCTTTTATTTTTTTTTCAGACAGGTTCCCAGTAACCTAACAAATAGAAACATTCTGTTGTACATCCTTCCAGAAAATATATACCACTGAACGTCATTCTGTCTTCAGATCACAAATTCCCCCTCAAAATATTCTAAAATATATCCAAGCTCTCACTCTGGAAGTCCAGAAAGTAATGAGAATGCAAGGGTGAAATGGGAGTGATGCTTAATGGAAAAGATGAGCAGAAATACAATGTGTAAGACCATGCTTTTACACGAACCAAAACTGCCTACTTTGAACGCTGAATCACAAACATGATTGCAATTACGATTCGAATCATCGTTACTTCACACGAACGAGGAAGGTTTCACAGATTCCGCAGTTTTGAATTGCAAGAGCGAGGAGGGGAGGTTTGACTTCTTTCCAAGTTCCAATCAATCACTCTTTAGCCGTCTTTCTGCAGGAGTGGTTGAAGATCACCGTGGTCTCCATCCCCCAAAACACAATTGGAATTCAATTACGTTTACACGGTCGTTTTGTTGCTTAATTCTGGCCAAACGTGATTGGAAAACACATCCCGAGACCGTCATATGAAATGTGATTGTAATCACGATTCAAATCACCCTCCACGATTCCAGTTTGCATTCACACGGCAATTAAGAATGCTGAATTTGAAACATGATTCTAGTGATGCGTCATCACAATCGTGCTTCAAATTGAGCACTCTCGATACGTGTGAAAGCTAGGAGTGAAAGACGGAGGATATGATGGGAGCTGATGTATTGATGTACAAACGTATACATGTACAGCATATCACTGTTCAAAAGTTTACATATGTGTAGCATATCAAGATGAAGGAAGAAAAGCAAACTACAAATCCATCAGCTGCAGTATATCTTGACAAGAAATTGATGTAGGTTTTATATTCTCTTTCAATTTTCTCTGACATTAATATACCTCACACCTGCCTCATGGCATGGAATCTTTATTACATGATGGCGAGGAACTGACAATACAATAAATGCCAATCTCCTCCCCCCCCCCCCCAATCAACAGTATCTATCTACGTGTATGTATGTATGTATGTATGTATGTATGTATGTATGTATGTATGTATGTATGTATGTTTGTACATATCTATCTATCTATCTATTTCTCTCTCCAAATCTGGGTCTAAATCTTTTACATTACAAGCATATCTAATGACATGCATTATTTCGATCCTCTTTCCTTTATTTCTTCTCCCCCCCCCCCCCTCCGAAAAAAAAAAATCTCCTGTTTGATTGCTACATTTGTCAGTCTATACTGGGCCATTGAAGTAACGATTTTCCAATCATGGTATTTTGAGCATCTGCTAAAGCACTCAATACTGTATAGAGAATTACCTGTAAGCCTTCAAATTCTTTCTTTCTTTCTTTCTTTCTTTTTTTTTTTGGGGGGGGGGGGGGAGTGGGAAAGAAGGGGGTGTGAGAAACTTGTCTGTGAAATGCATCTTCTTCTTTTTTTTACCCCCATGAATTGGATCAAGTGTGCTCGACCTCAATCCATATTTTTATCACCCCCGGATTCTTGGATTGCAGGGAAGGGGTGCAGAATGAGCCTGCCAGGATTTCGAAAAAATAAAGAGAGAGAGAGAAAAAAAAAGTAGAATTGACGTTCTCCCAGATACCGGCAAATCTCGGCGAATCTTTAGATGCACCTACATATCGCAGCATGCATCATTCATGTCCAATCCATTACATCTGCTGAAACTGGTAAAAGAAAATAAGAGATGTGCAGTTGGGGGGAAAGAAGGTAAGTAGGAGACAGAGATAAGGAGAAAGAGAATGAACAAAGGGAATACATTGAGGAGCGTGTTCTAAATACTGCGTCAGTCGACATGACTATTGATGTTGTTCTTGAAGACTTGGAACACATTCTTGTAGAGATTGGTTGTTGGTTTTTTTTTCATCCAACACTTGAGCACCTCCTTACTTTGGTTTTCCTTTGGGTTTGTTGCTGTTGTTGCTGTTTGTTGTTGTTGTTTGTTGTTGTTGGTTGTTATTGCTGTTGTTGTTATTTCTTAAGATCTCAAAGTTTTGCCAGTGTGACTGTAAACTTCCCGCAAAACTTCATACTCCAACCAGGGATATTTCTCATGTCCCTGCCAAACTTCTCAATCCAAAGATCGAGAAGTTCAGCTGCCAGTGTGACTAGACAACAAAAGATAGCGAAGACTTTGCAATCTTAAACTTCTTGATCTTTTGCCAGTCAGACCACGCCTATTGTCTCTCTTATTGAAAGTGCTGAACAAATCAATACTACAATGTACACGTATGAAGAACAATGTGGAGAATCACAGGTGATACCATTGAGGTTTGGTAATAAACAGAGCCACAAATAAATCCAGAACAATGAAAGGTATGTAAGTCTATTGTTATGCTTGGGTTGGAACCAGGTGCAAGCATGGTTATCATCAATAGTGTTCAAAGATATTTGGGTCAGGTGAGGTTGTTTAGAACCAATTTCTATAACAGCATGTACAAGTGTATGGCGATGAATGGCTCATGACATCACACTTTGGTACTCTATTGCCTGTAGAAATAAAGCTAAAATGAAAGGATAGTGTTAAGAATGAGAATAAAAAAAAAAAATAATGTCGCTTCATCACTAGTAGCATGACAGCAAAAAGAAAGCAGGCTTCTTCAGATCTTGTTTTCCAATTTAGATACTCTATCACACCTACGAATTGGGGGGCAAAGACATGAAAACCCATATTTCAATGTTCATGCCGTCGTAAATCCCTGAAAAATCCATGCTTTCCGCGCGAGATGTAGAATGAATAATTCATTACATCTTCCTAATCCACACGGGGTTTGACATGTTTTTAAAAGAAATAGGTCTCCGGATGGAGATTTATCTTTATCATATTCAGAAAAGAATATGACTAAAAATGTGCCTCATGCAAAACAGCTCTTGGTAGCTCACTTGAGAGTCACTGAAGCTTGCTAAAAGCTTGATAAAGTGTGGCAAAATTTTCAAAAGAGGTAAAGAATAAGTAAGCTTCTATCCGGTCCATTAGCAGATTTGCCTCGGGGCAAGCTTTGCATTTCATTAACTTAACAATCATGTTAAACAGCATAGTTTGGATTTTATGTACATGTACATAAAAAAAAAAAAAAAGTTTAAACCAGTGACAAATTTGAAGTGGTCATAACGACTGTATGTGAAGTATATTTGAAAGCATTTTTATGAATATTGCCAGTCGACCAACATTCCCACAAAAATTCCCTCTTATAACACATCTCTGAGGTGGGACATTGCTAAATTTTCTCTCGAAAAGGGATAATATTTCATTCTGTCAATAAGAATCCCATTTGCAAATTCCACCACTTGCGAAATTGTCTTACAAAACCCAATTCAAGAAATGTTATACTCATGAAATATATTGTAAGGTGTTTATAGAAAATCTCAAACCATACCATACCATATTTGGTCATACCCTTAAGAATAAGGACAGTGCAATAGAAGAAAGAAAAAGATGAATACAGACATATATCATTCATATAGTGTGTTTGGTTATGGAGAAAAGAAAATCAAACAGTAAGATAGGAGTGGGAAGCAGCAAAAATATTTACAAAAGAACAGATAATCAGTACCTTGGTCTAATATTCATTAGTCATTAAATTCAGATGGAAGATTAATGTGCAGGTTTGCTAGTTTGTAAAATTACTGATAAGCAGCAGTTATTTCAATATTCTGTGTGTTTATTTAAAGGGTGGGGAGAAAGGAGCATTTTTACATCATTACCTACCTCGCCTGCGATGTTATTATCGCAATTTTGATAACATCGCTCTTTTCCCCATTTTTTTTTTTTGGGGGGGGGGGTGCAGGGAGGAGTGTCCAGGTCGATAAATTTCAATCAGGGAAAGATTGTATTCACACTTCACCTTTCCAAACGGGCATGAATTGATATTTGCTTGCGACACCCAGGCTTTGTTGGCGGCACGTTCCGCATGCCGTCTGCGAGTTCATCCAATGTGTCAAGAGTGATATGATCTCTAGTCCCTATCTAGCAAGGGGGAATATATATATATATATATATATATATATTTATATCTATAATATACCGCAAGAGATGCCATCTCCAGCAGGGAGTATCAGATTACCAGGGGTGTTCTCAAATTACCTGCACAAAAAAAAAACTCCCCTTCACACTGGAATGATATGGAATTACTTATCTTTTAATCTGCTATTATAGAGCATGTGAGATCACTGTTAGCAATGGCTAAAAGCACGTAAACAGAAGGGGGGGATATGAATGATGGACCCCTACGTAAATTTCCATTGGCTCTCTTGAGCAGTTGCTTGGTCTAACGCAATGCTTGCTTGTGTCCAGTCATATCTACAATCACGGTAGTCTGATATTGACTTGGCACAGAACACATGTTTTAGTATAATTATATGTATTCACAGGTCAAACTTTGGGTGTTCTAGTCTCTTACAAGACTCTGGCAGAATTTATTGCTGCAATATATTTTGTGAGTTAAGATTTAAAAAAGAAAGAGAAAAGGCAACATGGACGGGATGAAAAGGACCCATGCCATTTCATCAAAGATACAGACGACAAAATCTGAGCCTCTTTCCTTACCTACAGTCGTAAATATCACAGTACAGTCCTACAGTGTCTTTCATATGCTTACATTCTCATACAAACATATTAATGTTTAACCTGGAATGTTATGCTAATTATTGACTAGTATGCAATGCGAGGACTACCAACATGTATCTGTGTATGTGAGTGCGTGCATTTGGGCATGTTGTCCACCTGAAAAACATTTAGTCACAATAGTCATGTCCACAATTTTTACCCATATTCCTCCTAGCACTTCATTCAAGAATACTGGTAAATTGTAGTTACTTTTCAACGTGTCTACAATCAATAGTGTCTAAGACGGTGGACATTAATGTAGATCTGAAGCATTGCTGTTCTTTATCATTTTTCAGCTTTTAACACTGCATAGCCAGTATGCAGTGCAACCTCAGTGATCATTTCAACATGAATGTAGATGATGCTCAAAACACACATCATATGGTCAATATGAAGGGACATAAAGGGTAACTTAGGAGAGAAATTATTTTCCTTGCCGGTAATTAAGAAACATATCGGCCTGTATTAATATACACTACATGTATACACGCAAACTTCATCCTCAGCCATGTCCTCACACAGGCAACATCTTTATATCACATCATAAGCCTTTTCATTTGGCTTTACAGCAATAAATAATTGTTTTGATCTCTTCAATTGTTCAATAATGCCTGAAAGAATGAATGGACCAATCAAGTGGTTATATGTGAGTTTTGTTTGTTTTTTGCTTTTGTTTTAGATTTTGTTTTGTTTATTAGTTCATATGGTTGTTGTTGTTGTTGTTTGGTTGTTTTGCAATGCCACTAACTTGGTGATTGTGATTGTACCTCACTCTTAAAACTGAGGGTACAGGTGCCCAGTGTATAGGGAGCTCTAACATGGCTCAGCTTTGGCAATTATAGATTCCCATTGATTTTCTTGTATATCCAGGGGGCATGTACTATTGCTATCTGGGAATATCGCCTGGCAAAACACCACCCCACCTCTCTCTCTCTCTCTCTCTCTCTCTCTCTCTCTCCTTTCAGCTCTTCACACACAAATTCTGTTTTGTCTCCGCGATGCAAACGCAGGAAAAGCGGAAGAGGAGAGATAACGGAGAGGAAATGCCAAGGTGAGGAAGGGCGTAAAGCTAAAAAAGACCTAAACATATGAACACAGCTGAATGCTACTCATGGACTTTGATCTAATCAGATAGAGATGGGGGCGAGTTGTACTTTTTGTGCTGTGAGGACCTTGAGGATAATATACAACCTGCACCAACACAAATAAGATCAAGTGGGACTGATAAGATTGATCTTCTTCTTTTTTTCACTTTTGAAAACATATTTAGATAATTTGACTACTGGCAAATCCAGCAATGAAAGGGATAAATTCCTGTTCCTAAGGGATAGATCTTACATTCACTCAATTAGTATGTCATCTTGTCCTACATCAAAAAACAAACAAAAAATATTTGCAATCTTCTTCTTGCCCATTTCCAAACCCTTCAAGAAATGTTCTTTGAGTATATTCAAGGGACAAAGAAAAAAAAAGAAGCAAAGATCATCTTGTTTCATTTCCCAGTGCTTATTCCGTGGGTGGCGAGAGCCATAATTTGACACTTGATCCTCGCTCCACGCCCATGGCTATCCTTCTAAAGAAATGTCATGAAAATACTGAGAGGGCCGACGGTGTGCGGTTGCTACATTTTAAATACCGACACAAGTGAGAGATTCGGTTTCAAGCTGTTCCATGACACACCTCCGCCGAAATATAAACTCGCACTCAAGTACGTGTGAGCAGCTGCAGTATGACCTATGCATGCCTACACACATCCAAAGCACCGTCCATATAGAGTTTAGGATCGGTCCTACAAATGCAAATCCTCAATAGCCGAATGCCAATTTCTTGATTTTCAGAATTTGGTAATGATGATACATCTGTGTCTAGTGTTGGATTTTCATGTGATGTCTTGAGATTAGTGCCTCTCCAGTTCATCATAATTTCATCATTCTCTATTCAAACAATACTTTTTTTTTCTTTTTCCTCCAGTCAGAGGCAGCTATTTAACATCAGGTCACCGTGACAGTAATAAATATGACTTTCAAAACTTATCTTGTACAGATGAAATGTTATATGGAGAGGTTAAATGAATTTGATCTGCATAAAATCAGAAAGAACTTTATCAAAAATTGCCAATTTGAGAGAGAATCTGGGAATTTTAAACATCCATAATGCATTGTAAAGATGAGAATAATTTATGAATACAGCGGTTAAAGAAGCTTTTAAAAATTCTACAGCCAAAATACTACTAAAATATGAGCAAAAATTGGTTCTAATGAAAACAGTTTTTATTCTATGTTATGAAATATGATACTTCTTGAAGCCTTGAGGAATTCTATGAAATGAAATTTCTTGCAGCGCCACATCACAAATCTGTGTCTGAAGGACTTAATCACCTAAGTAGATGTACACAGGCAGAAAAAATAGAGTACACAAGGAGCTCATTCAGGCTTAGAATTTTGTACAGTTTACTCTATCAGTCCATACAATACAACTCAGCTCTCCATGCTACAGAGGCTTCAAAATGCGGCAGCACGCATCATTACACTATCCAAGAAGCACACTCACATCACCCCTATTTTGAGATCACTTCATTGGTTACCAGTCAAAGATTGCATTATTCTTAAGATTTTACTTCTGACTTTTCATTGCATTCAAGGCGCTGCTCCTCAGTATAACATTGACTTACTCCATAATTACATCCCTGCTAGATCTCTACGCTCATCCAACTCCGGTTCTCTGATAATTCCAAGATTCACTACAATATGGGGCACACGTGCCTTTGGCCATGCTGCTCCCACCTTATGGAATAATTTACCTTCAGCCGTAAAAAAAAATTGTTCTTGATCAGACTCCTTTAAAAGCAGTCAAAAAACTCACTTGTTTAAAGCCTAAATTTGACTACTCATTACATGTATTTGATATTTGTATGTCCTTTATCTCCTTCACTTTCTCTTCCTTCCGCGCCTAGAGCACTCTGCAGAGTGGATTTGGCGCTATATAAATCATATCAATTATTATTATTATTATATCTTGTGGCAATACAAAGAAATGCCCATACACCATGTACACTGCACATACAACCAGGCACACATTTACACAGGGACTGTGTCTAACAGGGAGGCATACAGGGAAGGAAAAAAAAATCTCCATGATGATACTCTGATGTTATAGACATGATGCATGATTACAGTTGGCAAGCCAGCAACTGGGTAATTGTATCAGTGAAAATAGGGCAATGCAATAAAAGTCAGCCCCACTCACCAATCCAGTGAAAGCTTGGTGCAATGGACTGTTTACATCTACTTCTTTGTCAAAGGAAAAAGAAAAAGAAAATAAAAAACAATCTGAGCTTGACAAGAATTCCCTAAATTCGGCATTAGATCCCAAAGCTTGTCTCAGCGTTGAATCCTCTACTCAAACCCTCTCTTATTCCATGCAATCACATGCATTGTTATTCTCTGTTTGAGGAGCATTTAGCTGAATATTTTGACTAGTGCCAGGTTTAGACCTTTGCCAGAAACATACATTCCCAAAGCCCCTGTACCTTAGACTCCGCCTCCAGGATTTCATTTTGCAATTGCTTTAAAAAATGCTTGAAATACACCTCTCTCTAAATAGAACAGCTGATATGAGCTGCAGCAGAAACCAGTGCCTGCCTGAGAAACTGCAGGGGCTATTTAAATCTCTCGCAGCCTTGTTTTTAGGCTAATTAATTGACCCAGTTCTGCTAAAGCTAATCCTAAACTGAAGGACATAAGCGGAGAGCAGTGGCACACATACAGTGTAGCGGTGGGATGGGTCGTTCCACGTTAAACTTGTGGCCACCGACTGGGGAATGCAGTCGTATGTAAATCTGCCGCTCTCAAAGACTTCTGGTAACCCCGGGATCCGATTTGCGGGTGATTTGCCGCTGACTCCCGCATTCCCATTCTCAGCATCAAACTGAATGCTGTGTTTATTAGATGAGACGTCTCGTTTATCAGAGGTTAGATGAGCACACGGTGCTGTTCTCTAGCTATACATGACCAGTGTGAAAGAGAGAGGCTACTTTGAGATGAGCCATCTTAGGGTAAACAGATGAGGAAAGATCAAAATATTCCAATATCTTTATCATAAAGTTGTATGAAATGCAAAGTAGTTATGAGTGTGTGTGTGTGTGTGTGTGTGTGTGTGTGTGTGTGTGTGTGTGTGTGTGTATGTGTGTGAGCTTCTTCAATGCCAATCATATTCCTCAATAAGTCAACATGTTAAAAGTTCTAAAGTATTTTTGTGTGTGTGTGTATGAGTTTTTCTTTTAATCCTATCATATTCATCAGTAATTCAACATGTTGAAAGTTGTGCATGTGTGTGTGCTGTGTATTATCTCTTTCCTTGAATAGCAATTATATTCCTCAATAAGGCAATACTTTGAAACATTTTACAGTAAGCAAAGGGAAAAGAATATCTGATACCAATCTTGAATGTGCATGAGTTTGGGAAGTGAAAGCGAAGCTGAAAACAAACAATTTTGACTTAACTTTTAACCCCCCCCCCTAAATAAGACAGAGGAGAAAAAATAACATACATTTTCCTTCTACATCTACAATGTACATGCATTGATAGTCTATCAATACTAACCACATTTTGTGGTGAGATCATCATAACAGTGTAGCGGTAGCGGTAAAAAAGGAGACCCAGAATAAAGAATGCTGGTAAATGTTTGTACCATCTTAACTATGGAATGAATATTTCTTACATTTTATGGGATATATCTCCTTCATCTTTTCAAAAGCCCTACTCATATATTTCATTGATGCAGACATGTAGTAAAATCACACTGCAACAGGCTTAGTTCCCCCGTCCCATCTACTCTTGACCCAGTCAAGAATACGTTCATATCTTCTGTAGATCGCTGTCTGTGCAGCAGCAGATCTATGGGGGAGGGGTAGGGGATTTAACCACTTGGGCTCCTAATTGTTTTGTTTTCCTTTGTTTTGGAGTGTAGGGGGTTTAACATCCCCCAGCTTTTCTCTCCCCCCCCCCCTTTTTTTTTTCTTTTTTGCTTGTTAATGGAGAAATGGTAGCAAAAATGTGAGGACCTTATCTTGGGTTTTTTTTTGGCTTGTCAGCATGAAAGAGAAGTGGCACAAAAAATTGTGAAGACCTTGCTTTTTGCTTGTCATGACCCCCCCCCCCCCCCCCCCCCCCCCCCCCCCGGCAAAGAGCTACTTCCACCCCTGCTGCTGCAGCAGTCATCAATATACTTGACATGAATTTGCATTAAAAAATTTACAGATCATTTATACAGACCATTTGTACCTCTACCACAAAACACTTCAGAGAAATAATGTTGGGTGAATTAGATATGAGATATTTGGGGGCATGAATAAAAGAAGCTTGGTGTTGATTAAAACTCCATGATCAGTTCAAGTGTGCATGTGAGAATAAGATGATTCATCATGAAGCAATATACTGATAATGGGTAATGATGAGACCATGTAATGTACAATATTGTGGGCAAGTACTATAAGTAGCCATATGGGTGAATCGATTTGCAAGAATTGAGACAAAGATTGCTTGCCTCCCTTTTTTGTTTTCTCTCTCTCTCCCTCTGAGATTAACCTGTTGAAGACAAATCCTGAGAATACTTGGGCAGGTGTCTATGGGAATGTGTGTTATTGCAAAATCAGCGTCCTCAACGGGTTAAGACATACAGTGTACCATGACAAGACAAGACTGCAGATGTTAATGAGATGATCTGTTATGAAACAAAAGTAACATGCATACCAGTGTGGGACAACTATAGCAAAGAGGTAAAAAAAAGTGAAAACAATTTCTTTGTTTTATCTATTTAATCTTTTTTTTTCCTGATAAATGTGAAAGAATATGCCTGCCACACATCACAGCTGGATTGAACTTCCATACCAAGCAAGAATCCATAGTAACAAGAGAACGATAAGAGTAATCCATAGCATAAAGAAGAGGAGATGGCCATTTTGCCGTTTTTAATCTATGGGGCTAGATTCGCATGTGCACTGACCATATGCAACAGATCGGTGGCTGATTACATCTTCAGAGACCAGAGGGGTGGTTTCACCCCACT